>NC_088360.1:54488608-54508608 GCF_034508935.2 Berghia stephanieae | reverse complement strand
TATTGGTTCAAATAGGAAACGGGTGTAGATTCCAAGATCATACTATCAAAGTACTTAGTTTTGATCACCTAAGTCTCATCCAGACACAACACATGTCCCCACTAAGAGGAATACACTCAAATGTTTACAAATCCTATATAATATGTAAATAAAACGCAATACAATGCATAACAGAGAGATTATTTACAAGGAAAAAAATATCATCTCCCAAAAATAACTATACATTTGACTGTTTCCCTTCCAGCCAGGGTATCCGGTCAGTGCCAGGACAAAACCAAGTAATCTCATCCCAAGACAAAAACAGAAAGCATGTTGAGAAGAAGATAAAGGGGTATAGAAGACAAAGTAAGTGCCTCTCTGCCCATTATGGGAGAAAGCACAAAGACAAAGGAAGACACGTTCAAAAGAAATCAAAAGTAGATCCTCGAGCAAAAGACCTCAGGAGAAAGATCTGAAACTAGATAAGAAAACGTCCACACTGACACCATTAGAGTATGGTATTCGCCATTAGGGATACATTCAGATGGTTACAAAATAAGCATTTTAGTATAGTAAAATCCAAATAACACCTAATTAATAAAGAGGAACCGTTTTACAAGAAGATATTATTTCTCACAAAAAGATGAATCCACCAGATCGTTTCCTTCTCAGCAGAAGACCTTATTTAGGATGAACGAACTGTTCTTTCCAGAAAAAGGATATAATACAAAACCGTATGAATAAGACAAAAGTAGGTAAAGGAGAGATGAATTACAAGGAAAAAGAAAATTAACAAAAGAAAAAAAAAAAGAAAGAAAGAAACCATACATTTGACTGCTACCCTCTCAGCTAAGGGTCCCCACCAGGGTCAGATTTTTAAAAAAACGAGCAATCAGAGAGAAACATGGAAAGGGAAAACAAGACACGGCATAAGTAACCTCTCCGCCCACCATGGGGGGTCAGTATACCTCACCCAAGGTTCCTCACTAATGGAAAGTTGGCTACAGGGGGAAAGAACCCTGTCCACAGCAGCCACCACAGTAATATTAAAGAAAATGTCAACAAAAACAATAAATCTTATTTTATTTTTTATTTGATCTCATATTATTCATCAATTTTACATGTCATGTAAATGATAAAAGTAATATAACAACATCGCCCATTTGAATCTCATCAGGACCACCAATAATCAATGTCAATAATAAAAAGGCTGCGTCATTGATTTACATACATTATCATAACATATGCATGAATAAAACATATCGATATGTGTTAACATGATACATAATTTATGTAAGTCAAAGTCAACAAACGGTTTTAACAAGTTTTACATAACATTCATCTAATTTGAATTTCATGTCATCGGTCGGTTGCCGTATCTGTACAATTTTTAAAAATAAAAAAATATGACTTTCCGCTACGGCATCATAAGATACCGTCGGCTTGACATTCCATGAAGGAATATAGATAATCCATCAAACAAGATGTCATACCAATAAGTATCACCCATGTTGTCTAAGTGCAAATTGGGGGTTAATAATATTGCCCAAGGAAATTTTTTTTTAAAAGTGCATGAAGCGGGGCTCGAACCCGGGACCAAGTAATCTCATTCCAAGACAAAGAGCATGTTGGAAAACAGATACAAGGGGATCCAAGACACAATAAGTACCTCCCTGCCCACTATGGGAGGTCAGGAACCCCACCAAGAGATCATATCAGCACCAGAAAAAAGGAAGAAAAGGGACACTCTAGAATAAAAGCATCCAAGAACAGTAAGACGAAGGGAAATTGGTTCAAATAGGGAACAGATATAGAATCCAATGACAAACTTTTGTTCGAGATCACTTAAAAGTCTCAACCTGACACAAGCACAGGTCCCCACTAAGAGGAACAGTACGAAGGAAAAATATGGAACAATAGAAAACATTCTAGATTTACAATTAAAAGCACTCGATGAATGGTAAGACTTAACAAAGGGGACTGTGCCAAATAGAAAACAGAAAGTGAATTCCAAGAGCAAACGATCAATGTGCTTAGTTCGTGTTGTTTCTTTTGGAGGGTTTTACGGCGCTTGCAACACATTTAGGTTATATCAGCGCCAGTAAATAGGAAGAAAATGGGATAGTAAAAAGTTCTAGAATTACAATTAAAGCACCCAAGAAAAAGTAAGACATAGGGGAACTGGGAAAAAATGGGGATCAGATGTAGATTCCAAGAGAATACCACCAATGTACTTAGTTTGAGATCACCTATAAGTCTCATCTGGACACACGCACAAAATCCAACAAAGAGGAATACACTCAAATGCTTACATTATACATTCAAAATAACAAATTTAATAATACATAACAGAGAGATGATTTACAAGAAAAAAAAGTATCATCTCCCAAAACAGTAACTGTGCATTTGACTGTTTCCCTATCAGCCAAGCACTACTAAGCAGGGCTAGGGCAAAACCAAGTAATCTCATTCCAAGACAAAGACAGAAAGCAAATTGGAAAACAGATATTGGGGGATAGAAGACCAATAGTGCCTCCCTGCCCATTATGGGAGGCCAGGAACCCCACCAAGGTGCTGAGTTCGATATCACTTAAAACTCACACCCGGACTAAAGCACGCAATCCGAGGAATACACTCAATAAACGCGTACAAAATAATAAATTTTTTAAAAAACAACAACAAAAAAGCATACAAACAAAACAAACATTACATAACGGCATATAATTCACAAGGGGAAAAATATATAATCTCCCAAAACATGAATGATGCCCTTTTGAATGTTTAACACTCCAGCTAAGCTTACAGCCCTGGACTAAGACAAAACCAACAAAGGACATAAAGAAACTCGGGAAAAAGTAGAGGAGATACAGGATGTAGAAGACAGCTAGCAAGAGTGAATTCCCCATCCATCATGGAAAGTCAAAAGATTCCACATCGACCGCTATTTCTTAGCAGGACCAATTTGTTTGTTTGTTTGTTTTTGTTTTTAAGGGTTTTACGGCGCTTGCAACACATTAAGGTCATATCAGCGCCAGTAAAAAGGAAGAGAATGGGATAGTAAAAAGTTCTAGAATTACAATAAAGCATCCAAGAAAAGGGAAGACAAAGGGAATTGGTTCAAAAAAGAAACAGGTGTAGATTCCAAAAGCACTCTATCAAAGTACTTAGTTTGAGATCACTAAAAGTCTCATCCAGACACAAGCACAGATCCCCGCTAAGAGGAACACACTCAAATGTTTTACAAATCATATATAATATAAAGAAAGCATAATACAGTGCATAACAGAGAGATGATTTACAATGAAAAAAATATCACCTCCCAAAACTAACTATACATTCGACTGTTTCCCTCTCAGCTAGGGCATCTGGCCAGGACCAAACAAAACCAAGTAATCTCATTCCAAGACAAAGACAGAAAGCATGTTGGAAAACAGATATAAGGGGATAGAAGACACAGTATGTACCCCCCTGCCAGCTATGGGAGGGCAGGACCAATTTAAAAACATTTTAAGAATGGACTCAAAAAAGTCATCTGCTATAAAGCCTGTCTGTCAATGTCAATGATGACATGGCTGAGGATTGACATTCACAACATTATGATGATTACTTGTAAATTTAGCATAACATCATGGGTTGACAGCTTAAAAAATAACAGTGGGGGTTTTTTTTGGGGGGGGGGGGGGGGGAATAATTAAAGACTCATCACGTTTATAGTCTATATTTATCATACGTAGGAACTAAAAACCATAATTTTTAGATGCTATATATGCTGATGTGTGCGAAACTTCAATGTTAAATTAGTGACAGAGGTCAGGAAAAAATTAGAACAGAAAAAATGGTGGTGGTGGTGGTGGGGAGGGCTGGAGATAAGAGTATATCCGCAATATTCACATAACACATACATATTATTGTGTGTCTTGAAAAAAATAAGACAAAGGGGACTAGTAGTACAGATAACAGTAGCAATGTAGAAAATAGCCTTATCTGTTGCCTGAGACCAGTCAAAACCCAAAAAAAAAGACACATCGCCACAACTGGATCTTTGCCGAAAATGAAGATATACATTACATATGTACTATTACTGACAACACGTATTTAATACAATACTTAACCCATACGTACAATGCATAATCTGATTCATACATAATATAATTCATATACATTGACATAAGATTTATGACCCAGAGATGGCTTTTAAAAATAAAAAAAAAGGGGGTGGGGTGGAAATCGCCCCTCATAAAAATCACAAATAAGTAAAATGCACGATAATAGAGACCATTACTCCAATGCCATGCTGTGATTCCAAAACCGGGATTTTCAACCGCCCTTTCTAAAGGTATAAAAGTACTCAGTCAATCTAGATAGCAAGTGACCCCCATAGTTTTGATCCTCGACACTACACTATATGAGAGATGTCCACTGTCAACTTGTTTAATTTTTGACAAATAAGAAAAAAAACCTTAAAAAATAAATAGAATACAGGCATAACTTGTTAATCTCAGTACAGACAGATTACAGAGTGTATAATGTTGCCTTCTGGTCAAAATTCTGCAGTTATTTATGGAACAGCAAAGTTTGTGTTATTTCTCCAGAGACGTACTTTTTTTCATTACAAAAAAATATTTGCAAACGATTTACATTATATCAATCTATGCCATATAAAACAAACACTAAAAGAATGAAGTCAAAGCTGGTTAAATTAATAGATTATCAATAACATCACAGGTGTGTCATGATTCTTTTAATTGTTTTTTTATGGTTGTTGCATTTAGTGTATACGATACTTTTAAATCTGTTAGCACCAGTAAAATGCACGATGTCAGAAGATATAGATCAAACATACAAACACACAAAATAATTTTAAAAAGGGGGGACAAGTTCAATAAAGATCATCAGTGGATACAATATGTCCTTGTCGTTAGATATAGTCTAAATCTTTTTTTTGTTTGTTTGTTTGTTGCTTTAGGTCTCTTCCAACACAATTGAGGTTATATGAGAGACCGCTGAAACAAAAAAAAAAAGCAATCTAACAAAAATAGTACAAATGGGAAATTCCACGGGTAACGGACTGACAAATCAGACCAAAAATGCTTACATTTCGTGCTCTGAAATGGAACGTATTTATTGTATGGAGCTAATATTTCCCATGGACATGTATCATGTCCGTCCTTATCATATATCAAAAGGATAAAGATGAATCTTTATCAACTTGAATTTTTTTGACATTATAATGTTGGTAACGGACTGACATCAGAAAATCCATCTTTTTCAATTTTATATGTAGATGGATCAAACTTTCTGAAGTTAAACCTTCCAGTAACAAATAAGTTCTTTTATAGTAACCACGAGATGTTGTTCTACAACCCACTAGCAATATTTAAAAGATTGTCAAAAATTTGAATCTGCAGTCTTTGAAAAAGTGTCGGTAACGGACTGACAAATGGATGGTAACGGACTGACACCTCTGAATTTTATTACTCAGAATAACGGTTACTACATAAAATCCAGAGCAAAGAACACATTATGTAATTATGAGCAACACTGAATACCCAGTGTGATTGATCAAACCAATACTCTTCCTTATATGGATGTCAAGCTACATTGGGCATGATGAGTAACTCGATGGGAGACATCTGATTACCTCAATCCCAACTTTGCTTTTGAAAAATTAAATAATGAAATAATGATTCATGGAGTTGAAATCTATTCTGTCACAGTCAAACAGGAATTTATTTCAACTATGAAATTAAATTATCAAAAAAAAAAAAAAAAAATGTAGATAAGAAAGGACTTTAAAACTGGGGAAGGTTTAACATTCTTTTGGTACTTATTTTTGAAGCTTAATTTTTATTCTGTATTTCATCTTGATTCCTCAAGCTTAGGAATTGTCAATAGGCCATGACCGTCACTGCAAACTGGTCGATAGTATTGGCAGTCAATCTCTTCCTCATCTGCACTTGACCAGAAAGCCAGTTATAAGATCTGAGAAAGATCTTCAAAAATTTCATTTGGACCATTTTATCCTTGATTGTTACAATTTTCCAATGCAGATTGTGGGATTTCTCTTAGAAGAACATTCTGAGGTTCTGGGGGAGCAAAATAATCTTAAGCCAATTTTGATTCCTGGATGTAATTCACTAACAATCGACACCTCTTTTTCAGGGTTTTTTACAGGAAACTTTTTTGAATTTTCGTCCTCTCTTTTTTCATCTCTCACAATTATGAAATCTTTTTCCCTTGGTGCTCGCCAAAAGTACTTCTTGTCCAAATAGAAATTTTCGATCAACTTATTTTATTTCATCTTGAAAGCCCATGATAAAAATATTTCAAAAACCTTTGGTTGATGTATTGGGTGCCCTTAGCAGTACAGGCATAGTTTAATTTTTTTTTTTAATTTTTGGGAGGATTGTAGACACTCAAAGTTGAATTCAGTATTTTACTTTCCTGTGCTGAAATGTGAGGCAAATGTGGATTTAGGTGTGCTTGGTTTACTTTCTTTTGGAGTTGAAGATTGATCGGCTTTTCTCTTCTTTTTTTTTCCCATTTTGCTTGAAAAATCCTGTTATTTCTTTTAAGCGTCCTTTACAATCACTTTCAAGTTTTCTTTGAGACTCCTGCTTTTGTTGCCTAACTTTTTCCTAAACAATGTAATGCCCATCAGTTTTCAGTCTTTCTTGATTATTTGAACCATGGATAGAGTAGGCATCTTGAACCTGTGAATAAAGAAATTGAGCGAAATTACATCATAAGCTATGAAAGTCAAATCGAATAAAAAGCAAATCTTGTTTTCTTAAAATAATATAGCAAAACTAAGAAAATAAAACTCATTTCTAACTTGTATCACATTACTTTGTAACAACTAAAATATTGACATTATACACAGCGAAACAGTTTGCTGACCCACTACATTTAAAGCCTCAGTGACTCAAAAGTTTTCCACATTAATTTAAATGTTTGATTTCTTTTTTTTTTTCTCCCAGGGCTTCTTGCCCCTTTAACAGACGACTACTCCTGGCTCCATTGTCATAAGGATATTATAGAACAATAAACAGTGTTTTTCCCTCAATTCAAACATAGCAAAAATCTTCAAGTGATCAAAAGATTCATAAGCTTTAAAAGATTCAACTTACCTATTGCAAAATAGCAGGCTTGATGTTGAAGACCAGTGTTTGAAATTTTATGATCCAAATGTTTATAAAATGGCTGCCTGATCAGTTGAAACACACATTGGAGTGGACATTACTCCTGAGACTTAAAAAACAACTTTTATTTATTGTTTTTGAATTAAAATAGAATTAGTCAGTCTGTTACTGTCAGTCCGTTACCCTTAAAAATGTCAGTCCGTTACCCAACAAAAGTACCTTAAATGATAAATTTCTTGAAAAATTATCTTACAGTGCTAAAGCCATTCAAGTAAGAACAGAAAATCTGAAATAGTGAGTCTGTACAACAATCACATCTTTCGTAGATGAAAAAATACTATGTTTTAATGGTAACGGACTGACATACAATTTCCCAAGGTCATTAAAATGACAGATGAGGACAACATTTCATTAAAATCGTAAATTTAAATGTTTATATAGGTTCCTGATACTTATAATTGTTTTAATATCGATAAACAACAGCAAAGGTGGCTATAATTTTGTAGAAGTTGCAAGATTTATAATATTGAGAAAATATTCTTGTCGTTCTTCAAATAGGGGATACCCTTACATAAAGCTATAATAAGCATCCTGTACCACAAATATGCACAAAATATCCTTATATTCATAATCCTGAATGATTTTCCAACAAATTGGTACCAAATTTTAATATGTTATTAAGAATTTGTAAAACACCCCTTCGGTTGACATTTTCGTGGAATTTCCCAAATGTAAATCAAAATCATAACCTAAAGATATCATAAGCTAAATTATAAATAACCAAGAACAAACAGGCAGAAGATTTACAGAAAAAAAAATATCCCCTGTCAAGAATACAATCACAAACCAAAGAAGCAGGATAGGCTAGTAAAGAGAAGAAGAAACGACATCACTATCGGATCGTACACCCATGCGAACATCATAGGTATACGATTCAAGGGTGATGCTCCCATCCAACCACCCGCAGTCTAAATCTCACTGTGACAATCCCACATGATCTCCACCATTAGGGATACTCTCATATGGTAACATAAGAAACATTATCAAAGAATTAACATTAAAAATGAATATATTATCATGGAGAGAATTTCTGATAAAAAAGTCAAACCATGACCGTTTCCACAAAATACTAAACAAGGTGAAGGAGAAGTCAAATGGTCTCAATCTATATCAGCCGTGTGGAGAGGGCAAATGAAATAGGGGGAATAGAGAAAAGGCAGCAAGGCGGTGGACAAACATCCCCCCCCCACAATATTACATCCACCACGGGGATGTGTAATTATTATGTCAAGCACAGATTCGAGTATCATGGAAAATATAAATACCAACACAAACTTATTACTCCTGTGTGTTAGATATTGTTGCTTATTTAATTACAATTTATATTTTTTAAATCTCATGAATGACCCTGAATAAAAATATAACTTAGTCTTAAGGGCATAATAACATATTATAAACACAAACTCATCAGCCTCCCATTTTAACTTTACTTGGAGTCCCTGTCCTCTTTGTAACCATTTCAGTCAGCATACAGGAAAGTAGTAAAGAGAAGAGACGATACATCTTGTAATTGTGTACATAACAAATCAGTGGTAATCAGTCAATAAATGATTAAAACAGACAACCCTATCGTGTTAATTTGACCAGTTTACGCATACTCTGCTTAGTTTTTAACAGTTTTTTTGTTTGTTTTTGATTTCATTTTAAAGGGATGAAAATCAAAAACAAATCAGATTTTCCACGAGGAACACAAGAAGAAGAAGTCATAAAGAATCAGGTTATTTAAAAGGGTAGCAGAATCAATACATAGCTAGAAGACTCGATTTATCCACACCCTTTCTCTCCTGGCGGTTATAATAGACAAGCACACCATATATATTCCATCGCCTTGAAAAAAAAAAAAAAAGGAATCATCTAGATGGACATACTACATGTTCAAAAATACCCACGTATTTACATAAAACTTAAATACACATGACAAGGAGATCAAAATAAACATGAATTGGAAGATCAAATCACTTAATATAAAGTGTGCTAACAAAAAACAATGCGGATAATATTATTTTTAAAACGGAGGATAGTTTCTTTTTAAAAAATGTAATCATGAACTGCAAAATGATTCGAAGCATCTGCTAGAAAATGAGTTAACAAAGCCAATTTTAGAAATACTAATAATAATAATAATAATAATAATAATAATAATAATAATAATAATAATAATAATAATAATAATAATAATAATAATAACAAATAACAATAACAATAAAAATAATAACAACTATGACTTTGATTTTAAAACTTGCCATCCAAGCATTAATAGCAAAATATGAACTAAAAACATGTGAACACAATTTAAACCATTTCTCTACATCATCAGAGCTGCCAACCCCAACTGAAGAAAGGTGTAATTGTTCAAAACAAAGGAATTATCAATATATCATCACAATCATCATCAATCACTATTGAAAGATTCCTCTCCACAATAAATTTGGTAACTGCTATTTCTGCCCCTATAAAGCTTCTGGTTTAGGCCTCAGAAAGCAAGATATGCTGAAAGTAGATGAAAATGCAGCTTTCCTTCCTTTTCAATGAGACCAGATTCCGCACCAAGAAAAAATTGCTTAAGTCACCCACACAACCTTGATGATGACAAAAAGGTGTAATGTGGAACAAAAAAAAGCATAAAAATGTAATTTGATTAAAAAAGCGTAAAAATACGCCATTTTGGCGTACAGTTGGCAGCTATGCATCATAATGTCATTTATATAGATATACTGAGTCCATAACCATTCAATGTGAGATATGGAATGTTAATATTTATGAAATGATAAAATGACATGATATCAGTTATTCAACAAAGAGTTTAACCTTTTACACATGGCACTGCATTTGCGCATTGTGAATGTTTATAAAATGGATATGAGAAAAACAGCTTTTACTTCTAAAATGTAAAAACAAACACAGAAGAAAAAGGTAGCTAACCACTTCAAACCTTGGTTCACAATGTCAATGAAGACATATGAGTACCAGAATCAAAAAGTTCTTCAAATTATTACATTTTGTCAAGAAGGAGAAAAGGAAAACAATAGGTATTATATATATATATATATATATATATATATATATATATATATATATATATATATATATATATATATATATTTATAGTTGTCTTTTTGTAAGTCTAACGAAGCTCTCGGTTATTTGAGCACAGAGAAAAAGGAAGATATAACAACATTGAAGGATTACAAATAAAAGCACACATGAAAAATTAATTATTCTTCGATAACCGAAATGGATCAATCAATAGCAATCAAATTTTTTTTCCTTCTATTTGTCATGGAATTAGTGATCTTTAGCATACACTTAAATAGTTGCTTTCATTGGTTTTAACTTTAACACATTTGCAACAACTAAAATTCATTTTGGCCTAGTTTAGAACATTTTTTTGAAGATTGCTGATCTGTAAAAAGCACCTCAGAAAAGGTAGAAAAAAGGAATATAGCCTAAAGGTAAAAGGTAGTAGAGATAGTAGCCAAGAGCAAACTATCATTGTAAGGCCATGTTATTTTATATAAGTCCTACCCATACAAAACAGTATCTCTGCAAGAGAGTTGTACAAAGAGAACCCAGGTAGAATCCAGTATCCCTGTAAGGCCATGTTATATTATATTAGTCCTACCCATACAAAACAGTATCTCTGCAAGAGAGTTACACAAAGAAAACCCAGGTAGATCCCCCCCCCCCCCTCTCCCCTCAAATAGAGACATACACAAAGGTGAATATCAATCCACTCGCCCACTTTATCAAACGAACAAAAAAAAAACCCCAAAAAAACAGACAAATAACTTGATGATATAATTATACAATTTCAAGTGGGATTCATACTTTTTTAACTTATAAATAAAACTCTGGTAACTTAATTAAAACCATACAAAACAAATAACATGCCTTGTAAATTGTACATTCATTAAGAGAATTTGGCTCAATTTTACATTTCAGAATACAGCAAAACAGCCAAATCTCTTCTGTTACCCAAACCAAAATAAATAAATAAACAAATAACAATACTAATAACTAATAATAACATAAATAATAAAATAAATCATAATAAATTATAAAAACAATAACAATAAAAATGATATACAGAAATGATAACTGGAAAAACCCCTTAAGTAAAGTTATGATTATAATCATCATTAAAGTAATCTGTTTCAGAATCATGATCTTTCGACAAAAGTCAGTTATAAAGGTATGATTGCAACATCATAACAGCATGATTTTAAAAAAGTGAAATGTAATTAATGACTACTTTTGATTATCGTTGCAATCTCTAAATTGGTTTTTGAGATATATCATTCAGCACCTTCATCAATGTATTTATGAGTAATTGTAAAAATTATAATCATAAAATGTATCTTCAACCAAACAATAAAAAGAAAAAAGAAAAAGGCAACATGACAGAGAGTGCAATTTCATCATTTGTAACAAGTAAACAATTGCCTATCGGACCAAAACAATGTTACTAAGATAAACTGAAAACTGGATATTATCTCCAACCAAGACATAATATCACATAGCTGGGAATTACAGTTAGACAACAGTACATAATTTAGTAAATCTATTGGAAATTTCATGAATGTAAATCCATGAATCACAAGGTAATTTAAACACATTCACACATTCATTCCAGACATAGTAGAACAGAATGCAAGTAGACAGATCAAAAATAAAAATTTGCTGAAAAGTAATAAAAAAATATGCAATCCCTCCTGACAGAATCTTTCTGATTGTTATTTATAACTTGAATAAATCAAGGAAGAATATTTAGAATTTTCAACTATGTCAAACTACTGGCATCTACTTAGACATCTACTTACATCATTGTTCGTTGTTGAAACATAAATCCAGTGTTTTTCACACTGAAACATTATTAAAACACAAAAGCAAATTTATACCTACAAGTTATCTACACGGTTCATTTTTGTTCTCAAAAAGTTCCAAGTAAAATTTTTCTACACAGCTCGATGGAAGCATGTTGAGAGTGTGCAGTGTCATGAAAAACTTTGCTTGCTGCATGTACACTGCTTGACCTAACCATTTCAAATGAGATTCAATCCAGTCTATTGTCATAAACTTTAAAACAAAGAGAGCTATATATAAAAAACACATTATAACAAAATGGAGACAATCTGGAATGATAAAAAGGATAATCCATCACAGAGCAGCTACAACTCATCTGCCCACTGAAAAATGCACAAAATCATGAAAAAAAAACCCCCAAAAAACGAAACACAAACAACCCCTCAAAATACTTTGTAATAAAAAAAACCCTAGTTGTGTACCTAAAAACTTTTTCAGCTCCACGTTGTTATTTTGTTTTGGTGCTGACATTCGTCTCTTGCTCTCACAGTTTTGTAAAAAAGTTCCATTTGCATGTCTGGTGGTACATCATGAATGACAAATAAATACATAAAATTACAAACACTCAAACCATACGGGCTGAGAACAAAACGACTACTTCTAGTGGGTTCAATGCCCATGTGATGAATCACTATTCCGATGTAAGCATCTTCATTAATTATTGGTTTAATAAATGCACTTTCACTAATAATCTTCTGTGCTACATCTTTTGACACTATATATCCCATTCCACTCGCATACGGGTAATAATATTTTTCACTAAAATCTTCATAAGGAACATACCACTTCTGTGTCTTATCTCTTATAACTCTTAACTTTCTTTTATCATCATTAATGCTGCCAGCATAAAGATTGTGTGTGACCTCGTTATTGTGTAGGAGGAAGTCATAGAGTAAATGAGTATTGATATAACAGTCTTCATCAGTTTTGATAATAAATGAACTGGGACAATAATGCACACTCCAATTAAATCCATGAATTGTTTTTAGAGTCAAATTTTCATAAGAATCAAAATAATTTCCTATCAACATATCATTGTGATCCTCTTTTTCCTCTCTAAGCTCAGCATTTAACTGATCATCATTTGACAATCCAACAAGAAATATACAATGCCATTTTTGATTATCCTCACCAAAGTTTTTCGGGTTACACCAAGTGTCTCGTATTGCCTCACGTTGAGATTTACTTTTAGGGGTGGATGTGATTAGAACACGAAATACAGCTTGCCACATACACTGCGGCAACTTAACATCATCATTGTAGAACCTACTTGAATTCCATACAGCTTTTCTGTGCAATATTTTATGATTTTCATCCAATGACATATTCAAAAACTCTCCAGTAAACCCATGTAATGGCATCCTGAGACGCCCTGTAAGCTTCACCTTTCTATGCCTGCCCTGGCCTCTGATGGAAGACTGTTGTAGGAATGTGTTGTCCACATACACAAGGATTACTGTATAAACAATCATAAACGTCAACAACAACACAAGAAGTGTCCATATGCTAATTCTTACAATAACCCGAGTTGATGGCTGAGAATATCCTGGTGGCCTTCGAGCATTGAATACATTTAGACTGACAAATACTCGAGGTGGGGGTGCTCTAGGACGAAGACCAAATATCTCAAGCAGTTTCTTGTATTTACTCATTTTATTTCGTTGCAAGCCTGTCATGCGAGTCCAGGAAGCTAGGGAAGTAAAAAAAATATATTAATAAACAAAAACCAAAAAAACAACAATAAAAAAAAACAAAGCAAATATAGATGTGTACCTCTGACCCTGCAAATAACAATAACTTAACCACTACCATATCATCCATTGTGCTTAGAAAATTGCTGCCAAGCTATACCTCTAATCACCTTGCGAGATGAGAAAAATGTAATTAGCAGCTGTAAACAACAAGCATAAATTTTGTGGATCAATGACTTTTTATCAGGGCTGATATCATAATGCTGTATCATACCCAGCGTTTCAAGTAACTGTAACCCAAAAACTGCACACTTACCGATGTGATTTTGCAGAATATGTTTATAATGTGTCCAACATTCAACATGGGGTTTTGCAATAAGTTCATTTTTGTATGACGTTCTAAAGCCTGGGAAAACTGATAAACATAAATTCCAACTGGATATTTTACATAACTCTATATTTTTATCATTTGTTGGTTTTAAAGGGATCTGAATTGATCGTTCAGTCATGAAAATGACTAACATGATAGCATTTCAAACAAAGTTTAGTCACACTTAAAAATTGTGTGTATGCAACCTGAGAGCAGACAACAATTGGTTTGTAAAATACTTATCCACCCTATAACTATAATAATTCAGATAAAAAAATGAAAGTGTGAAATCTAGATCAAAAAGCCGAATTTTGCAATTTTCCTTTATTTTCAAGTATCATTCCTATGCTCTACATCCCAAGAAATATTACCAAGTTACTTTTATATAATAGCACATTGTTAGGACGCTTGTTGGTGTTGTGTTAAAGATTAACCTTTATTTGGTTTTTCTTCTGCTCCTCATCATCATCATTAATAATGTATTGTTATTATTATAATTATTATTATTATTGTTATCATTATTGTTATTATTGTTATTATTATTATTGTTGTTATTATTATTATTATTATTATTATTATTATTATTATTATTATTATTATTATTATTATTATTATTATTATTATTATTATTATTGTTGTTGTTATTATTATTATTATTGTTATTATTATTATTATTATTATTGTTGTTATTATTAATATTATTGTTATTATTATTATTATTGTTATTATTATTGTTATTATTATTATTATTATTGTTATTATTATTATTGTTATTATTATTATTGTTGTTATTATATTTGGGGGTAAATTAAGAATATTGCAAACAGGCATTCATCTGAAATAAAAATAGATATTGAGACGAATCTATTAAGCCACCAACAATCAAAATCGGATAGGTATAATAAGGTGTGTAAGTGTGCGCAAATGAATTTGGCAATAGGTGGCCTAATGTCCAAGTGAGGGGACGCTTTTTTTTCTCTTCCATTTACAATATATGAAGGTTTTGTTCAAGAGCAATGGACTTTTTTAAAAATCCCAGGCCAACTAAAATAATGATCCTCTTAATTAGCATAATTTATACATTTAATTTCAACGTGTTAGATGCTAGTTGTTGTTGCAACAGAATGATTTCAAGAGCAATGTTTTCTTTCACTCTTCATCCTATTCCTACATAACAATCAATTTGACTATTTATATACCTATAATTCCAATACTGATGTCAAGGAAAGCACTTACGTCATCCTAGAGATACAACAATTGCTATCAAGTGATTAAAACAAATTAATGCAAATAATATAAGACGTATGAAGGGACGAATTAGTCTAACAAAAAAGTGATGTAATTTTAAAATTATACCTACCACTGTATGGTGGAAATTAACCTAGATTGAGATGAATCTCTTGAGCCATGAGCTGCCAAATTATGGCAAATCCAAAGGCCAAAGGTTAATCACTGATGATTACGCCCGATCAAATAACCAGTTAAATCAACGGGAAATGAAATTACCCTCAATGTAAGAATGGTTTGAAAGGTATTTGTATCTAAATCTTTAATAAATTTATATTTTTAAAATAAGTTTTATCATTTTAGATGTGCCAGCAATTCTGTGCTCGGTAATAATAAAAAATGTTAAACATTGGCCGTGCGCAACAATGTTGATATGTTCTAGCAGTTCTCTATTTATTTGAGTTTGAACTATTCACTAACACGAACTACACTGACACCATCTAGAGAGAAGGGCCAGTGGAACCAGCATTTGGCACCTTTAAACTGTCCACAATGGATTGAATTAGAAAATAACTCAACTCCTACCCTTCAAATATGGCGTGCATTTTAGGTGTCACTCTGTTAGAGCGATATCTAGTGTTACCTAGGTTTCTAGGTATCGATTATAAAATTTTGCACTGATCGCATTGACTTTGTTTACTGTTGTGACACAGTGAAAAATGTTAAAACACGGTAAAAGTGTACTGATGAAAATGATAATGACATATCAATGAAAGAAAAATGAAGAAAATCAAAGAAAAATAGTAAGAAGAAGAACAATGATAAATAAACAAATCAAGAAATAAAGTTTAAAACTAAAAAAAAAATAAAATAAAGGAAATTTTAGATAAAAATACCAAAAACCAGCAAGGAAACATAAGATAAATAGAAGTAAAAGATAGGAATTAATATCAATATTGAAAAAAAAAAATCCCCTTTGGGATTTGAACCCAGAACTTTCCAATCAAGAGTCAAACAGCTTAACTTTAACCATTACGCTACAGATCCACCCAACTTATGGAGATAGCTATCATTACCATGTCTATTTAGAAGAAATATTTTTAACGGTATATAGGGGGAGGCCTTCTGAAAGCTCCTACATCCCCAGTATTCTCTCCCCCCTCCCAAACCCCCTACTAGAACATTATAAAAAAGTTTTCCCCTTCCCAAACCCCCTACTAGAACATTATTTAATAGGGAGCGTCATTCGACACCCAAGTTTCAGGTGTATTTTGTCAAAGGATAATTCGACACCCGAATTTGGGGTGTGGATTGTCAACAAAGAATTCTGCATCTCAAGCAGGCCAGAAATTTTTTTTCGTAAAATATATTGTTGTTGTTTTCTTGGAGGTGGGGGGGGGGGTGACAAAAATACTACAATTGTTCGTCTTTGCAAATACACAAACCATCAACTGCATGACCATCTCTCTCTCTCTCTCTCTCTCTCTTTTTTTTTTCTCTCTCACTCTTGCTTTCTTTCTATCACAAACACACACACATACACACGCTCTCTCGCGGACCAACACACAAAACTACGTTTATAGTCTGGTTAATACAGTTTAGTGAGAACGTGGATGGCAAAAAACAAGTACGATCACCCGCTGTTGCGCTGTGTCGCCTTGAGCAAGTCATCTCGCTCTAGCTCAATTTGCGGCGCTGCATTGCGGGTGACGCCTGGGTTATTCTAGTCTTCCCTTGAAATAGACCCTTGTGACAAATTTCCCCTATGGGATGAATCAAGATAATAAAGTAGAACAAATAGAGAATACCCTGAATTCCTAGTAACATTTTTTGTTGTTGTTGAGAGGTATCTAAGCATGCGGGAGACCCTTTGGGAGTATTATGTACGGTGTTGGAATTCTTTTTATTCTTCGCAAACACCACATTTTCTCTTTCAGTCATACAACATCATTGGCATTGTTTTGTTACGTTGTAAATTTCATTAAGCTTGCATTGCTTGTGTAATTTATGATTTGATTTCTTCCGATCTTCCGTCCATCAAGAATCCAATTTAAAAACGTCCACAGATAGACGCTTTCCCCTATTATGTATTATTCACACGACACCGGTTGCATTGACTCTTTTTCTTATTAACCATGCAGTCTTGCTGATTTCTTGTTGTCGATAGGCCGCTTTCGCGTCTTGTTTATGTCTTCGTCGAAATTTTAAATACAAAAGGACAATGAGTTTCATCCTCTAATTCCTTGATCCTTTCAAGCAACTCATCGCTTGATGAGAATTTTGCCCCCTAAAAGATTGAAGTCGACCGTCTATCCATATTTTTACAAGCAAGAAATCAAGAAATGACCGATGGTGACTGTGGACTGCGACTGACAAGGAAGGCGATTGATTTGATTTCCCCGGTTTTGTACTGTTACACGTACTGCGCATGCGTGATTCGGGTGTCGAATTATCTGGTGACAAAATACACCCGAGTTTCGGGCGTCGAACACTGCGTGGCATTTCCCCCTCTGAGCGGTATTTCAGTGTTAGGTCAACCTGACCCCATTAGTGGGGTCAACCCATGGGTGGAACAGGTAGCGGTCAGTAGGAATCTGTGATGCCGCTGATGGTAATTAATTGTTGCAATATTTCATGGTATTGCTCAGCTGCTAACACAAATATGAAAATTGTTCCCTCACCACAAGCAAAGCAAAGGTTTCTTTCATCATATGCCATGGTTTATAATAATGTATCCTCTTAAGGCTGCTCATAAGAGAGGTGTCAATTTAGTGGTTTTTGAGCTATCAATGAAATTAATTTGTTGTAATTTGCATATCAATATTTTAATTCCCAGCGGCAGAAAATGATTGAAACAAGCCTCAATATAAAGTAAAAATGATGATCTTGACACATGCCAAGTTTTGTTGTCCGGGCAGTAAAACCTTAAAAGATATGAATTTTTTAGTGTAAATTTCTTATTTGGCATGACTTGGTGAGATCCTTATTTTCTCTCCCATAGTATTCCATGCCATGAATTATGTCCAAATATCAGTTTAGGAATAAAATATAAACCATTAGACGAAAATAATATTAATATTATTTTTTAAGCATTTAACTGATTTAAATATTATGAGTTTTGGGCACATTTGAAAGCCAACTTTTTAATGGCTTGATAACTTTTTTTCTATACTTAAATCCCTTACGATTCAAGTCAAAATTATATTTTTTTATGACTGTTAGGCATTATAGTTTGAAGATGTATAGGTACTGCTTTTGTGTGGTTGTCTCAGGAAATGCCGACTTTATAGTGTCATATAGGTGTCAATGTTTAGGGTATTCTTGCATGTTGTAATATAATGTAAGTTCAAGTTCTCCTTTTGTGCACAAGTGAATGTGTTAACTTTTTATAGACTGAAGCGTCCAGATATATATGGCAGTGATTTTCCAAAAATTAAATGATCTTGCTGTGGTATGCCTGTGGCATTGTACTGATTTGACTCTGGTTGTTATTCAATTGTTTTATCTCTAAATTTGACTGACTGGAGTTCAATGGTATATCAGATGACTTTATAAGACAATGACTAAATGTGTTTTCTTGGAGGAAAGGAGATGATTCTATATAACCTGTATGTTCGTTTTGAATGGAGTTGGTCAATAAGGAGAAAAAGGTTACTACTTGGAATAAACTATATGCCCTCATAATTTTGAATCCTCTTTTGTCTACATACTATGTCCGTCTGTTTGAGCAAATCATTTAATTTAACAGTACCAGTGCTTAGTGTTAGTTGTAATTGATGATTGATACTGCAATATTTGTAGTATGTCCAGTAACCTTGTTGGGTGATTGATTTTTTTCTTGTAAAGAAGTCATACTTTATAGGCAGATTGATAGTAAATTGAGATATTGAAATCATACACAATATTAGTTTTTAGTCTTTACTGGTCAATAAAATATTATCTTTATGAGTTATTTTACCACATAAAGACATAAATCATATCAGTTTACTGTTATGATCAACACAACTGTTTGAGAGGAACGGAATTGGTAAAAAACAATACACAGAACTTACAAAACCATGAATAAATCAAGAAAATCAACTGCCAATATGATAATATTGCACAGGAACATAGATGCATATATGTACTTTTGATATTTATCAAAATTCTTGAGATACTGCCGCTGAGTTTTGAATAACAAATTTTTTATTTAAGTGCACCATAATTTACAAGCCCTTAAAATTAGATCAACAATTTGTGATATTCAAAGAAAACTATTAACCACAAGAATGTCAAATCTTCACTGATGTTTAGAAAGACAACTGATTTTTCAAATCAAAATAATAAAGTGAAAGAGTCTGTTATTGTTTTCCCGCTATACAGACATATTATAAGACCATAAATATCCATAATTGCCCCCATTGGACACGGCACTGCCTGATACCAGTTGAACTCCAATGACCTCATGCAGGTAGCGAGCAGGGAGGGTTATTGGTCCCTTGGGAGTTCCAACTGAAATAGCGCTGATTCCACGCAGTGCGAAAAACACTCCATATTTAATATACTGGGGATGTAGGAGCTTTCGGAAGGCCTCGTGAATCAGGCCACCACACCACTTGTTTTGTTATCTAAAAAGTATTGTAAATTGAAACCAAAAAAAAAGTTTAAAGGTGTTTTCCTTTTTATAAG
>NC_088360.1:54478608-54481108 GCF_034508935.2 Berghia stephanieae | reverse complement strand
TTTACAAAGCTAGGTATTGGAACAACCCCTTATTGCCCATGTGGAACCGACCATGAAACCACTTTACATGTGCTTATGGATTGCCCATTATACAACGTGCAACGTTCGAACCACTGGGTCACCCCTACAACACTCAACACAAAGCTCTATGGTGAGGCTGAGGACCTAAAGCGGACCACAGACTTCATAGCAGATATCGGACTGCAGCCATAGATGTCCATCAGAGGAACGAAGAAGAAGAAGAAGAAGTAAACAACTGAAAGAGCAATGTCAGAATCAGCTCCAGTACTACAGGTGTGCCCCTAGGTATCGTACTGGGTCCCCTCTTGTTCCTTATCTACACCAATGATTTGCCTGAAAGATTGTCGCTAGGAACTCAACTGAGACTATTTGCGGATGACAGCCTTTTGTACAGAGAAATAAGGCTTAAGAAAGACTCAGAAATTCTTCATCGGGACTTTGATTCCAGAAAATTACCAACAAAAGGAAGATAATACACAATACACCACAACTCACTATAAGAAGTCACCAAAGCAAAATATCTCGGAGTAACGATAAACAATCGCCTGACCTGGAAAGACCACATTGCAAACATATGCAGGAAGCCAAACTCCACCCTGGGATTCTTGAGAAGAAACCTCTTCGGCTACAAAGTAACCATAAAAGAGAAATGCTATAAAGTTTATGTTAGACCAACACTCGAGTAAAGCGGTAAGGTATGGGATCCCGATCACACCTCCGCAATAATTAGGTAAATAGAATCAATCCAAAAAAAGCTATAAAATTCGTTCAACAAAATCCTCAAACAAATCAAAGCCATATATGACACCCCATTTGGAATCATTGAAGGAAAGGAGAGATAAGAATAAACCACATGTATTTTACAAAGGTCAGAAATGCCAGGTCAGGTGTCAGTACACGGCCTCCAACAGAACAAGAGGAAACCTGGCAAATTTATGTTGCCACAATTTAGAGTGGACTACCATCTTCACTCGTTTCTGCCCTCAACTGTAAGACTTAGGAACAATTTGGATAACTCCCAGAGAAACAATTGGGAATGCTGCTGCTGAGCCTTCCACGAGGAAGTTTCAGCTTGAAGAGGAAGAGGAAGAGGAAGAAGAAGAAGAAGAAGAAGAAGAAGAAGAAGAAGAAGAAGAAGAAGAAGAAGAAGAAGAAGAAGAAGAAGAAGAAGAAGAAGAAGAAACAATTTCAGCAACAGCAAAACTAGAACTTTGTTTGTTTTGGTAATATTCAGCATTTTTTGATGTTCATAAAACGGACATGACAAATCTTTTGATAATGAACACCCTGCGCAATCAAATCACCATTTGAGAACATGGAGAAAATCTGGACATCGTTTATAATTTCTGCAGCCACGCGGATATTTTCGTTCATGTCTTTTGTCATTATTGAATGGAGGGAAGCTTCATCTTATTGTTGCAAAGCATACAATGTGTCCTATTTCTTGTGATAACGTCATCTAAGGGAAAACGCATATTCTGTCTCCTTGGATGATGAGAGATTGTCTAGATCGGGATAATTTGACAAGTTTTCTTGTGATTTCTCATTTTTCACAGCAAGCCTTCTGATTTTTTTTGTGGCCGTATATCAAAGCGACATAATTTGTGCCAGTTGGTATCATTTTGCTTCAGGACCTCCAGTGTATCCTCAGAACTGTCTTCAACAGACAAATCTAGCTTGTCACTATCATTTTCTAATCCGTTAAAAGTCTTAACACCATAGCTGAACGCTACAAAAGTCACGTACCATTGACCACAATATGTCCGCTTTGACAGAGTTGGGCATTCTAATTTTTATTTTTTTTTATCTCTTGACATAATATGAATCATTTTGACCAATCCACCTCAATACTGCATTTTGCCATTATATAATTGTTAGTAGTTAGTACAAGATTTAGTACATTGTCAATGCCATGATTTAATTGGTTAAGTGACTTGATCACGGGATTGTTGGTGCTGGGGATGAGGCGATGTTCATGACGGTGATGTTAAAGATGATGATACGGACATTTTCAACCTGAAATTTGATTTGAACCATACTATTACGTAAACCACAATAATAACATAACTGTGTTGAATTAGCGTGACACATAAAATTGATGCTTAAGCCATATCTAGGTGCTCGGTATGCTGCTAATGATGATGAAGACGATTATTATCATCATCATCATCATCATCATCATCATCATCATCATCATCATTATTATTATTATTATTATTATTATTATTATTATTATTATTATTATTATTATTATTATTATTATTATTATTATTATTATTATTATTATTATTATGAGGTGGGTAAAAGGCGACAGAGTTCAAGTTGACACCGTTTCGTGACCTCGCCGACCCGAAAGCAGACGACACAGCTAGCAACCGCAGAATGCGATGCATTGTTTACAGATATCTTCACATGAGCGGAAGTCTATTATTTTCAAATAATTCTAATTTAAAAAGACATTAAGAAAATAAAAATTATA
>NC_088360.1:54426108-54473608 GCF_034508935.2 Berghia stephanieae | reverse complement strand
CAATGTGATGATAGTATGGCAATGTATTGATATAATGATAATGTGATGGTATAGGGATACTTTGATTGTATGACTATGTGATAATGGTAGGACAATGTGATGACATAGGAATAATGTGATGATAATATGGCAATGTGATGATATAATATAATGTGAAGGTATAGGGATAATTTGATGATGGTATGACAATGTGATAATGGTATGACAATGTGATGATGGTATGGCAATGTAATGATATAATGATAATGTGATGGTAAAGGGATGATTTGGTGATGGTATGACAATGTGATAATGGTAGGACACGGTGATGATAGTTTGGCAATGTATGATGATGGTATGGCAATGTAATGATATCATGATAATGTGGTGGTACAGGGATACTTTGATTGTATGACTATGTGATAATGGTAGGACAATGTGATGATGGTATGGCAATATAATGATATAATGATAATGTGATGGTATAGGGATAATTTGGTGATGGTATGACAATGTGATAATGGTAGGTCACTGTGATGATGGTAAGGCAATGTAATGATATAGTGATAATGTGATGGTATAGGGATACTTTGATGGTATGACAATGTGATGATGGTAGGACAACGTGATGATGGTATGTGGCAATGTAATGATATAATGATAATGTGATGGTATAGGGATAATTTGATGATGGTATGACAATGTGATAATGTAGACCAATGTGATGATGGTAGGACAATGTGATGACATTGTGATGACTGTGATGATGGTATAAAGATAATGTGATAATATAGGAATTATGGGGTAATGGTACGGATAATGTGATGATACTGGAATATGAATTGTGATGAGAATATTGTAATGTGATGAAGATATTGTAATGTGATGATATTGTAATGTGATGATGATTTTGCAGCGGGTGGTTGGATAGGAGCATCACCCTTGAATCATATACCTATGATGTTCACATGGGTGTACGATCCGATAGTGATGTCGTTTCTTCTTCTCTTTCCTAGCCTATCCTGCTTCTTTGGTTTGTGATTGTATTTTTGACAGGGGATATTTTTTTTTCTGTAAATCTTCTGCCTGTTTGTTCTTGGTTATTTATAATTTAGCTTATGATATCTTTAGGCTATGATTTTGATTTACATTTGTACTATTTTTGTTGGATTGCTTGTTTTTTTGTTTCAGCGGTCTCTCATATAACCTCAATTGTGTTGGAAGAGACCTAAAGCAACAAAAAAAAAAAAAAAAAATGATTTTGCAATGTGATGATGCCATTGCAATGTGATGATGGTATGACAATGTGATGATGGTATGACAATGTGATGATGGTATTACAATGTGATGATATAGGGATGATATAGGAATACTGTGAAGGTATAGGATTAGTAAATAAAATTTATTGAACCAAACATTGTGATTTTTAATTCATCAGGTTTATTTTATTAATGGTACCCACTCAAACGGCGACTTCCATTGTGATCCTCTGAGATCCAAGTCTTGCTTACTTTTTTACGCTTGTCAACGGGCTCGTGGGTTTCCCTCTTTTCCTTTTTTTTTCAGGTCTTGTCCTAGACTAAGACTACTTGCCAATGTTCGATGTACAACTCTGGCAAAAGGAATTTGCAGGACCTTTGATTTCACGAGACTAAATGTGATCTGAAACTCAGTACACTGATAGTTTGCTCTTATCAACTTGTGTTCCCTATTTGAGCAAGTCCTCTCTATTTTACAATTTTCTTTGGCCCTATAAAATGGAAATCATTTTCTTCATTTTACTGGCGCTGAACTGACCTGTGTCGCAAGCGCTGTATATCCATTAAAACAATATTTAAATACTTATAATACTTTTTGTAAACATTGGAATACATTCCTTTTGGTAGGATCGTATGCTTTATGTCTGGGTTAGGCCTTTTGGTGACCTTAAACTAAGTGCGCTAATGGTATGCCCTTAAATTAAACTTTTGTTCCATATTTGAGCCAGTCCCCTGGTCTCACCTTTTCTTGGGTGCTTTCAATTGTAAATCTGTAACTCTTTCTTCCGCTTTACTTGCGCTGATATTACACAAATGTGTAGTAAGCGTCGTAAAACCTTCAAAATATAAAACAAAACATTTTGATGCTCCTTTTAGGTACATATCTACATAATTATCTATTTTTCATTTAGTTCTAATCTAACCTTTGTCTAAGCTAAAACACCCTTGAATACATGCCGATCAACTGGAATGCGTTATCTACCATTAAAACACACTTGGCCAGCTGGGTGGGATCTGTCTTTGTCTTTGTCTTGGAATTCGATTACTTGGTTTTGTCCTGGCCCTTCCTTGGCAGCAGCCTCTTATGGTTCACACTACTATGTTATGACGATCGACCCAATCAGCAAAGTCCGGTCCGCATTCGTGCACCGTCGCAAACCCGCCGGGTAGCATCGTCACAACACACCTTTCGACTAGATGCTCTGCCGTCTCGGGTTCTTGCCCACAGCGTGGACATATTGGACAGGCAGTTAGACCCCACCGATGTAGCGCACTTGCCGTTAGGCAGCTCCTCGACCGAAGCCGATTCGCAGCCACCCAGTGTCTCCTCTTACTGGTATCAAAGCCTGGCAACTTCTCACCAAGCTTAGAGGAGTGTAGGTCCCCGCCCCCACGAGGGATTGAATTCGTCCAAACCGACTTCCATCTCGTATGTGCAGCTCTGTCCGTAGTCAGGGATTCTGCGCACAAGGGTTGCTGGGACTTATTTCGGCTCGAAACGGGGGCACCGTCCATTATCTGCATGAGAGGGGTATCCCCATTTCCTCTCTCTTTGATCTTACTCAGCCAGTTTCCCGTAATCGTCTCCCTCAGGACATTGGGGGGCTGGATCGCTGCCATTATCGGGCCCCATTCTCTAGGGGTTGTTGCTAGCGTTCCTGACACTATGTGCATCGACTTGCGAGGTTTTACATCCACGTTTCTGCTTCTACCCCACACTGGAGCGCAATACTCCGCGGTGGAATAGCATAGTGCCAAGGCGGACGTTCTCAGGAGCGCTTGGCTAGCGCCCCAAGTCGATCCCGCCAGCTTCCTCAGAAGACTATTCCGCTTCTCTATCTTCCGGGCAACCCCTTCGAGATGCACCCGATAGGTAAGGCTGCGATCCAACGTCACCCCTAAATATTTTGGATGCGGCTCATATTGGAGTGGCTGGTCTCCGACTAGGACATTCAGTTTGCGGGTGTGCCAAGCACTGCATGAGTGAAATGCAGTGGCCACGGTTTTTGAAGTGTTCATCTTCAGGTACCACTTGTCGAAGTAGGATTTGAGTCTGGTGACGTCCTCGCTGAGTACGCTCTCGAGACGGGTCCACACTTTACTCTGAGTAACGAGTGCCCAGTCGTCCGCGTATCCCAGCCTCAGGGAGGAAGTGTTCGGCATATCGCTAATGTAACGTTAAACAACATTGGCGCAAGTACCGACCCCTGAGGGACCTTGGCTGAGGGGGGGAACAGTCAAAAGTACAATGTTAATTTGGGAGATTTTTTTTCCTTGTTAATAATCTGTTGTGTACTGATAGTTGTTTTTGTTTTGAGCACAGTTTGTAAACATTGGGTGCATTCCTGTTTGAGGGATCTTGTGCTGGTGTCTTAATTTTTACTGGGTGCTGTTACAACAGTTCTACATTTTTTTTACTATCTTATTCTCTTCCTTTTCCTGGCGCTGTGGGCAGGGACGTAATTACTGTCTTCTATCCCCCTATATCTTTTTTTTTCCAACATTCTGTCTGTCTTGGGATGAGATTACTTGGCTTTGTCCTGGCCCTGACCGGATACCCTGGCTGAGAGGGAAACGGACAGAGTTTTGGGATATAATATTTTTTGTCGTGTAAATCATCTCTCTGTTATCATTGCAATAAGTTTTGTTTACATATTATATATGATTTGTAAACATTTGAGTGTATTCCTCTTAGTGGGGCTGGGTGGGGTTCCTGACCTAGCATTGTGGACAAGGGGGGCGGGGGTACTTACTATGTCTTCTATGCCCTGATATCTGTTTTCTGACTTCGTCTTCGAATTTGGTTTTGCCCTGGCCGATTGCCCTTGCTGAGAGGGAAACAGTCAAATGTATATTAATTTTGGGAGATGTCAGTTTTCCCCCTTGTAAATCATATCTTATGCACTGAATTATGATTTGTTTACACGTTATATATGATTTGTAAACATTTGAGTGCGTTCCTCTTCTTAGTGGGGACCTGTGCGTGTGTCAAGAAGACTTTTAGGTGATCTCAAACTAAGTGCACTGATAGTGTGCTAATCTACATCTATTTTCCGATTTGAACCAATTCCCCTTTGTCTTACCTTTTCTTGGGTGCTTTAATTGTAATTCTATAACTTTTTACTACCCCATTTCCTTCCTTTTTACGGGCACTGATATAACCTTAAGTTGCAAACGCCGTAAAACACTTAAAAATATACAAGACAAAGAAAAACAAATAAACCTCTTAGTGGGGACCTGTGCTTGTGTCAGGATGAGACTTTTAGATGATCTCTAAGTACGCGGATAGTGTGCTCTTGGAATCTACATTATCTGTTTCCTATTTGAACGAATTCCCATTCGTCTTATCATTTCTTGGGGGCTTCAATTGTAATCTAGAACTTTTTACTATCGCAATTTCTTCCTGTTTACTGGCGCTGGTATTTCCATGAGTTGCAAGCGCCGTAAAACCCCAAAAAACAAAATTTGCTGGCGTTGATATGACCTAAATGTGTCGCAAGCGCGCTAAATCCTTAAAACAAAACAAAACAACACATTTGGATCTTGTACATATCTCTATCTTTTCATTGGAGCTCTATTTTGGTATGGATTTCAATGGAGGAACCCTTTATAAATTCAATATCAGCAATCACCAAATCCATGATCCAGTTTAGATCTAGTTCCACGATGTACAGAAATAGCCCACATGGAATCACCCATAGCATGTACCCGATTTAAACGTTGATAAGAGTTCTGCATGCCAAACATAAAATTGATAAATAATAAATAACTAGTTTTTTATATTTAAAAATCTTGAGTTTCTATATTTCGCAATATCCACTAATCAAAGCGCTTTACAATGAGTTCTTAGCCAAAAGCAAAACTTAACACTATTTCTTACACCCACTAAATATTCCTATTTCTGTCTTGTGGGGTGTATCACACCCCCTAACAATTACTGTTGAATCTATCGGTATATTCCGATTTCTGTCCATTGGGGTGTAACACACCCCCCTACATATAGATAAGCATTAATTGGAAACCCCCTATTTCAAACATTGGGGTGTAACACACCCCACCTCTTTTGTCACTGTTTTATTAGTATCTTCAACATTTGGTCCCCGAATATGAAGGTATTTAGTTACTTTTTTGTTGCCAATTTAAGTTCTCTGGCAACTTGTAAATTACAATTGGCCACCATTTCCTTTTCCTTTGAATGGAAAGTTACACCTGTTGAACCGTTTGAAGCAAAGAATATATGTGTTTTTAATCCGGCAACATACCCACCTGGTAAGTAGAGTTCTTCTCTATAATTTCATTTCAACTATGTATTCCTTTATGTTTGAACAGCATACCTCTAAATAGTTTTGCTTTAGACTCGTTTCACAATCTCTTATACTGATATCCTATTGATTAGCCTTTCTACTTCTACTTTCTAGTTACATGTTCTAAGGCAGCTAAAAGTAATCACAGACTAGTAATGCAACTAAATGCAACACTTTAAATTGATATGTTTATAACTCCTAACCCTAAAAATGATAATTCATAGATGAACAGAGTAGGAAGAAATAATTCAATTGATACATTTCTTCACTTATTTGTTCTTACAGTTCTATTCTTTCTTTGATCATGGATGGGTAGAGATCAAATATTTTTGACACCTTCAGTACTGGAGACAGCTTGATTTACACGGATCTGCAGCCTGCTCAAGTTGATTCATCACCTACACACTGTAAGTTCTATTGCCATGTCCTTTTTAATTTCGTCATTGATTGTGTTTATGTGTGTATTATTGGATTAAATACGGTAACAACTTAATTTGTTATTGATCCGTAAAATTACTTGCTCTATATGGAAAACTTGAGACCACTTAAAATCAGGCACATGGCAGTAACACTATAGGAGTTATATTTATTGGTCAATGAAAACAAAGAGGCGCCTAGAGCAGGGCTTGAACCGGTGTCGTCCAGGCAAAAAGTGCAATGCCTCGACAATCACATAACCTCACCTCCATTCGATCGTTGATGGTATTGTTTTAGTTTTAGCATTTACTTCATTTTTACAAAATCACAGGTTTATAAATGTTATAGTTATATATGCTATTTTTCGTTCATAAATCTTATCTCACTTTGTATTCCCTGAACCCTAAAGCAGAACATAACCATTGTTATTAGACTGTAGTCTATTCTGGATGAAAAGTATTTATGCTTTAGTATATAATTTTTCACCATTTTATTGTCCACTCATTGGTGGTCTGATCAGGTTGAGGTAGACCAGCGTTCAATCCAACAGAAAGTTTAAACTGATTTTGCTCTTCTAAAGTTTAGAATTGCCATTACCTTGAGGAAAATAGCCCTTGAAGAAGAAGAGCATTAGTTAATTACTGGGGCTTGTCTCTATGTCATGTTCTTTCTTCTAATTCTAATCATTTAAATTCATGTATCTAATTTTGCTTTCAGACTATTCCTATGCAGAGCAGTTAGACTGGATCCCTGACAATGATTTAACAGATGATGAAATGAATCCGAGAACATCAGATGAGAGCAGTGATGACGAAGATTTCCCTGCTGTATTGGCTGATTCAGATCCTGACTCAGAGCTGGAAGAAGAAAACCTTGAGGATCAAAATGTTCACGATCAGCTTCCATTGCCAGCAACAAGCAACATCATAGTCAGCAAAAATGGTTCAGTGGTATGGAGCAAGGTCCCTACTCCTCAAGTGGGAAGAACACCGACTAGAAATGTGTACAGGCCTCCAACGTCACATGTCAGGAATCAGAAAACCGTGAACTCTGTCGTCTCTGCCTTCAGTTTGATATTCACAGAGGTCATCATTTACATGATAGTCAAGATGACAAATCTAGAGGGTATGAGGCGGAAAGGAACTCGATGGCAACCTGTGGACCTATTGGAAATGCGCGCCTTGATTGGTCTCTTTATTCATTTAGGGGCACGCAAGCTGAGTCTTTTGAGGGCATCTAAGATTTGGCATGGAGCATCGGCCGACAGTGTTGCAATGTGCACAATGAGCTTCAGGCGCTTCATTGAGTTATGTACAGTTTTGAGGTTTGATGACAAAGAGAAGAGATCAAGAAGACAAAGTAAGGATGTGTTTGCACCATTGAGGGATCTGTTCACAAAAGTCAATAACAACTTACAGAAATCTTACATACCATCTCAAAGCCTGACAGTCGATGAACAACTTGTGCCATGGAGGGGCCGATGTAAATTTTTGCAATACCTCCCCAGCAAACCTGACAAATACGGACTCTAGCTGTTTCTTATTTGCGATAGCAAGACTGCATACCCGTTGAGTGGAATACCGTATTTAGGCCGACATGGAGACAGAAAGACAAATTTAGGAAGGGAGATTGTAAAAGAACTGGCTACACCCTAGTACAAGAGTGGTCACAATGTGACTTGTGACAACTTTTTCACAGATCTCGAACTGGCACGGTACTTATCAAAAAGAGGCCTATCGCTTATAGGGACAGTACGGAAAAACAAGGCTTTTTTACCAAGGATTTTCCAAACAGGAAAGGATAGTGGAAAATATGATAGTAGCTTCTTATTTACCGAAGAAGAAAGCTTAGTTGCCTACAAGTCTAATGACAAGAAGCACGTCGTGGTTCTCAGCACAATGCACCATGCAGCAGATGTGGACACCGACGATAGAAAGAAGAAACCGATAATAGTACAAGATTATAATAGAACAAAAGGGGGTGTCGATACATTCGACTACATGTGCCACAGTTACTCCTGTAAGCGAAAGACGAGGCGGTGGCCAATGGTCTTGTTCTACAATCTCCTCGACACAGCAGTGGTAGCGTCCCATGTGATCTACAAAGATGATACCCAAACCCACACAGACAGAGGAAAGTTTAATGAGCTCTTGGCAAAGGACTTGCTCTTTGAGCACTTACAGAGGAGAATGTCACTGGCAAGGACGAATAGAAGAGTAAATCTTTATTATGAAATCCTCAAGCTTGAAATGAAGTTGTGCTTGGAAGTCCATACAAGGCAATCAGGACAGAAGAGGAAAGCTAGCCAAGGGAGATGCACCATGTGTCCCAGGAAAAAGGACAGAAAAGTCAAGCAAGTCTGTTTGAAATGTGACGCCTTCATTTGCAACGATCACAGCTCACTCATTTGCTCTGTTTGTATGCCGGTTTGATTATGAGCCATTGATCATTTGCCCTGTGATGACATTGGTTGGATTTTGTTTCCATTTATCTGTTCTCATATTTGATTTCATTTTAATTAAATTCTTTTTCTCTACTCAGGTATTTGCCTTGTTTCTTGATTACGTGTTGCATACCTAAAGTTGTGTAGTATGCTTTGTCCAACAGCATTAGCTCAGTTGATAACACACTGGACTTCAGTTGCATACAATGCCTGATTCAGTCCCCAAGGGTAGTCTTTTTTCAGCGAGTGAGAATCTTACTCTTACGCTTATCAAATCATAATTGGAAAGTATCCTGCGTGAAACCATCATCCTATTCAAGGGGTATCAAGAAATTGTTCCTAATCCATACCATGCTACATGATCCAGAGTAAGCACTATGCCTATAAGTATAAGTGTAAGCGTCCATGATCTTGAAGATCTTGAGTTGCATAGCTCTACTTGCTGAAATATGTAAAAATCAGTGTTACTGTGAAAATAAAAAGTTGTTGATGGACTTACAACTAACAACTGACCAAATTGGACCTTGATTACACAAAGAAAGCGTCTCTTTCCTATTCTTCACGCCAGGATAGGCATATTGAAAATAAAATCACAGGATTGGAGACGAGTACACCAGCCCATGTGCTTCAATTTGGGATTTGAACCGGGGCATAAAGTTGTAAAACATGGTCTGGTTGGTCACTGCTTTGGTTCACACAGTACACAGTGATTATTTTGATCACAACATTGAAAACCTCATGGGTGTGACACACCCCAAAGGGAAAAATAGGAGGTTTCCGAGTTTTCTCTACTCATACATAAGGGGGTGTGATACACCCCAAAAGACATAAATCTCAAAATCCAGTGATGACCTTCTGGGGTGAGCAAACTATGCACGTGAGATAAAAAAAATTTGGCCAGGTGATAGATGGGGTCAATTTAGGAAAAGTCATGAAATTTGAAGGCTTTAGGACAAAAACTGTTGATTTTAGAGCGAAAAAATATGGGGTTGGGGTGTGATACACCCCAATGGTAGAAATAGGGTTAACATGGAGGACGAAACAGGACACCTGTCTGTTGAAAGCAGCCCAGTCTCGATACTCCGACATTCCACTATTCTGTAAGAATATCGTAATGGATAAAAAAAATATATGGCATAAATGTAAATAAAGTGGAAACATTGAATTAAAAGAGAACAAACAAAATTAAAACTGAAAAAACAAACAAACAAAAAACAACCGAGCTCTCCAAACTCTGCGTTGTCGATAACAAATCATCGGCAATGAGAATTATTATTGAGCTTTATTATAGCGCATTATCCACTAAATGTCCTCAAAGCGCTTTACCACTTGGTCCCTGCTCAACAGCAACATTTAACATTTAGGACGGGACACGAAGCCTGTTAGGGAGCGTTCACATATTACGTCATCAGCTAGGGGGGGAGGGGGGGTCTACCAAATGTTGACATGTGTTGACATGGGGGAGGGGGGGGGGTCAGACCCAAGATGATGTCATCAAAACATAGGCAAATTAGGCCTATTTTATTAAATGCAAGAGCTTCAAAAATGGCATTCCAAATAAATTAGCAAAAAGGTGAAAAATTAATTAAAAATTTCAAGAAACAGATGATTGGAAGATAAAACACATTCGTCAATCCCAATATCTGCTGCAAATAGTGAAATGCAGTGACAACTCATGCTGCAAACCTTGGCGTACTAACTATTCATCTTTTTTTCCAGAGCGTTTTCTGCCACCACCTGTACCACTTGCTTCATGTGATGATGGTTTGGAGATAGGCAATACTGGAAGATTTGGAAGCCTATTTCAAAGTTTGTTCCTTTCAAAACAGCTAAAGATAAATTGCTATGATGAGTATTGCCCATCAAGAAACAAGATGGGAAAGGGGTATCACTTCTCAAAAGGCGAACTTGCCCTAAATGTTCATTGTATCACTCCTCGATCACAGCAATGAAAGACCATTCACGAAAATGCGGCATACAAGAAGAACAGCAAATGGGAGAAAGTGATGACGATGAAGATGAAATTGATGATACTATTTATAGTACATTGCCAGAGGTCCAAGGCAGAAACATTTTTGAATCAATTAATTTTATGTTTGGAAATTGAAACAGTAATTCATTCCACTAAAAGACTAATATGCTATAAAATAATTTACCTCCTATACTATTTTAAATTACACTTTCTGAAATTATTTTAATAGCACCTGCACCAAGTAGCCTAATTTAAATAATGTTTGTTAGATTTTATCTTTGCAAATTTAAATTTTATGTCCCCATTGTATCGTAAAACATAAATTATCAACAGTTTCTGAAATTAATAAAATGTCTGAATGTGTTTTATCAAACGTTGATAATCAATGTTTATGGTTTGAAAAATGAATAATAAATATTGTGAAATTAAAGTTATCTTTTAGTTTTTATTAAATTAGATGACGTCATCATCTGTTGGGGGAGGGGGGGGGTCAGGTCAATGATGACAAGTGATGACTTGGGGGGAGGGGGGGGGTCTAAAAAGGGCAAATTTTTGATGACGTAATATGTGAACGCTCCCTTAGGCGATGTTACAATATTTAGGGACAGACTACGCTGTTAACGTCCAGGTACTCATTTTACACCTGAGTATGGTGAGATAATGTGAGTAAAGAGCCTTCTCCAAGGACTCAACTATGCGCCGAGCGAGGCTCGAACCCAGGACCTTCCGATCCAAAAGCGAGTGTCATACCACTAGACCACATAGCCGCACACAAAATTATTATCGAGAATTACCGGTACCGATCTCGAGAACAGCGGTACTGGCCAAGGATCACCGGTAATTTAACAATAATGAGAAGTTTTTACCGCCAGGCACTACTACTACTACTACTACTACTACTACTACTACTACTACTACTACTACTACTACTGAGTAGTAGTAGTAGTAGTAGTAGTAGTAGTAGCGCATGGCTACATTAGTAGTAGTAGAGCATGGCTACATCTCCACACAGGGAGTCTCCAGCCAGTCTTTAAATTCATCACCGCAGCTGAGGACAGCCTCGAAACCTCAAGCCAATCTCGTCACAGCACAGTGCAGGATTGTGGTCTACAGTCTCTAGCATTCCCTGACATTGACAGTGGGGACAGTCGGCTGATTCCCTCAGACCCTAGGACATCTTATTATATTATAGATGCCGCTGTTCAGACCCCATGAATGTTTCCAACAGTCCTGCCGTTGTCCGTCACTCATCGGTTTGATGCATCCCACTATTTTCGATTGCCATTCCCGAAGCCTGGCATAAGTTCTGTTGGGTCCATTGTCCTCCATGGTTGGGTCTTTGATAACCCCATCCGTATGGGCTGATATTTGATCCACGGAGCGTATGCGGTATATGATGACAATCGCTCACTTCAACCTTTTTTGAGGGCTTCCACGGAACTTTGTCTTATTGATTCATTGTGTTTAGGTAAAATACTTACAACATCCGCCAGCGGGATATAACGTACTAACCATCGACACAGTTAGTACACGCTGGTACCAACACATAAAACTAAGTGTAACAGTAAGTGTTTAACATTTCTATTAGGCCTAGATACATGTTATAGATATCCTAAATTTTCATCTTGTAGCACAGTGAGTGATAATTAAATTACAAATTGATTAATGCTATTCCAATATGATAGATTTTATGCTTAAATTATCAATTTATTGTTGTGTTTTATTTGCATTGTAAAGCGCCTCTGGGCACATTGTGGATCTAGGCGCTATATAAATTCATTAATTCATTCATTCAAACAGTGACATTGAATGTTTATATAACCTAATCCGATTGATCGAATTTTTAAAGAACCGTATTAACTTCACATTTGTATTAAAGGGACGCTACTCTCGAATCAATCCTACCTATTAGTATGAGGCCTATCTTTTCAAGTCCGAATCAAGGCAAAACAACAAAACAGGGACTTGATCCTTAATCAAGGATTCAAATATCATTGGGTTAATAGTCAGAAGGATTACCATATCGTTTGCTGTTGTTCATCTTTAAATTAATTCCAATTTAGTATCCCTCTTGATCGTGGACAAAATGAGATAGGGTATGTTTAGGTTTAGACGACAGATAGGCAAATCAAAATTTTATTTTTTTTTTTGTTGCCGCACGCCGCACGTCATGCAGTAAAAACTTTTTTACTTTAAATCTATGATTACTCACAGGCATGCAGACATGTCTGTCAAGAACGATGGACGATTATTCGCAGACAGTGTCTGCCTATAATCACTGTCGGTTATACACACAGACGCGTTTTAGTTTTATTTTAGTTACTTTTAGTTTTAGTTTTAGTACTACTGTAAACTGCAAAAGAGCAAAGGCTAAACCTAAATACCAACTAGACATTCTCCGGGAGGAACAGAAGATACAAGAAAAATTTGAACTATCAGTAAGAAACAAGTTTGAAGTGCTTGGAGAACTAACAGATATAGAAGAGAAATATGAGCAGTTTAAAGACAGTGTTGCTGCATCATTAGAAGAAAATGTTCCAACCACACTTAAGTTGCAGAAGAAGAAATGGATTACTCCAGAGATATTAGAATTAATGAATGAGAGAAGAAAGGCCAAAAATCAGGAAGAAAAATACAAGACTCTGAACAGGCAGATAAAAAGAAAATGCAACGAAGCTAAAGAAGACTGGATAAATGAACAATGTCACTATATAATGTCCTGCAAAGAAAAAAATGGCAAATTCTTCCATCAGAAAATCAAAGAAGTGACAAACAAAACTAAATCAGGTGCTAAAAGTGGATGCATCAAAGACAAGCGTGGAAACACCATCATGGACAAAGACTGCATTCTAAACAGATGGTCAGAATATATTGAAGAACTTTTTTTTGATAATCGAGGAGAAATGCCTATGATAAAAGAACTGGAAGGGCCTTCTATAATGAAAGATGAAGTTAGGAACGTCATGAAAAGCATGAAAAATGGAAAAGCTGCAGGACCTGATGCCATAACAATTGAAGCCTTGACTGGCCTGGGTGAATGGGGATTGAATTCATCACAAACCTTCTAAATCAAGTGTATGACACAGGAAAAATGCCAACTGATATGAAACGATCCATTTTTATAGCACTACCAAAAAAGCCAGGGGCAGTTGATTGTGAACAACACAGAACTATTAGCCTAATGAGCCACCTCACAAAAATTCTTTTGAAGATAATTTTACTAAGAATAAGAAATAAAATACGACCTGAAATTGGGGAGATGCAATTTGGTTTTGTTGAGGACAAGGGTACCAGAAATGGAATATTCACATTATCAATGCTGATGGAAAGATGTATTGAAGTAAATAAAGATCTGTATATGTGTTTCATCGACTATTCAAAAGCCTTTGATAAAGTACAACACGAAAAACTATTCAAAATTCTATCATCCTTGGACATTGATGGTAAAGATTTAAGAATATTACGGAATTTGTACTGGGAACAAGAAGCAGCAATGCGTGTTGACAACGAACTAAGCAGTTTTACACCTATTAGAAGAGGAGTTAGGCAGGGGTGTGTTTTGTCTCCAGATTTATTCAACCTCTATAGTGAAATGATATTAAGAGATATCGAACATAAGAAGGGGGTGTGTATTGGAGGAAAGAATGTAACAAATCTGAGGTATGCAGATGATACGGTTCTACTGGCAGAATCTGAACATGAACTACAAGAATTACTGGATGTTGTAGTCAGGAGTAGTGAAAATATGGGACTGGAACTGAATATATCTAAAACAGAATGTATGACGGTATCTAAAAATAATAACCCACCAGCCTGTGTAATAACAAGCAGAGGACAAACAATACAACAAGTTGAATGTTTCAAATATTTAGGCTTCAATGTAACATCCAATGGAAAATCAGATTGTGAAATAAAGAAAAGAATAGGTATGGCGAAGAATGCATTCAACCAGCTGCATACAATTATGAAAAACAGGAATATTAGCATGAAAACAAAAATCAAAGTCCTGGATTGCTATGTACTGTCTGTGCTGCTATATGGTTGTGAGAGCTGGACCATAAACAAGACCATGGTTAAAAGACTGGAGGCAGTGGAAATGTGGTTTTACAGAAGAATAATGAGGGTGTCATGGATGGAAAGGAAAAGAAATGAAGAAATTTTAGAAATGGCAAACAGAAAAAGATCACTGATAACAAAAATCATCAAACGCCAAATGGAATTTTTAGGACACATTATCCGCCACCCTGGTTTGGAAATACTCGCCTTGACTGGAAAGATGAATGGAAAAAGAATAAGAGGAAGACAAAGAATAACGTATTTGAAAGGGATAAGAACTTGGACAGATGAAGCTGAGAAAGGTGGCGCTGCTTTAATAGAATTGGCAAGAGATAGATCAGCTTGGCGGAAGATGACCTCCGACGTCTGCTTCAGATATGGAACTACATGAGACTACTGTAAACATTTATTTTTATTCACTTTCCATGGCTGTCATTCTCATTGACTCATTGCCAGACTCGTCTGCCAATTTCAGTAATATAATGATAATGAAGAACGATTATTGCCATTGCCAGACACTTCAAAAGCATGGCCTTTTGGTTATTTCCAGACAGTTAAAAAGACCTTCCAAAAGCTCATACAAAGGGAAACAACTCAAATAATATTCCCTCAACTAACCCCAAGAAAAAATAAAACCTAGTACCTACCTTTAACTAACCCTAATAGGAAAAAACAAACACCCTGGCACCTTTGCTAAGACATGACTAACCCTAATAGAAGAAAAATCCTCCAATCTCGAGCTAACCCTAATACTAATAATAGAAAGAAACAAAACCTCGGACTGCTGTGCACTACCTTTCAATACTTCACAAATCAAAATGGCGGTCGAGAATCAAAACAATGGTCAAATTAGGAAATTTTAAACTTTCACAAATCTATCGGTTTGTTCTAGAGATTTTAAAATGCTTCTATATGATGACAAATTGAATAAATAAACGCCTGACAAAAGATCAACGGTGAAAATACAAATAAGAATACTAGGGATGTAGGAGCTTTTGGAATGTCTCCTGACCTTCCTTTTTGTTATTGCTAGACACGTTGATCATGTTGGTAGAGAGATTTTATGCAAACTGGGCGTGAAAAATCTGAAAAATTGTCAGTGGTAGGTTGTGTCCCAAATCAGTTAATATCAAGTGATATTTAACACAAGATGAAAGTAAATAGTGCTCAAATGACCAATCCAACTTTTTTAAAAAGCAAATGGCATCAATGAAATGCAAGTTTTTGACATTTTGAACTGAAAGCGTCTGTCATATTGTGGGCTTATATATTATTAAATCAATGACAGAGTCAACAAACACGTCTTGTCTGCTTGAACATCTAAATAATAACCGTTTATTATTTCCACTTTTTAATCCACCCAATGTACTCGATTACTATAATATGATAGTATAACCTAATTATGTGACATCTCCCCTTTTAAGTTAAAATATAATATCTTGGTCTTGATCTTGTAATTTAATCCAAATGAATTCAGCCTACCTATCACACACATTCACATATTATTCCTAGTATATGATTATCATTGAATGCCAATTCAAAACAGTCCATTAAATGCCGAATGTTCGAATTTATGAAGATTGTTCAGTTTTCTTGAGTCCCTAAGTCTGCTAGTCAGACAACTTAATTAATCTGCTAATCAGATCGGTTTGATAACCAAACCTACAGGCCATGTTTTATCTATTACAACATTAATATTAACACACATTTGCTGTTACTGTCGGTAACGAGCTGGTCTAATTATTCTTCTCCCACTTTGCGTGACGTATGGTTGGGATGAAGATTGTGTAATAGCATCATTGGCATTATTGCCAACGTCTGTTACAGGACAATTGCCTTCACGCTCTTCCTCATTTCTGGGGAAGGGTCGAGGTTGGAATTATAGCTGTTGTCGTCCCACTCCATTGTGTTGCCAGACGTAGTAGCTAAGGGCCTATTGTGCCTTGTAGGCATCATGTGTCGACGATTTCTTCTTAAAACGGACGTGCCTGTGTCCACTGTGTACGATCTTGGTGTTGGTTGTACGTTTATTATACGACCTGGCGTTGTCCATCCTTTCCTGTCATCCAGTTTGACTAAAACTCGATCCTGTGGTTGCAATGGTGGTAAGTCTCTAGCACCATGCCTTCGGTCGAACTGTGTCTTGTATGCGAATTTGCTGATTTCGTCATTTTGTTGGACAATGTTCGGTCTAATGTGTTGAGGTAGCAGGTTGTCTGGTAAAACTGGAATTGTTGTTCTCAATTCTCTTCCCATGCTAAGCATTGATGGAGTAAATTGCGTCGACGTGTGTTTTGAGTTTCTGTACGCAAGCAACGCAGTGAAAGGGTCTTTTTGACTTAATATTTTCTTTGCTATCTGTACAGCACGTTCTGCTTGTCCATTAGCTTGCGGGTAATGTGGCGAAGTAGTCTGATGCTTGAATCGCCATTCTCTCGAAAATTGCTTAAATTCTCTGCTGCTAAACTGCGGTCCATTGTCTGTGATCAGGATTTCAGGAATTCTGTGGCGCGCAAAGAAACTTTTTAGCTTCAGAATTGTGGTGACGGAACTCTGGTTTGGCAGGTATCCAATTTCAACGTAGCGTGAATATTAGTCGATTAAGACAATGTTTTATTCTTGTGGTAGAATAAATCTGCAGCTGCTTTTTGCCACGCTCTCTCTGGTAGAGGTGTTGGCTTCAGTGTCTCCTTCCTGTTAGTCGGTCTTGCTTCTTCACATTGCTTACAATTTTCGATCATGCTTAGTATTTGATGTTGGGCCACCACACTGATTGTCTTGCTCGTTCACGGCATTTATTGATTCCTTGGTGCCCCTCGTGTATTTGTTTCAGAACATCCTTTCTCGTGCTTTGCGGGATAACAATGCGCTTATCTTTAACTACGAGACCATGAAGTGTACTCATGCTGCCTCTCTCTTCGTAGTACTTCTTCAAGCTTACAGGTACATTATTTTTGTGTTTCGGCCAACCTTGTTCGATTAGTCCTTTCAGTTGGCTCATTTCACCTTCTTCTTCTGACTTCTTTCTTATGACATCCAAGTCTGCATTCCACAGGTGTGTTTCAATGCTATTTACATACGCATTAACATCCATTTCCAACGTTTTATCTTCAATCTGGAGTGGCTTTCTAGACAGAGTGTCTGCCAAATGTAAGTCTTTCCCTGGTTTATAGATTGCAATAGGATTAAATCTCATAAGTCTCATCAGTAGCCGTTGACATCTCAGAGATGTTCGGTCAAGGTCTTTTGTATTTATGAGTGGTACGATTGGTTTGTGATCCGTCTCAAGTGGGAATGACTTCAAGCCTATTAAAAATCTGGAAAACTTTTCACACGCCCATACAGCGGCTAACGTTTCCTTCTCTATTTGCGCATATCCTCTTTCTGTAGGAGTAAGCGTTCGAGAGCAGTATGCGACTGGTCGTATTTCGTCTCCATGTTTTTGAAGTAGCGCTCCTCCCATTCCGTATGAGCTACTATCGGCTGTGACAATAGTTGGTTTTAGATGATCATAGAAAGCAAGCACTGGTGCATTCGTAATTATCGACTTGACTTTGTTAAGAGCCTCTACTTGTTGAGGTCCCCAGTACCATGTGGCAGTCTTCTTCAGCAAATCATATAAAGGTTTTAAGGTTGTCGATAAGTTCGGTAAGTGCCTTCCTAGGAAATTGATGATTCCCAGGATACTTTTAAGTTCCGATACATTCTTTGGATCACTTAATTCTTGTACTGCCCTGATTTTCTCATCATCAGGTGTCATGCCGTCTTTGTTTATTTTAAATCCTACAAATTTTATTTCTGTCCTCTTAAATTCGCATTTTTCTTTATTTAGTTTCAGCCCTGACTTTTCAATTTCTTTAAGAACTTCATGCAATCTTTTGTCATGATCCTCTTCTGTGCGTCCAAAAATAATGACGTCATCAATAAAACAATCTGAGCCTTCACAGTCTTTTATAAGCTCTTTCATTTTTCTCTGAAAAATCTCACTTGCGCTGGTGATACCAAATGGTAAGACTTTGAAGTAATATCTGCCATAAGGTGTAATAAAAGTTGTTAGTTTTGCGCTCGTTTCCTCTAAGGGTATTTGCCAGAATCCGGAGGCGCAATCAATTCGGCTAAAATACTTTGCTCCTGATAATTTGTGAGCAATGTCATCTACAGTAGGTAGTGTAAATCTTTCTCTTTTGACTGCTTTATTTAACTTAGTCAAATCGACGCAAAGTCGAATTTGATCACTTCCAGGTTTTGGAACAACAACAATGGGTGCACACCATTCCGTTGGTTCTGTAATTTCTTCAATTTTCCCCATGCTACTCATTCTTTCTAATTCCTTTTTCACCTTTTCCAATAATGGGATTGGTATACGCCTTGGTACAGTTGTTACATACGGCACTGCATATTTCATTTAACTCAATTTTTACGGTTGTGTTTTCATTATCCCTGTGGCGGCGAAGACAGTTCTAGGAATTTGGATTGCGTTTATTCGGGTTACCAACTTAAGTCTTTCTGAATCCTCGCGGCTCAAGAGGCAATGTGGACTTTCCGTGTCAACAACAAAAATTCTGAGATTATAATGGTTGGTCTTGTACGTGACAGGCTGCACAAAGAATCCGATTGTATTTAATCTACCTGCGGGACTTTGCAATATATTATCAGTCTCGTGAAGTTTCTTTTCCAAGTTTAAGGTCTTGAAAATGTGTTTCGGCATAATTGATACGTCTGCCCCCGTGTCAATTTTGAAGTTGACAAGCTTGCCGTTGATTGATAATTTCACACTCCACGCAAGTTCACCTCTCTCCTTGTCGCGAACTGACCCTAAGAAGTTGTCCTCTTGTATTTCGGTATCGATACATGTCGCTCCGATATCCTTTGTATTTTTACATCTTCGTGCGAAATGATTTTTCTTTTTACACTTCAAACAAATTTTTCCATAAGCCGGACAAGCTCTCGCCTGATGAACTGTTCCGCATCGTCCGCATAACATTGGCTCTCCCCTATCTCTTGTGGACGGGAAATTGTTTTTATTGTTTCTCTGAGTATTTTGATTTCTGAATACTCCTTGTCTCCTGCAATCTATTTGCGCGTTCATTGGCAGTGCTTCCCGGTGCTTTTTCCGTAGGCTCATAGCCTCAACTTCTCTGGTTAAACAATCTGAGTTTTGTTGTTTAATTAATTCGTGGTTTCTCGAAATTTCAATGGCCTTTTCAAGGGTTAAGTCTTCTTTCAATAGAAGCTTTTCACATAGATGTTTATCTTGAATTCCTATGACTAATCTGTCTCTTATTTGCGTGTTTCTGTCATTGAAGTTACAGTGTTCTGATAATTCATACAGCGACCTAACAAATTCTTCAATGGATTCGTTGTCCTGTTGATTTCTCTTGTGGAATTTAGCTCTTTCAAAAATAACATTTATCTTTGGGATGAAATATTCCTCAAATTTAGCAAGAACGACATCGTAGTCATCCTTCTCCTCTTCATTTTCAAATGTAAAAGACTTGAAAATCTTTTCTGCCTCTTGTCCCATTGTGTAGATCAAGGTAGAGACTTGTACTATCCCCTCATCTTTATTTAATTTCGTTGCTAGTCGAAATCTAGAAAAACGCTCTTTCCAATCCTGCCATGCAGGCTTTTGAAAATTAAGTTCATTTGGCGGGTTAAACTTAGGCATCCTTTAAATAGTTGAGTGACCTATTTAACCTCGTATGAAGCTGGGACGGGTATGACAAGTAATGAATTAAAAAATATATATTTATCTAATACAAATTACTTAACTGTATAAATATTCCTCTAATGAATGGTAATTCATTTGGGAATAACGTTCACTTCTGACACCATGTCATATTGTGGGCTTATATATTATTAAATCAATGACAGAGTCAACAAACACGTCTTGTCTGCTTGAACATCTAAATAATAACCGTTTATTATTTCCACTTTTTAATCCACCCAATGTACTCGATTACTATAATATGATAGTATAACCTAATTATGTGACAGCGTCAAACTGGCAATTCCACCTTTTTTTTTTCTTCAGCCAGCTCAGCAAGAAACTTGTTAATCAGCAAATCGGTTCATAGTCCACCACCAACCATTAAAATTTTCACTACCTACCTACCTGTTTACTTTATTGATCTTCTTTAGTTTCTATAATTTGTTCATTCTGACCACAGTTTTTGGGGTATTGATGATGGTCGGGGATTTGTTTATTTCATAGACGAATCCCTAGGCTTAGGTGTCGTTCCCCCCAAAACCGATCACACCTACTATTTTCCTGTCTTCCTCATACAAAATAATACAATCTATTATAACACTTACACAAAACTAGATCCAAGAATCTATTATCCGAATCAGAGATGGAAATAACTATCAAAATAAGGAAGCAAAGATGGTGGAAAATTATCTAGCTCATATATATGAATTTTAAGATACATGTGGATAGACAGTTCAGTGGGCTAGACCATCTTTCATTTTGTTTCTTTTTTATTGTTGCACCGGTTCGAATCCCTAGCTCCCTCTTTATGTTTTTTTTTTGGTTTATTTTTTTACTTCCCAAATGATGTTCATTGTTTTCCATTTTTTTCGGAGCAGGAGGTTTTTAATTAATTGATTTTTTCATTTCTCCAATAGTCGTTCAATTTTAATTAATTATATATTTTGCTCTATTTGTTCTGTTCTGTCTTTTGTGGTTTTTTTTCAAATATTTATTATTATTATTATTATTATTATTATTATTATTATTATTATTATTATTATTATTATTATTATTATTATTATTATTATTATTATTATTATTATTATTATTAATTATTGTTATTATTATGCAAAGAATAATTGAAGCACTCCAGGTTAGAGTTTGCAATATGTCTGAATTTATTTTTGACTCCCACCCCTGTTTACTATTTGTTAAGGTAGTTGCGTCTAATTTGCATCTGGCAAATATAGTCATATATAAACTATTACTATTATCCAGAGTTTAGTAAGTCAACAATGTTAATTTTCTATCTTACTGCTGAAACTGAAATGAATGATGTTCTGAAAAGCTACAATACTATATTACTACTGTTGAAATCTATATTATTTCATAAGTTTCCTGTGACTATTTATGTTAACAGATTACAAGAATGAAATAAAATGTCCACTTCAGCTTTCTTTTCCTGCGATGATGCTATGACAAGAAAAATAGAACTTCAATCGTCACCCACTTCCAAGGAAGACCTTGAAACTGTCTATAGTATTAAATACTGTACTCAATGGATTATAGAAAATAATTTCTTATCAGTAAGTAGTCATAGCTTCACTTTGTACACTGATTGTAGAAACACTTTTATAAAGTATTCCTGCTATGCTTAGTGCGTGTCTCTCAATTCATGGATAATTTGGTGGAAACCTGAAGAAAATCATTTGTTATGCGATTGTTTCTATGATTCTTCAAAATAAGTTAATATCTCTGTCTTTTGATGACATGAGACATAAAAATACCTCATATTATATATATATATATATATATATATATATATATATATATATATATATATATATATATATATATATATTATATATATATATATATATATATATATATATATATATATAATATATATAATATAATATATATATATATATATATATATATATATATATATATATATATATATATATATATATATATATAATATATATATATATATAGTATAAAAAACTAAAATTAAAATAAACGCTGTTCTTTGTTTGTCTCACTCCACCAGGTAGTTATTCAGAGAGATTGATTGTTAAAAGCCTCTTTTTATGATAGTAATGCAGAAGATATCATAAGATCATCTTATTCATATTTGCTGTCAATGGAATATCAATGATTTTTAAAACCTTATTTCCTTTAACGTACATTGCCACATTTTGCTTACATTCATGACATTAATTTTACACTCAAGTTTTAAAACTTAACCCAAGGAAACTAATAAAAACACAGTGTACTCTGTAATGCTTTGAAATATATATAAAATATTGTCATTTCGGACTTAAGTAAAATTGAATTTTGGCAGTGATGACAATTTAGATAATCTACAGGCTTTTGCTTCCTTTTAAGGTGGCACTTCAATTCCCGGATGATTTTCTCATTGATGCATCAAAAGTTGTAGGACTTATTCAACACAGGGTACCCAATTCTTCAATATTTATCCTTGGGGATACCTCATATGGAAGGTGAGTGACTTTCATAGTGCTGTGACACGGGGAAAAGAAATTTATTACAAGTTTTGAAGTGTGAAATGGATAGTATTAACTATTTTCTATACACTGCGTGGCATTTTCCCCCTCTGAGTGGTATTTCAGTACTAGGTCAACTCGACCCCATTAGTGAGGTCAGCCCATAGGTGGAACAGGTAGCAGTCAGAGGGTGATGCCCTGATGGTGATTAATTGCTGCAATATTTCATGGTATTTCTCAGTTGCTAACATGAATATGAAAATTGTTCCCTCACCCCAAGGAAAGCAAGGGTTTCATATGCCATGGTTGATAATAATGTATCCTCTTAAGGCTGCTCATAAGAGAGGTGTCAATTTAGTGGTTTTTGAGCTATCAATGAAATTAATTTGTTGTAATTTGCATAAATTAATAATTTAATTCCCAGCGGCAGAAAATGATTGAAACAAGCATCATTGTAAAGTAAAAATGATGATTTTGACACATGCCAAGTTTTGTTGTCCGGGCAGTAAAATCTTAAAAGATATGAATTTGTTATTGTAAAATTCTTATTTGACATGACTTGGTGATATCCTCATGTTCTCTCCCACAGTATTCCCATGAATTATGTCCAAATATCAGTTTAGGATTAATTTTATTGTTTTAAAGCATTTAAAAGGGGGGGGGGAGCGACACTAAAGGTTCATTTTTTTTATTTGATGAAATATCCTAAACCTCTATGCACAGTCATAATGTATATGTTTGGGAAGGATGAATTCATATAATTTTTTTCGAAAAAATTTGCCCGTTGCTATGGAAACGACGCCATATTGGAAAATAAACAACATGTCTCAAAAAGTCAAAGGCTTTTTTGTTTATCAACCGATTGCCATAATATTTTGGCCAGAGGTAGAAAAAAGGAAAATAAAGAGGCTATAGAAGCCTGATTTTTAATTTTTTAATTAGAAACTTTCAAAATTAATGTACTCGATTATTCCCCTTGATAAAAAGTTACATCATTTGAAATTACTCATAAATTTTATTTTTTTTCAAAATTCCGGCTCCTAGAGGACCTGCGTATTTGTATGACACTCATTTGTAGAAAGTTTGAAGAAGATTGGTTGAAAACTGAGGGAGGAGATAGGTTTTTAGTGACGAAAATTGCAGTTTTGAGAAAAACGCATTTAAAAGTCAAAGTAAACGAGTTTAGGGAAAAACTCTCCTCTTGCCCTCTGATTGGATTGTGACCACATGACATAATTAAGAACAAAGTGATTGGTTGTTGAAGATAGAGGAGAGTTATTACTTTTCTTTGATATGTTTTTGCCTTTACTTAGTTATAAAAACTCTTTGATTTTCTTTCATGAAATCAGTCCACTGAAACTAAAAATGGGCAGGATTTAACCATACCATGGGTCACAAAATACGTTTTTTTGAGTCGAAAAAACTGAAGATGAAGTTCTCATGCGATTTTTATGCAGACAAATGATCACATGACAACATCCCACCAAAATCTATTTTTTAGCAAACTGGGTCAAAATTCATCATTTTTAATGTCGCTTCCCCCCCCCCCCCCCCCCCCCCCCCCCCCCCCCCCCTTAACTTATTTAAATATTATGTAGTTTTGGACACATTTGAAAGCCAACTTTTCAATGGATTGATGACTTTTTTCTATACTTAAATCCCTTACGATTCAAGTCCAAATTATATTTTTTAATGAATGTTAGGCATTATTGTTTGAAGATGTATACTGCTTTTGTGTGGTTGTCTCAGGAAATGCCGCCTTCATAGTGTCATAGGTGTCAATGTTTAGGGTCATTGAAATCCATCTCAATTACTTGTGTTTTTCATGTTGAATAAGTAATATAATTTAAGTTCAAGTTCCCCTTTTATGCACAACTGAATGTGTTAATCTTTTATAGACTGAAGCCTCCAGATATATATGGCACTGCTTTCCCAAAAATTAAATATGATCTTGCTGTGGTATGCCTGTGGTGTTATACTGATTTGGCTCTGATTGTTATTCAATTGTTTCCTCTCTTAATTTGACTGACTGGAGTTCAGTGGTATATCAGATGACTTTATAAGACAATGACTAATTGTGTATACTTGAAAGAAAGGAGATGATTCTATATTATAACCTGTATAGACAATGTGTTTGAATGTAGTTGACAGGAACACAGATGCATATATATACTTTTGATATTGATTAAAACTTGGGATACTGCCGCTTAGTTTTGAATAACAAATTTTTAATTTAAGTGCACCATAATTTACAAGCACTTAAAATTAGATCCACAATTTGTGATATTTAAAGAAAACTATATAAAGTGAAAGAGACTGTTATTGTTTCCCCCGCTATACAGACATATTATAAGATCATAAATATCCATAATTACCCCCATTGAACACAGCACTGCCTGGTACCAGTTGACCTCTAAAACCTCACGCAGGTAGCTGGCAAGGAGGGTTAATGGCCCCTTGGGAGTTCCATCTGAAATAGCACTGATTCCACATAGTGTATACTATAAGACACACCGCAGACTATAAGTATAAGCTGCACCCCCAAATTAAAAGGGAAAAAAATAATCAATTTTATCCAACCATAAGCCGCTCCAGGGTATAAGCAGCCATTCTTCAATTAGGGTGGGTTATTCCAATTCGGATCCCAAAATGGCTCTCTCAGCTCAATGAGGAGAGTTCCTCTAATAGTAATTAAAATAGATTGTTTTCAATGAAAACCTATATTTTACTCAGAAGAATGTTCTAATAAATGAGAAAAAACTTATAGAAATAATATTTAGAACAAATAGATTATAAATAACAAATACAAAGCAGAGCAAATTGAAAAGTCATGTTTGAATCGCAACAATCCTGTATTTGAATTGAAATAACTGGCTGTCTGAATTACAATGTTGTTGTGATTTGGAGGCAAACGTTTTCAATATCTAGTTTAATAAATAAATAGATAAAAGAGACATCGATATACTTATTTTTTGATTCCAGATGATGCTTGACTGCACAAATTTAAAATCAAAATGAGAAAAATCATTTTCAATTGTGCAAGTTTATATTGCAAATGTTGCTGCTTTATATTGCTACGTTGACTGTAAGATACCTTGAATTCGTGAAAAAGCTATGGGAGAAATGCATAGCTGATCTACTGAGCGAGACAATAATTCTTCTTGTTAAATTTAGGTGTTAAAATAGACGCTAAATACTGGAGGGTGTCCATATTGGAACTCCCTGTAGGGTAGACCCTAGTTGTTTATTTGTTACAATGTCAAAACAATAGCCATGAAGTCTAGATGTATAAATTTGAGCCAGCTGTGCAATCACTTTTAAAAGTAGGGGAGGGTGCAGGAAAAAAGATTGATATGGTAACTTATAATATTGAATACTAAAATGATATTGATGAAGGTGATGATGATGCCAGTGGTATAGTGGTAATAGTCAAGATTTCTTATTTGTCCAAAGATGGCAATTCTTTAGGTTTGATAATGTATTTTACCACAATAAACTACATACACGGCAGTTTTCTTTGTCAACATGACAGAAGCATGCACACTTATCACACATTATATCAGATAACACCTCAATATGAAAAATAGGCCAATTTTGATGGTACCTTGTTATTCTAGTAAAAACATCATCAACATCTTTGTCATCGTCGATGTCATCATTACCATCATCATCATTATCATCCTCATCATCATCATCATCATCACCACCATTACGAAGAAAACAAGACAACCACCATCTTCAATTTCGAATCTTTATTTCAATCCCAGATTTGCCCAAAAATTGTCCAGAATTTGTCCCTGAAAAGTTGGCATGTCTGGAAAAATGAATAAAAGGGAAATATTGATTAGTTCTATCCATTTATTTTAGCTCTAACGATCTTATACAAGTCTTTATTTGCATCTTCAGTTGTTGTGTGGATGAGGTTGGGGCACAGCATTACAAGGCCGATAGCATTATCCATTATGGGTCAACATGTCTGAGTCCCAACATTATACTTCCTGTTTTCTATGTATTGGGGAGAGCATCCATCGATGTCCGTGACTGTGTGGCCAAAATATGCCAACATTGCAGTGATACTGCCATGAAGGCAATTTTAGCATATGATACCAAGTATGCTTTTATCGTTGGTAAGTATTTATGTTTACTGAATTTATTTTGCTCTCTATAAAAATATGTGATTAAATCTATCCTGTAAGATTACCTTGGCGTATAGTTGAGTTCTTGGAATAAGCTCTTTACTGATATTCTCTCACCGTACTCAGGTGTAAAATAAGTCCTTGGCCTTTAACAGCGATGCATCTGTCAGAAATAATTGTAATATCGCCCAACAGGCATCATGTCCCGTCCTAAATGTGAAATGTTGCTGTTGACCAGGGACCCTTTGTAAAGCACTTTGAGCATGTTTAGTGGATATTGCGCTATATAAAAGCTCAATTTAAGAAAAAGGGTTCTACAAAGAAGACTTAGCAGGAAAGGAAACGTCAGAAGAGGGAACAAATAAAGCAGAGAGATTGGCACTGAAGCAGAAAGAGAGAGGGAAGGGCAAAAAGAGAAAGACAGAAATCACCCTCAGTGAAACTAGTCAAAAACTCATACAGAGGATATTGTGGACGATGAATCGTCATGTTCATCAGATTGCTTCAGCAGGTTACATTATACCATTGAACCCCTTGACGAGGAAGGGCTCAATGAGTATTTGTTTCAATTTGATTTTTATTTAAAAAAAAAAATCTGCATGTCATGATATCTCCCTTGTATTAAAACATTCCAAAGCCACTGATTGCTATCACTTGTTTCGTTTATGCCATGCCCGTTCTCTTTTGATTACCCAAATCTTCACCTCTGAGCCCCCTCATCATCACTGAAACCACTTTCTGATTGAACATCTGCATTCATCGATCTCAGTTCTTGTCTCCATTCCCCCATTCAGTAAAAATAAAGTCATCCCTCGTGTTTGAATCCTGTCTGTAAACATTTTCATCACTGTCTGAATCCATTGTAAAATTGTAAACAAAGCATTTGCATAGAGGAGAAAAAAAAAAAAAATTCTTTTGAAAAATGTGTTTTCAAGCCACAGTACACGATAAGAAGGCTTGGTAGCCATTAGTGCGACACTGTTTGTCACACACTCGTATTACTGAATTTTCGGCCTGACATCGGCGACCGTGGGAACATGGCAGCCATGTTTTTTGGATGTCCTGGGGCAGCCGTAGCAACTAAAGAATTAAAGAGATACCATTAGATCAATACCAATTGAAGTCAAGTAAAATTCAAACTCGGCAGTTGGGGTTAATAATCTTTAATATTCCTCCTCCTATCGTTGACTGTCGTCTTTACTTATTGTTTTTCAAATGCGTTCTGTTTATTGAACAACCTACTTGCTGGTATTGATCTTCTGAGCAACAATGAGACCTTGAAAGATGCACTTCAGACTGTCAGGAAAGTGCCATAATTTTTTCTTTAGCTTTTGGACATGTCTATTAATGGAGCAGGCATTGCTGTAATGATAAAGATATAAAAAATGTGTATGAAACAGTGCCAGAAAAAGCAGAGAGATAAATACAAGAGAAAAACATCCCACAAATTGGCCTGCCTCGAGGAATGTTTTTTTTAAAATTTTATTTTTCTCTCTGTTTTGTCTGGCACTGTTTCAAATACACTTGTTAGATTTTTATCTGATATCAACAGTCCTTAGTTCGACTGAGTCTTTCAGTGTGTTTTAAAATAGTGATTGAACAATTCTGATTTGATATTGCAATGCTTTAATTTTTCAAGCTTTTTTTCGCCTTATGCTATTTCCTCAGGTCAAGTTTTCCATCAACTGCAAAGCTGTCTTCCTCATCTCATCCTCTCTAAAATGTCACTTCCATCTGGAAGTTCTCATGGTCAGGATTCATTTTATAAGACCCTTTATCCTGAAAGCGTTTACATCAACAATGATGGCGAAACAGGTTCAGCTGTTGTGAGATGTGGAAGAGTTGTCTTGCTACCTGAAGGGACTAATATTGATGATTACAGTGTAATCTTTTTAGGAAAGCCAGATGGTGCTACAATCATAAACTTGATGATGAATTTCAACAAGTCTCCATTTTTCACATATAATCCTGATGATAGTATATGTCAGCGAATGTCTTTGAATGTAAACAAAGCACTTATGAAAAGGTACTATCTAATAGAGCGAGCCAAAGATGCAAGTATTATTGGGATTTTGGCAGGTACTTTAGGTGTGGCAAAATATAAAGATATCATCGACCATTTAAAGATATTGCTGAAGAAGGCTGGAAAGAAAAGTTATACTTTTGTAGTGGGCAAACTGAATCCGCAAAAACTGGCCAACTTTGCAGAAGTGGAAGTTTACGTCTTAGTGTCATGTCCAGAGAGTTGCCTGTTTAATCAAGGAGATTTCCACTGTCCCATTGTGACGCCATTTGAAATGGAAATTGCCTGCAACAAAGCCAGAGAATGGACAGGGGACTACACCACAGATTTCTCAACTTTACTTCCAGGTACTGATACAATGCTATTGGAATAAAAGTTATGCAGATTTTTATACTGTCCAGGAAAACCCTGACAAATGACTGTTTTAATATGTTGAAAGATTGGTATTCTTTTGAAGACCTTAACATGCTGTTCATAATCTGTTTCAATCAAGGGATAAGTTTCAACTAGTAAGTGACAGAATGTAAAAACATATTATATACATAAGTTTCCTTCATGATGTGGTTTTAGACACAGAATGAAATGGTGTGTTTTGTTGAAGTTTACCAGTGCTGCATAACTATTCATGCCTTCAGTTTAATACTGTTGCAAATAATTGTATTTTTATGATTGTCTATTCAGGTGTACACAAATGTTGTATGCTGTTATGTATGTATCAGACTGGATATTTAATCTCAGATAAACTTCCTTAATTTGATCAAGCTCTCACACATACAACTTAGGTTAGGTTAGAAAGTAAACATTTGTCTGATTACCACTTAAACGTTACAGCACAGTTTAGGGATCATCTGACATAAAACATAAGTAGTCCTTAGAGCCATTAGGCCCACGGAGCCGGAGTTTATCCCGGCTTCTATGGTGTGAGATGAACAATAGCTATTCGCTACCCTTTGGATTGGATGCTCATCTATTGCAAAGTACTTTCCACCAGATTTAATTGACCCAACTACCCAATCACAGCTGGGTGGACAAGGGGGGTTAGAAAAAAAGAAATCTCAACTTCATCTGGGATTAATCTTGGCCCCTTTGCATATGAAGTGAGTGCTTTACCAACTGAACTATCAGGTCTCAACATACAACATAAAAGCAATTAACTCTTTTAGACACGAGATTTCTGTCTGCAGTGATTGCTTCTCCCAAGTCAGAATAACTGACATGACATCCCAGCTTTGTCAGGTAAACATTATACAAGTTAGTCAAACAACCTAAGACTCATGATTTTCAAAATATTGAATAAAAAGATTATACGTTTTTAGGGCCTCTTTCAAGGGTAGACTGAAATATCCCTGGCATGAACCACAGTGCAGCACCACAAAGTGTGCAATGCCACATAACACGGCAGTTGGGTATCAAGCCTGGCACCTCCAGGGTATGAAATTAGGACCATCCCATAGTGCCATGTTGCCCCCATTGGTAATTACTGCCGTTTCATCAGAACAAATAGACATTCTTCATGTTTTAACCCAACACTCAAAGAAAAACACTCTCAAAAACAGTGACACAATAGTCACCTAGCTCAAATATTTTCAAAAATTCAAACACACCTTGCACCATTAACGATAAGAATGCTCGTGTGAATACATCATATTTAGACATCCTCGAATGAAGAGAGTCAAAGCTCTTCATTATTGTCTGGTTGAATTTTATAATTTGCCCTCACCACACATTTTCGCTCATTATTCCTATTTTTGCTCAGGAGTGTACATATCATTAAATATTTATTTTTTTAAAAGCATGTTTAACAATCATACACTCGTTTGGTCTACTTAAACCCTTTAATCTGTTTGTTGACTCTGACATTCATATATGGAGTATTATCTCGATGTGTCTTATCAGATTTATAAGTGAATCCTGGAAGTAGTTGCTATTTATATCGTCTATAAAGAGTAAGTTTATTCATTAATTTGAATTATCAATTATATTATTGCTAGTATGGTCTAATTGGCCATCATCAAATTTAGTACTAATTATCGTCTTTGGATCTCCATTGTACACATTTTCATGTGCGAGGGTTGGCAGCACTGCATGAAGATATACAGATACAGTTTGACTTCATGACAGCATAGTCTACATACACTTTGTTACAAGATATACTCTGACTATAGCTTTCATTTAAAATCCGGATGCGTGACTAAAATCAAAACGTTACTCCAGACTGTGAGTTTGCTGCTTTGAACCATTACCATTGAAGCAGTTGAGAATCATTCAGAGGAAATTTTAATTTTTTACCTTTTTTTCAGGGTCACCAATGTATGTTGAGGCTCCACAACCTGACTCTTATGAAGAAGAAGGGGATGTATCTTTAATATCTAATCGTCTTCGAGTGATTGGAGAAAGAAATGCATTGGAAGTTGCATCTTCAAAAGATGTTGCCATTCGCACAGAGGGTGAAATAATAGCTGTTGGTAGTGCTCAGAATGCAAGTAAGTCAAGATTGGTATGGTTTGCATTAAATTTGAGAGTTTTTAAACAAGGAATACAAGATATCGGCACTCATTGTTAAAAGGAAACTTTAATGAATAATGAAAGTGATAAAATACAGGTATATGGATTAGATACGCTGAGTTGATTTATAATTATGTCTCCATGTAGTTCAACACTAAGTTGAATAGAAATAAATTTCTGTTTCATGCAGTGCAAGTCGAAAGATGCCTATTTTGTACTGGCATCAAGACACTAATTGTCACTGTCTTTATTACAAACATAATGTCCAGCCTAAATATAGTCTTTAAACATTTAGTTATCTACTCATTCTCATCCATCTCGCTCAAATTACAGTGAACAGAGGAATAGGATGGAAGAATTTTTATTTCTTGAAAAGAAGAGTTATACAGGTAGTGAGTAGGAAAAAAATGTAAGTAGTAGACCTTTCTTAATCACAACCTGTATACTTTTCATTGACATGAAACTTAGAATTCTTCTATCTATTTCTTTGCTTTGTTTTGATAATAAATACACATGATCAGTCACATCTATTCAAATCAAATAAAAGCTTATTAAAAGGGGTCAACATTTTATTCATGTATGGATTATGACAAAGGTGTATAATATTGAAAAAGGATAGAAAGATTATTATGATTTTAGCCCAAAGGTATATCACCAATTTTAAATTTGCATATACACAATGAAAATTATCACATTTGTTATTTCCATAATTAAAGATTTTTATAGTGAAAAATTCAGTACATGGTTTTATTGAATAATTTTTAAAAAGTTAAATGTTTTATTAGTTTTAGGGAAAATGTTTGGCAAATCCTTTTTAAAAAATGGCACATGGCACAACCAGAAATGTGTTGTTCCAAACTTTATCATCATTGCAGACTGAATTTTAATTAATATAAAGGAGAAAATATTTTATAAAACTTCATGTCATGGTGATTCATTTTTTAATTATATAAAAGCATTAAGACATGGGGACATTTGTTTTAACACTGTTGCCAGTATTATCTGTTGGTTTCCAGCCCTTAAGTCCAAATCAAGCATGTTTATGCTCCACTTTTCACTTCACAGTAGCGATATACAAGATCAATTTTGTCAATCTCTATTATATTTTCACACAATGTCTCGATTACAGTTGTGTATCTGAATATTTTATTTTGAGTTTACATTGATATTTGTGTCCCAGTTTGGATCAGGATTCATTCGTGGTCAGTTGGCAAAACCCATTAGATGTCAGAAAGATTTGAATCTCATATTATTTCATTTTTCATTAGAGTCACCATTTCTGGACAAAATGCACGTTTGAAGTTCATAATTATCTTAATTAGGGCCGAAATTATTCATATTTGAAGGTAGGGGAAGTGAAACAAATTTTAAACAGAGAAAATCGCTTTTAAAGACAAGATATACGGTACATATTACAAATTGTTTAAAATACAGTTGCATTATCATCACAGTACTTGCACACCTCATTCATACTGAAAAATATTCAAAATATATTTTTAAAATGATTTTGACTTTTTTCTCCCTTCTTTGCTCTTCTTGACTTTGTGATGTGATACTTTTGGGAGGAGGTTTATGAGCAACATCCTTGCTGTCCAATTACTCTCTCATTACTCTTAGTTACGATGTCGTTTGTTATTTTTTTTTTCCTCTTACATTTATTGATATTGGCTTTTAGATATCTAATATTGTAAATTATGATATATAATTAAAAGAAAAATGGGATAGTCTCATCATCTTATTGATGACACAATATTTCACACAGGAAAGTAAATCAAATATTGGACTATTGCTTATCATGTTTCTCATTTTTATACACATGCGCAGTCCTTTTCCTGACTCAATGGGAGCTGGTATTCTTGTGCACTGACTTCCATTCCACAGAGCGAACAATGACAAAAAGAATGATGTGATATGTTGGGGTTTAGCAAAAATTTCAGTTCTCAGCGTTGATTTTAAATCCTTTACCTCAGAGGCAAATTTTAGGTCAATTTTGAAGGTATTTAAGCATTGATAGAGCTCAGAAAAAAAAATCAAATCTAAAAAAATTATCTATAAGCTTCAAATTATAAAATTCTTTTGTGAAAATGTTGTTGGATGGATAATAAGAATGATGAAGTGAAAAAAAACGAAAATCATGCAGATAACGATTTTTCACCTTTATTCGCTCGTATCGCCAAGCTAGATTTTGGGACATCAGATGGGTTTTGCCAACTCAGCACACATTGTTACTTTTGCTTCGTGATCAAAACTGGATCACCTGGTTTACTCGAGTTGAAAAAGTAATGGCTTTTAATCGGAATATGGTTCTTATTAAAGCTATTACTTTTAATATTTCCCCTGTAGACTTAAATTCTCATTTATCTCAAACTTCCCATTTACAGGTGAATTTCTGTCCACGAGGAGTTGGAAAGGTCTAGAGCAAAACTTGGGTAAAACACCGGTGGTGAAAGCAGTTGAAGGACAAGTTGGAATCGCTGCTAGTTACAAAAATGAACAAGATCTTTCATGAATAAAAAAAGATATGGTTTTTTAGAAAGACAATTGATGGATTTGATTTTTTCACTCACATCTGAATTTTTACATTATTTTGCGTGTAATTAATAGAAGAGCTGATGAATAAACAAAGGAATAAGTCTGTAGCATTTGGAATGGGAGGTCTGAATTCAAATCCCACTGGAGACACTTGGGTAGTGTTGCTACAAACTTATTTTGATTAATCACAGTTGAATAATTATACAGGCATATGGGATTAGCAGTTTGTATTGCAGCGATTTGATCCCTGCCCAAAACATTCTCGTTCTTCTCTTCTTCATAATTATATTTTTTATTAAATTGAGACAAGGGAATGTTTCCAATTTGAACTAATTTTGCAAATGGGAAGCTGATTTTGCTCTCTGTTCCATTGTCTTCCTTTAAAGGCAAAATTACATCATATTGTTTTTGACATAATACATCTTTCTCCAAACGATTCAAGACAATGTTATCATGCTGCCAAAAAAACCTTATACTTCATATATAAATTTAGTAAGATGATACCCAATTCGTCAAAGTCAAAAGTCTTAGACTTCTGTTTTGTCCATGTAATTCAATATTGATGTGCTGATAGTACGATGCCAGCCTTCAATATTATTATTGCCAGGTTTTTGGATATACTCACAAAATTATATGAGTACACAAACTGCTTTGAAAAAAAAAATATTGTCTTCAATAAGGATACATGATTAATTTTTTTAAAATGTTGTCATGTTAACTTATGTACAGTGGAAACTCGGTATAACAGTGATGGTGGGACCAGCCAAAAAATCCCTGTTATAACAGAGTCTTGCTAGCAAAATTTCAAGGGAAATAACCCAAATGGCGTAAATCACCATTCAAAATGATGTAGCATTGGGTAGTCAGTAGTCTAAACATGCATACACTAACTCACATAAACACGCACACACAGCAGTCATGAACTAGGCCTTACAAAGCTCTCTGTTGCACCTCGCTGTAGGCTTAGCGGAGTGTAATGTAGGCAAATACATTGTATTTGGAGATATTGAGTTGGTTTCGTTCCCCCCCTGATTATAACTGATTAGGCTCTTAAAATCCTTCTTTGGTCAGTAAACTTTACTTAAGGCAAAGAGGGAGTAAAAAAACCCCAGGGATTTTAAAGACACCTGGTATATACCTGTTATACTGAGGTTCCATTGTTATCAATATTTCCAAAATTGCAACAAGTAACGACCTTTTATAGATGACAAGGCATCAGCAAAATTTTTAGGTCTATTTTTCAAAGCAAGTGCTTAATTATTAGCCATCTTCATGCATAGACTAACAGTCCAGTGCGCAGTTCACAAAATTGTCCTCTTGATTTTTTGTACCGCTTGGTATATGAACTATTTTTTCTAAATTACAAGATGAGTGAACACGCTTTAAATCATTCCTTTCCAACCGGACGAGAGTAACAAAAAATGTTACACTCCGTGCTCCTCACAAAAATGAAATATGAAATACACATCCATCCAACATCCAGCATTAATCTACATATACTCACAAAGGTCAAGGATGTGCATCCTGTATATAAAATAATTTTAATATTTTGATTACTTCCCTTCAATATCCTGTGAAAATAGTAAAGAGATTATATTCAACGACCTGCAAACTATTTTGTTTCAACAGGTTTGTTGACTACATGAATATAATTCGTTTTTTAAAGGATATGAACAAATGTTTAAATACAATCAGTGTAAGACTCATATGTTTTGATTTGAAAAATTAAAACTTCATCTGTAACTGTAAGCCAAATAAAGAAACACACTTTATAAAGAGATGAAAAAACAAGACGCTGGGAAGAGGTATTTACTAAATTGGTGAATCTTTTTACACATATATTGGGTGCGAGAAGAAAATCTGGAAAAGTTTAGAATCCTGTAACCACTGGACCATAACTGATGCAAGTCTGAAATTTCACCATAATCAAATCAATTTATTGAATTGTATGTACACAAAACTTCAGAGAAGTTTATTTTATTGAGAAATATTTATTCCACGCTTGTTTTAGTACACACCTCAAGTTTTCCATATAAAAGATTTTGACATATTTCTCAATTTTCAATGTGATCTGTCAATCCCCCATTTTGCTTTATGACTGTGCAAAGCCTTTATTTTCCAAGATCCAATTGATTTTCTTACGTCTTAGATAATGGTTCGATTTCATGAAATTTGAATTGACTCTTAGATTTGTTTTTGTGTAAACGTATGATTCTTATACACTGATTGACATCATTGGCCATATTATGCTGTGGTCATTTCATTCATGTCAGGACTCATTGGAAACCATTTAATATTTAGAAATAAATCAAATATGATTTCTACATGGTATTGAAAATTATGTATTATTGTTAAAAGGAAAATTTATTCCAGAATCAATCACAATAAAAGCCATTTGGTTTTCAACGAGAAAGAGTAAATTTCACCATTATTCACACAACACTGTTAAAAACAAGACGCAACTTTGGAAACTTTCAGTACCATAATTTTGATACAACTTTGGTATCACCGGCATAGTTTCTTATTCAATCATAGATTTTAATAAAACTTAGCAAGCATTAACTTAAGGTAGGTATTGTTCTTGCTGCTTGCAAATTTTTGATGGTTTCTGATTTCTTCTTTGTATTGAAACAGCGTCACAATTTTTTCGTTATTTTTTTCTCGCATCCTATAAATTTGTGATCAACTGACTTAAGCTGCTAGAAGTTGTGGACTGTAAAAAGTAATAAATTAAAATGAATATAACAGCTTCAAAAAGAACGCTCAGAACCCTACTTTTTATTTTTGTTGTTGACTGAAGGATTTTGAGTGCAAAAGTTATGTGTTTGGTATTTTTTTTTAAAGCTATTATATTCATTTTTGTTTGTGACTTATGTCTTTGTAATTTTGATTATAAAGACTACCATGATTTTGATGAGTTCTTTGTCAAAATGTAAGCCTGATGATGCTTTCATTTTTTTACTATTTAAAAAATATCTTTTGCTTTTAATGTGACAGGCCAAGCAACCATTATTTTATGGTTTTAATAGTAAAGAATCAAATAAGATCTGACACATTTTTTTGAAGAAATATTGTTGACTGATATGAATCAGACGCTAAAAATTTCAAGTCCAAATGTATAGATTCTAGTCGCAAATTTGGTATAATTTTATCCATAGTAAATATTTTAGTTTCTTTAAAAACTAAATAAACGAAGAAGAATAATAATAAAGGAAGAAAGAAACTCCCTTTTCCAAAAACATCTGGTTACCTTGGCATATTGGGGTGGTTGGTTATGCATTTGATAGATTATGGAGTGTCCGACACACTTAATGTTAAAACTCTTCAAATTCCTTTGTGTAGGAATCTTTGCCTCCCTTTGGCAACTTAACATTGGAGACAGCTTTGGAAAAGTTGTCCACTATAGATTGGGTGTTGGGTTTCCAAGGTGGCTTGTAGAACTGTTGGTGAATGCGGACAAAGTCAACTTTCTTGAACCAAATGTGGTGAATGACATCATACATACCGTCTTTCAAATTGCCAAATCTCTTAGTGACATCTGGCTGTGAAGTAAATTGCATGCTTTGTAAAGCAGATGCTGTATGTCAAGGGATACATCTATTTTTCGTGACTTAATTTAATTTGCATCTATTGAGGAAATATACCAGCACGGAACACATTGAGCAGTGAAACCTGGAAATGTGTTACAGAATAAAATGTCCAAGCGATGCATACAAATGCAATGCTTTTTATCTTAGCAGTCTACCCCGATGTTGTCGGTGCTAACTACAAAGCAGTTCATATTTTGAAAAATGCACTTGTAAATGGTAATCAAAAGTATGTTATATATAATTTATAGTAGATCACTCCCCCCCCCCCCCCCTTACATACACACACACACACACACACACACACTTCTACTGCAATTAGAAGCAAAAAGAAGGAAATATCTCTTATTTTTATTCGATGTGTATGTCATGCAAGTAATTATTCTTTTATCTAGTCCTGACGATTTTTTTGATTAGGTTCAATAGTCACCTCAAACTAAAATACAAGCTAAGATGTTTATCAATGGTTTTAATTAACTTTACTTTTAATTAAACGAAAAGTCTTTATTTTGAGCATTTCTGGTACAAATACTAAAATAATTTCTTAACACTTAATACAATGTATCACCATTCCTTACAGTTAAATGAGTCATTATGGTCTGTATGAATTTGACGCTTACTTTGGCATATTTAAAGATGAATGGAATGGAAGTGGGAAAATGTCCTTAAATCTCCTTATTACCAAGTGACGCATTTATAATCACTTTATCACTACAACTACAAATCACAATCAGATGAGATCTTTTTCTAACCCACATCCAACCACCCACCTTCTTGAAAAAAAAAATAGAAAAGAAAATAGGAACCTGGCCTATGGAACCTACAAATGAAGCAACTGCATTTTCTCTAACAGGCACTTAAGGAACCCCTGCAAATTTAAATCTCTTGCATTTCTCTTGTGTCAAATTGGGTGTCAATGTGATAAATAAACAGCTATGATGACAGCCGGCTGGGATCCCCAAAATTTATTTTTGTGATTATGATTGAGCATGGTACAAAATGTGAAAATGTTCTCTGTATAGAAGTTACTTGAGTGAAGTGCCATATTTTGCAAACATTTTCTCACTAAAACAAAGTGCTGCATTCAATAGCACTTTGGTGATATGTTACATAAAGATATTAGACGCTTATGTAATCTAAGCAAAATTTTGGACTGGGTGGGGTTCCTGACCTTCCATAGGGGGCACGGAGGTACATACTGTGTCTTCTATCTCCCTATGTCTGTTTTCCAACATGCCTTCTGTCTTTGTCTTGGAATGAGATTACTTGGTTTTGTCCTGGCACTGGCAGGGAGGGAAACGGTCAAGTGTATAGTTAGTTTTGGATGATATTTTTTTCCTTGTACATCATCTCTCTCTTCTTCTTCTTCTTCTAGGTTCCATGCCTGGTCCAGGCTTCGGATACTGCATGAATTATCTCTCTCCATTCCTCCCTGTCTCTTGCTTTTTCAAACAGCTCTTGGATTGTTAGGTTGGTGAAGCCCTTCAGTTGGTCTATGAGTGTTTTTCTTTGTCTCCCCCGGGCGCGTCTCCCCCATCTCTCTCTTATGCACTGTATTATGATTTGTTTATGTATTAAATATGATTTGAAAACATTTGAGTGTATTCCGCTTAGTAGGGACCTGTGCTTGTGTCTGGATGAGACTTTTAGGTGATCTCAAACTAAGTACACTGTTAGTGTGCTCTTGGAATCTACATCTGTTCCCTATTTGAACCAATTCCCATTCGTCTGCCTTATTCTTGGATGTTTTAATTGTAATTCTAGAACTTTTTACTATCCCATTTTCTTCCTTTTTACTGGCGCTGATATGACCTTAATGTGTTGCAAGCGCCGTAACACCCTTAAAAACAAAAAACAAACGAACACAATTTTGGAGGCTGGAGAGACTTTGCAAGGAGGATCAGGAATGCAACAAAAAATTTGGTCTATGGTTATTACAGTGTAATGCTGTAACATTTGTTTGGTTGTACGCTTTTCCTTATGTTAAATTCTCTGGATGGGGACAATTGACCTCCCATGATGGGCAGGGAGCTCACTGTTGCTGTCTTCTATCCGCTTATAATATATATTTCCTGTTCCAGGTTGATTTCTGTGTTTGTCTTGGAATGAGATTTCTATATTTTGTTCTGTCCTTGGCCATGGTCGATAGGGTAACTGTCAAATGTGTTGTATTAGTTTTGGGAGATATTTCTTTCATTGTAAAACATCTCTCTGTTATGCACTGTAGATTTTTTTTGGTTCTGAATATCATGCTTTGTAAGCATCTGAGTGTATTCCTCTTACTCTTGGTGAGACTCAGTGCTTTTGACCGAATGAGACTTTGGGTGATCTCAAACTTGACATAACCCTCTTCGCTCCTCGTCTTCCATCTGCTTCTGTCCCAAGGGAGGCCTGTCATCTTCAGTTTGTCCGACAGTGAGCACCTCCATGTCTTTTGGGTTCCACTGGAGGGACTGATGATGTTGCTCCCTAGTCTTCTCAAGGTGTAACCGACCCATCTCCATTTCCTCCTAATACGCTTCAACAGTCGTAACGTCACTTCCCTCGTAGTGACGCATGGTAACAGTAACTGGCTCTAAACTATCGGAACAATGGCGGACGCCCTCATGAAATGTTTCTCCGACGAGGATAAAAGCGTATCCAGAGGGAAAAAAACATTATGAATCTGATCATGTTTTGACTTTTACACATTCTGATCACAAGACATGAAAAGTTCTAGCCAGCATGAAGAATAAAAAGTACGATTTTCTTTGTTTAGAACCACGATGGCCGCCGTTGCTGGGCAACGTGACATCAGACTATTGAATCCAATTGGGAGAAATTGCTGATGGTTTCTTGGTTTGACTTTCTCCATAGTTATTTAGTAGAAATGTAGTCTTGCCATCTGATTTTCAAAATCCTGCGGAGGCGTTTATGAGGTCTGATTTTTTTTTAAAGTACACTGATTTATGGCTCTTGGAATCTACACTGTACCCAATTTAAACCATTTTCCTTTGTCTTTCTTTTTCTCGTGTGCTTTCAATTGTAAATCTAGGAATTTTTACCGTCCCATTTTCCTCCTTGTTACTGGTGCTGAAATGACATAAATGTGCTGCAACCGCCGTAAAATCATTAAAAACAAAACAAAATATATGTTAAACATCAGGGTTTATATTCAAATTTACATACCTGTATTATATTCATTAATAAGTCTGTGAGTTCTCTTGAAAAAGATTTGGGATATTTCACATTACAAGCAACGATCTTATCATAGATTTTCATCGGGTTAGAGTCATCAAATGGAACAAATCCTGGGGAAGTGTGTGAGGGGTGGGGAAGGGCGATGGAGAAAGAATTCTTATGATGATGATGATGACGATGACGACGACGATGCTGCTGCTGATGATGATGATAATAATAATAATAATAATAATAATAATAATAATAATAATAACCAACATTTTGTAGTCAAAGCTCATTGTGTTTTTCTTGGTGAAGATTGACTGACATCACAGAGCATTTTTTTAGGTGGAAATTCATTTGCCACGGTGTTTGACCACTGTATCAGTATCAGTGAGACTAAATCTGACTGCATAACCTTTGCATCGTTATGAATAAGAGACTACCGTCTGCGAATAATTTTAAGATTTGTTTTATTAGATTGAGATTTTTTCCTTAATTATTTATAAAAGCAAGGAAGCAAAGTGACCCTAATACAATTCCCTGCGGCACTCCAGATAGCACTTTGCATTTTTCACTTGTTTTTCCACCACGCACCACCTCTCGAGTCCGACAATACAGCAATCTTTGAACCAATTATATACTATTTGGGACCTGTGAGTTTTTAATGGAACTGATCAATCACGTTTCCTGATACGTATTCAATTGTATTCTAACTTCTGAATAAGCCGTTTGTGGGGTACGGTATCGAAGGCTTTTGAAAAATCAAGTACTATTAAAGCTGTTTCCTTTCCTGTAACGCTTTTGATATTTGTTCAAGTGTATTGATGAGTTGGTTCTCACGTGATCTGCCCTTCAGAAAACCATACATGGTAGTCAACTAGTGGTCAAAATGGTCCATAATGCTCAAGTACCTTATAAGTAATCTCGACCCAGATTCGTCTCGATCTATGTTAATTTTCACAATATGGTAGTAGTACAGTAGTATAATAATTAAAATAGATGAATGCCTGTTCTTAATATTGCGGGTTCTCACAGTGAAACATCAGTACAACAGTGATTGATGAGACTAGCCTAAAAGCCATGTTAGAATCGAGCCCTGATACTGATATAGCCGAATTCCAAGGCCAAATGGCCAACAATTACCATCTCTCTCTCTCTCTCTCTCTCTCTCTCTCTCTCTCTCTCTCTCTCTCTCTCTCTCTCTCTTTCTTTCTCTCTCCCTATATATATATATGTGTGTGGGGGGGGGGGGAGAGAGAGAGAGAGAGAGAGAGAGAGAGAGAGAGCCTCCACGAAATAGGCCTAACCTAGCTCCCGGTGCCGTCAGCAGCTGTGGGTGCTTGCATTGTATTTGGAGATATTAAATGCGTTTTCGCGCCCTTGTTATAACCGATTAGGCTCTTAAAGTCCATGCGATATAGCCAATAATTTTACTGTGGGCAAAGAGGTCCAAAAAAAAAAAAAGAAAGAAAGAAAGAAAAACAACCATAAAAAAAGGGGATTAAAAATACATCCTTGTTATAATTTAGTCCCTGTTATATCTGGACATTGGTTTATAATATAATAATAATAATAATAATAATAATAATAAATAATAATAATAATAATAATAATAATAATAATAATAATAATAATAATAAAAATAATAGTGATATTAATTGTAATAATAATAATAATAATAATAATAATAATAATAATAATAAAATAATAATAATAATAATAATAATAATAATAATAATAATAATAATATAATAATAATAATAATAATAATAATAATAATAATAATAATAATATAATAATAATAATAATAATATAATAATGATGATGATGATGATGATGTGTATAATTTTCAAAGTAAAAAGAAAAGTATACTTTCCTTACGTCTATTTATTGCGCAGATAGCATTGCGTTTATTCTTTGTTTAGGATCCTCGCCGAAAGGAAAAGAGTCAAATTCAAGTTTCTTACCCGAGGGTTCTTTGTGTTTTGTAAAGAACAGTTGTTATTTGTGCGGTGGTCTTGTGGTATGACACTCGCTTTCGGATCGGAAGGTCCTGGGCTCGAGCCTTGCTCGGCCCAGAGTTGAGTCCTTGGAAAAGGCTCTTTACTCACATTCTCTCACCGTACTCAGGTGTAATATGAGAACCTGGCCGTTAACAGCGTTGTCTCTGTCTGAAAAAATCATCATCATCATCATCATCATCATCATCATCATCATCATCATCATCATCATTGTTGTCTTAGTCCTCGTAGTCATCATAAAATTAGCCAACTTGCCTCAATAATAATGAGTCAAACTGTAAGCCAACTGAAGACAAAGAAACAGATACCAACCTGCACACATTTCAAAGATAAGAATTCCCAGCCCCCAGCAATCCACCGACTTGCCGTAGGACTTGTGCAGCAATAACTCGGGTGCCATGTACTGAGGAGTGCCACAAAGGGTCCACGTCTTTCCCGGAACATGTTTGGCGAAACCAAAGTCCCCCAACTACAGTCAAAAGAAATAATCGACGAAGAATGTATAAGGAAAGTATTATTTAAAAGAATGATCAATTGAAAAAAGACAAAGAAAACAGAAAATAAGTATGATCAGTCCAAGCACAAAGAAGAAGCCAATAATATATTCACTTCATAGTTACGAATACAACGCCACTTGAAATTTCTTGACAACATCACTACCAACAACAACAAAACGTCTATGAAGTGTTAATGTGCCAGGGCAGATAACCCAAACCGTTATGGCCTACACTATTATGAGCTCAGTGTTGTAATGGAAATACTCTCAAACCGACGCAAAATATTGTCCATTTCAACAATGTTAAATCGAGCCCGTTCAGCTATCAGACCTGCTAGGGTCATGTGTCGTATTAGGGGTATTAACCCTCTTCTTACCGGCCATTTTCAGAATTTTCTCCAACACACCCAACACAAAAATAGATTTTTCTTACTCAAATAGGAAAGCAATCAATTACATTCTAAACATAATATTATTAAGCAAATTGAGCCTTACGAACAGTTTCAAGGTTTTATAACGATAAGAAAAAAAATTATTTAAATTTTGTGATGTAAAACTGAAATCAGAATGAGAAATTATTGGGTTTATCGTGACGAATGTGACGATTTTCCTATGGTTGGTAACAACAAAAAAGCAACCCCCCCCCCCACCATAAAAAAAAAACAATCCCAAAACAACAACAACAACAACAACAACAACAACAAAAAACAAATAAAAAAACAAAACAAACAAACAAACAAAAAACAAAAACCCCCAAAACAAACAAACAAAAGACAAAAAAAAAAAAAAAAGAACAACCAAATAACACAAACCACAACAAATCCTTGAAATTAATTATTTTTTTAAATATCAAGCATTACCTTTATATACCCCGAAGCTCCGATGAGTATATTTTCAGGTTTCAGATCTCGATATACCAACTGCATTGAATGCATGTACTGTAGGGCTAGGACCACCTGGGCCGCGTAGAACTGTGTTATTGGCTCTGGAAAACGGCCTTTTTGTCTAATGAAAAAAAAATCGTGATACACGATGTCACTGGACTGCTCTTATGAATCATGAGCTTTTAATGTAGAAGGAACGGAGATGACATCACTCAGTTCTTTGTTATTATTTACAGATAGCCTTTTAGTGATTATAAATAATATAAATCATAATATAACATTAAAGGATATACACAGTATTGTGTGTTGAAATGTTTAGTTTGGCTGGCGGATGTTGTGAATATTTCATCTAAACACGTAGCATCAATAAGAACTGGAATTGGCTACTTGGTTGGAAGGACACGATCAGGAACGGATGTCACGATCTTTACATCAACATAAAATTCGAAGTACAACCAGCCACCTAACTATCATTTTTCATCATCATCATCATCATCATCATCATCATCATCATCATCATCATCATCATCATCATCATCATCATCATCATCGTCGTCGTCGTCGTCGTCGTCATCCTCCTCCTCCTCCTCCTCCTCCTACTCCTCCTCATCATCATCATCATCATCATCATCAGCAGCAGCAGCATTATCGCCATTTCTAGCTATATTTTTCATTTTCACGAGCCGTTGGTGAAGTAATCATTTCATTTCGAATCCCCTATTTGTATTTGGTTTTTGAGTATTTATCAAATGTTCAACAATCTATTCACTACTCGCCTGAAAGCAGTCATTTGATATTAAAAGTAAGTCTTTATTGGTCATGACTAAATAATATCTTTGTAAAAAAATATCATAAACATACATATAGATACACAAACATATTTTTTGGAGCTTTTATATAGCGCAATATCCACTAAACGTGCTCAAAGCGCTTTACAAGGGGTCCCCAGCCAACAGCAACACTAAACATGTAGAACGAGACATGACGCCTGCTAGGCGATATTACAATCTTCTTCGGACAGTGACAACGCTGTTACCGCCAGGTACTCATTTTACACCTGAGTACGGTGAGAGAATGTAAATAAAGAGCCTTTTCCAAAATCTCAACTATGCGCCGATCGAGGCTCGAACCCAGGATCTTCCGATCCGAAAGTGAGTGCCATATCACAAGACCACATAGCCGCATTATCAGGAAATAGACAACAAGCTATAAATGTAGCCCATCAACCATCTCAATGGCAAAGAGCTGTGATGAACAGATCTAGATTAATTAAAGTGAATGAAATACTAAAACCTGTAGTAAAAAATTTATATATCACATTTTCACCAATAACAACAAAATGGCAGGCAAAGATTTAAACGAATAACAAACTAAAACAATCTAATTTTGTCAGATTATTGATTGATCATCATTTCTGACCAGGATAAAATACAGCACAGTAAAGTACATTTCTTGGGGGTCCCAGTAGCTCCATCGGTAGAACTCTCGTTTTACATGCAAAGGAACCAAAATCGATTCTGGCGAGGTCAATATTTTTTTCTGACCCGCCGTCTGTCCACCCAACAATGATTGGGTTGCTGGATATGTTAAATTTGGCAGAAAGTAAATTCCGTTAGACTAACATCCTATCAATAGGGTAACTTGCAATTGCTAGTGTCCTTTTCAGCTATAGTAGGATAGTTGGCAGGTTTGTAAATCTTATAAACTAAGCTAGTGTCCGTTATACACTATAGAACCTGGATAAACTCCAGCTCCTAATGAGCCTAATTGCCCGAAGGAAAGGGAAAATCTATTTATCTATCTGTCTATCTATCTATCTATCTATCTATCTATCTATCTATCTATCTATCTATCTATCTATCTATCTATCTATCTATCTATCTATCTATCTATCTATCTATCTATATATATATATATATATATATATATATATATATATATATATATATATATATATATATATATACATACGCAACGACACATTCCCTCAACACTATTGCTGTTAACTTGCAACTCCTACATAAGATGACATAAGGATTGGAGTTAACAGGTGTTTGATTGATACAAATACTTTGTATAGGCACCATTTGCATTTTGCAATGCTCGGACTCTCCGACACATGCAAGTTGTTAAATTTTCAACGTAATTTTTTTGTCCAAATGTTTCAAATGGAGTATCCAAATGGAACGCAAAATGTTGATTTCTCTTTTCATCATGCTCCACATATTTTCTTTGAGATTCATATCAGGGCTGACCGGGGAGTGTGTGTGTGTGTGTGTGTGTGTGTGTGTGTGTGTGTGCGTGCGTGTGTGCGTGTGTGTATGTGTGTTGGAGGGGGGGGGGGGGCGGTTGCATTGGTTTGGTGTGGTGATATATTAGGGGGAATCGAGGCTCAGCGGTATGGTATTTGCTTCGTATACGAAAGGTACCGGGTCCGATCACCTGCCGCTGCGTTGTGTGGCCTTGAGCAAGTCACCTTCGCCTTAGCTCATTTTGCGGCGCTGCACTGCGGCTGACGCCTGGGTTGTTCCAGTCTTCTCTTGGAATAGACCCTAGAGACAAATTTCCCCTATGGGATGAATAAAGGGAATTTTTTTTTATTGTCATGCATCAATAATGTAAAAGCAATACGCATTCTTCGTACTGTCTGATGCGTATTTAGAAGTATCTCTTTAATGCATCCAAACGATTTCAAGATTTTCACTTTAAGAAGTCGGAGAAAGGCAATCGGACTTTTGGGAGATTATTTAACCTACCAATTTCCTGATATGTATTTCAAAGCTGGTAAATTGTAGCCTTTGTGGCATGGACTATTCTACAGATATGTACTATTGAACACTCTGCTTCCAAATGACCCAACTCCCTCTTTCTTCCAAGCTTAAGATGGGTATCGTGTTGAATTATTATTCACCGAACCTAAATCTGGATTTAAACCAGCAACCGATTGGTTAACAAGAAGTGCATAATGCAGTAAACTCATACTCATTAGCAGTTCTGACGAAGTAGTAATTTCTTTATGAAAAAATAAATGTTTAAAAAAATTATAATCAAAGCAGAATTTTTGCGAAAGAGGATTTTTCATGGATCAGTTTTAAATAGATTTCGTGATTAATTTATTCAATGTAAAGAATCGATTTTGGTACCAAAATACGCACACTTTTATTTGAATTTGAATAGTGTATTATACTAATACATAAAAAAGGATGAAATGCTTTTAAATAAAAATATAAAAGGTATAGTTTCTTTTGGAACTAACTGAATAATCAATGATAAAATAATAATAATAATAATAATAATAATAATAATAATAATAATAATAATAATAATAATAATAATGATGATGATGATGATGATGATGATGATGATGATGATGATGATGATGATGATGATGATGATGATGATGATAATTATTATTAATAACAATGAAACAATTCGAGTAAATTAATAAGGCCCAACTCTGCTTAAGAGACTTGTTCGCACTTACCTAAGGAACACGTAGAATTCTCCCCCTGGCATAAATTC
>NC_088360.1:54386108-54421108 GCF_034508935.2 Berghia stephanieae | reverse complement strand
TCATATTACATTAAAATTTAAACAATTAGATAAATTTATATATCTCATGTTCTCATCGATATCCGTTTTATATTACCAAAATCTCCTTACTCTTCAGTTATAAGCCGAAACGTCAGTGATAAAGAATTCCTAGTTCATTTTACGTCGTACCGTCGTACGCCCACCCCTGCCCAACAGGTATTTTGATGACACACCACTATACCGCAAGATTACAAAATGCATAAATTGGGTGCAAAAATCCAACTTTCGAACACTGTAATATAAGATCAAAATGCTACTATCAAATTGCCAGAACACTATGGGATTGCAGTTAATAACTGTACAACGTCATGCATTTTAAAGTCACGCGTGCTAAAAAAATAGTGAACGCTGTGCAGGGGGCTCTCAGAATTGCTACCTCTAGTTGTCACTGACCGAATTAATTACCCCACATTAGACACAAATATTAAAATGTCTATGGATGGGATTGCTTTCCAACACCATGTACATTTTAGAATCTATATTTAATGCTGTGGATCTGAAAAGCTGATTTCTCTGGGTAAAAGACGTGTTTTGAGGACGACTAATGGCTGCCATGCATAAAATGAAAATAGCTTTTTAATTAAACGAAATTGAATGGGTAAAAATTGGTTGTGCCATCTGAATCAGTACCTAAAGAATACAAACAGCACGAAAAAAAAATGCGCGATGTTATCTATCTATCTATCTATCTATCTATCTATCTATCTATCTATCTATCTATCTATCTATCTATCTATCTATATATATATATATATATCCATCTAGCTATCTATTTTTCCATTAATCCATCAATCAATTGACCTGTTTATCTATCTGTCAATATGGAGTTTAACAAATTATTTACCAATCAAGATAGAGCATATTTTATAATGTAAACAACAGCCTATTCCAGGAAGGACTACGCTAGTATCACAGTACCTAAAGAGGGGTTTATATTATATTATCGGGGGGATAGGGGTGGGGGACCCCACCCTTTTTTATCGAGAGGAATTCCCTCCCCCCCCCCCCCCCCTCCCTCGACCCTAACTAAAGATTCTATAACCCGATGAAAGTATGTTTACTATCACTTGCAATATCGCAAATGATGGTGCGGAAACGACAACCGACTCAGCAAATTGTTTTTGAAACTTATATTATAACTGATACTTATCTTAAATTGACATATCTCATCTAATAATATTTATTGCAACAAAGTTAAATTCCATAATCGCTAAAAGATTAAGTAATAAAACAAAAGTGCTGTGAAATTATGGAAGTCCTGCTTTCCATTTTCCGTTTGCTTCCATCCATACTATATTAAAGAACTGCTTACTAAGATGACCTGTTGGTTTTCATTATTTTATTCTCATGATTCTGATTGAACATTTAAATAAAACTGAAATGAAGTAAGTCTTATTTTTGCAATATTTGCATTAAGAAAATAAAACGACCATTTCTTATGCTTCGACACAATTACGTTGATAATGCCACTCACTACTTTCATCCATTGATTTTACCCCTTAGAATAATATTCTTTGAACACCATGGGTACTTTTTATATTTGTTGGATTAAAGGGTATTCTTAATGTTGATGTTTCTGTTTCCGGAAGTGAAAAAGCTTTCGTTCATAACACCTATTTGCACAGTTTACGCATTCTTCAGGAATTCGAAAATTTAGCGTGATTTTTTGGAAAATGAAACGTAAAGCTCTAATTTAAATGCTGGATAAATCTCAGGTGGTTCTTACTTAAACAAAAAAAAAAAAAAAAAAAAAAAAGAACTCAGGGATAAGTGGTAAAGATAAAAAGAAAAGCCTGACAAGTCTATAAGCCACTTGCATAGCAAGAATTCTGAATATTTGATCAGCTTATTTATCTGACAACTACAAGCCCCCCCCCCCCCTACTGCCATGATAATGATATGAAACAAGTCGATAAACAAATAAATTAATCAAAAATTAAAAATAATAAAACAAGACGAAATGAGGGAGTAAAATAGACAGTGAAAGTGAAGGAGAGCTCATCTTTGTCATTAAATATCATTGGTATAGTTTTCGTGACCGGCATGGTGTAGTTGTAATGTACTGAGCTTAAAGATAGGATGAGTTCCCGAGACGTATCAATCACTAGCCCTTATTAATCTCTTGTTCAAAAGCGATTTTTCTTTATCATATCTCAGAGGAATGTAAAATGGTGTTTTAAAAAATAGCATCATTTTATAATCTCTCCCCAACCCCCTTCCCCTAACTTCTTTATCCTCACTAGCTGATGAGCCATTAAGACATTTTGTATGTTTGGATTGCTCAGTGGCTTGTGCAACTGCTCTCTGATATCCCCCCCCCCTCTCTCTCTCTCTCTCTCTCTCTCTCTCTCTCTCTCTCTCTCAATAAGAATCTCTGACACAGTGATATTTTTATCTGTTTTCATCTGACACTTCTCCATACCCTATATTCCTCACCATTAATAATAATAATAATAATAATAATAATAATAATAATAATAATAATAATAATAATAATAATAGATCTTTATTGTCCATAAATATGGCAATTTGTCATTTAGTTACACTTGTTATAATGTTAAACGATAACTGTAAGATTGAACAGATATTTCACTCCTACTTATTTTCTCTCTCTCTCTCTCTCTCTCTCTCTCTCTCTCTCTCTCTCTCTCTCTCTCTCTTCCTCTCTTTCTTTCACACGTGCGATATACACAACATAAACATATTCATTTCGTTTTCAATTTGTTACGATTGTGGCAATTCGACACCAAAAATTATCATCATTATCAATTGGTCAGTTAATCTTACATTAAATAAATTAATCAGTTAATCAGTCAACGAATCAATCCTTGGTTTTTTTGTACCATATGAAATATTCAAAATTTTTATTGCTGATGGAACGAACGTTGATTTATACTTGTTAGTTCTACATTTAATCTGACAAAACCTTCTCCCAGATGGTAAAAGACTAAATTCATGGTATAAAATATGTTTTTTATTGTTGGTAATTGAGAATGCTTTCCTTTCTATTGCTTTTCCATGAATTCTTTCTACTCCATCAAGAGGATGGTTTATTATTTTTGATGCCTCTTTGATAAATTTTGAAATTTTTGATTTATCTTTAAGTCGGCATCCTCCAAACCATATGGTGCAGCCAAACGCAATTACACTTTTAATCAATGAGTCATAAACTCTTAACATAGTTTTCTTCCTTACTTGAAATGTTCTCAATTTCCTTAGGATGTATAATCTTTGGGCAACTTTCTTAGATATTATATTAATATGTTGAGAGAATATGGTGCAGCCAAACGCAATTACACTTTTAATCAATGAGTCATAAACTCTTAACATAGTTTTCTTCCTTACTTGAAATGTTCTCAATTTCCTTAGGATGTATAATCTTTGGGCAACTTTCTTAGATATTATATTAATATGTTGAGAGAAATTGAGGGAACTATCAATGGTTATTCCTAAATATTTAAAATAGTCAACTATCTCAACATCATCTTTACCGATCGCCACACACTTTAAGTCGTTTTTATTTTTTACACCAAACACCTGTTCTTTCGTTTTTTCAACATTTAATTCAAGCTGATTTTGTTTACACCAATCGGTGAATATATTTATTTGTTTGAAATAATTATTTTCGGTAACTTTATCTTTTAATAAGCCAAGAATAGCAGTATCATCTGCATATTTCACTATAAAACAATTTTCAAAGGATGGTCTGCAGTCGTTGGTGTATAAGATGTACAGGATTGGGGAACTCACACAGCCTTGGGGACATCCGTTCGACAACGTTCTTTTGTTGGAGATATGTTCACCCAATTTTACACATTGCGGTCTAAACAATATAGCAAACTTATAACGAAAACGCGTGTATCAAATTTACTGGGAAATCTAACGTATGTCCCTGTATTATTATTTGCCTTAGTATTTATTTTACAATCTCGATGCACAAAACATTATGAACAGCAATTACAAACTAAACGTTGTAAAGATCTCATGTTGATACCATTTTTGTTTATTGTTCACGTTTGAAGTAACGCACGGCAAGAATTTTCAGACCCGGACATGCTTTTTGAGCGTCTGGCTCTTCTGAGAACACAACTATACACGTCAATGTGAATGTTATTTAAAAAAACCGACGAAAAGGAGCAGATGTCAGCGGTACTTATTCTAAAGAGGAAGAAGAGGAGCTAAAAGAATAGTTTATAGGTTGGAGCTCTTCAGAGGCCCCAAAAAGTATGCTGGTAAACTGTGCCTGACTTTTAAATCAGTTAACAGTCACACTCTGGAAAATTACGCATTAAAATTTTGGCCAGAAATGCGTCCTTCAAATGTCGATCGATTTAAATGACCCTCATCTTGGCAAAAATCCTCAAACCTGGGACCTGCGGATTTGAGAGTTTTTGGCAAGAGGAGGGTTGAGGACCAATTTTCCGGCCAAATTTTTAAATATGTGTTGATCCTGACTACGGCAGTTAACTCGTTATTTCTCTGCGGCTTGGAAGGTGGGGGGGAAGAGAAAAATAATGTGAGAGAGAGAAAGAAAGAAAGAAAGAGAGAGAGAGAGAGAGAGAGAGAGAGAGAGAGAAGGGGGGGAAGAGAGAAGAGAAGAGAGAGAGAGAGAGAGAGAGAGAGAGAGAGAGAGATGGGGGGTGGGCGGGGGCAGTTTTTCTGACTCTCATGGGATATGGAAGTAATATATTCTTCATGTAAGATGTCGGGGCAAGTATCAAATGAATATCGTTTGCTCCTTCGTTCCTTTGGACAATCTTCTTACTATTGAAATTTACAACCCCCACCGCGTCCAGAGAAAGATGAAGAGGGTCTCAATTAAAAAAAAAAAATAAAAAATAAAAAAGAGAGAGAGAGAGAGAGAGAGAGAGAGAGAGAGAGAGAGAGAGAGAGAGAGAGAGAGAGAAGCGGGTAAAGGTTGTTGGTGTAGGAAATGAAGATATAACCAAAATTTTAAAAAACAACCCCAAAAACTTAAAAATATAAAATTGTTGTTTAAACTCCCCCCCCCCCCAAAAAAAAAAAAACAAAAAAAAAACAAAAAAAAAAAAACCAACAAAAAACAAACAAACAACACATCCCGGAAAAAACCCAAAATAACACACACGCGCTCAAATAAATAAACAAACAATCAAAAACAAAAACAAATAAAAACAACAAAACAATTTCTCATAATTCCCGACTACTCAGATTTCACGTAGAAGCCTTGTAAAATATTGAAAATTGTCATACATATTTTTCAAAACGTTATGGAAACTTAGCTCCTTGGTCGGTATTCGGATGTTAAATGAAAAACTAAAGACCAATCACTTTGTTGTCGATCAACTAGTTACCTACACTCTAGAAAGACACTATTTAAAAATTTGACCAGAAAGCTCAACCTTCAAATATCGATCGATTTAAATGGTCTTGGCAGCTTGGCAAAATCCATGAAACCTGGGACCTCACAAGGTTTGATATTCGCATTACAAAAATTTATCTGAAAAATCTAGAAAGCATTAAGTCGAACTGCTTTTAATTTTAACACCAACAAGGTGAAGGTTTCTTCCAAATATTCGGTCTCTGGTTTAAGGCTTTCAGTTTGGTCCTTCGAAAAAAAAAGTCCCCCAAACCCGGATTTTATATTCGTGGAAACATCTGTCGGTCATGACGTAATTATTTACACAAACTCAACTATTTTCCGACGTTGAACAAAAGGCTTTTGAACTGCAACGTATTTTTGGGGTTTTTTTTGGTAACAATCACATCCTCCATTTCCAAATATAGACATCTTTTATTTGGCTTTTGAAAAGAAAGAAACAGGAGAAAAGAATCTCATAATTGGATTTTTAAAAATAGTAACCAAAATTACTGGTTAAAAAAGATATCAAGCAACAACAACAACAAAAAACATAGCAAAACAAACCAAACAAACCCCAACAAACTAAACAAAGAGAAAGAAAAAGAAAAAAAAAAAAAAACGAAACAAAACAAAACCTAAACAAACAGAACATCACCCATACGTGTCGATCTCTGCCTGTCTGTGATTATACTTTTACATCCTAAAACGAAACGAAATGACCATCGCAAATTAAGTAAAAAAAAAAAAAGGTCATTGAACAAGTTCATCTACTTCTGGTTATTTTCAAAAGATGATAAATGGTTCGAAGGGTCCCAACAACTCAGTTTGTAGAACACTCGCTTCACACGCAATTGGACCAGGGTCGATCCTGGGTGTAGTCGAGAGTTTTTTTTTTGCGATAGACTAGCACCGTTAACAAAAGGTGTCATTCAATTACAGTACCGTTTGCTCCTCAAACCGGGTAACAATACATTCCATAGTTGATATGATTTTTCCGTTAGAACCGATTAATTTACGCACAATATAGGTTCTCATTTTGTAGTCAGAGTGTAGGCCATTACACTTCGTATGACAAAAATGTTAATAAATACTAACAGTTCAAAATAAATAATATAAGACTAATTAATAAAATCTGACAAACAGGTCGATATTCTGTTTTGTCATACATGTCGCAATAATTGTTGTCAAAAAAAAGAGTAATTGGTAAATTTACTTTTGTTTAAAATATTAAATTAGATGATAAACTATATTATGAAGGTCGCACTAACAGCAAATTAAAGTATTCTTCTATAACATTGGAGGGGTCAGACGAACAGTGGTTGCATGATGCTTCTTTTGTTAGTTGGGCAGATTTACTGTTCTATTGCATGACGTTTCATACTACAGTAACCGGAACATCCGATTCCTAGGCTTAAGAATATCTTTTTTAAACGATTCAAGTCAACACAAAGAATTTTTTTTGTTAGCAAGAAATCGAGGCTATTTATATTCACGCTCGTCGACAGCAAATGACATAAATAATAAATAAATATAAGTAAATAACTTAATTAAATCAATCAAATAGAACAAACGAGGCATTTTTCTGTTTACGTGATAAAAAAAAAAACAGAATGGTGTATACATCGGTTTATATATAATAAACTATAGAGGAACGAAATGAAGTCACTGATCCCTTTTATTGTGTTTATGACCAGCCATGTTTCTCACTAAGTCTATCATGACTACCAGGTATACGCTGATAAACTTGTGTGTTGGTACGTACATCCGTGGGAATTTAATATTCTAGCTACACATGAATCAAATTAGTCACTAATTAAAGTAAACCAATTTTTATTTTTCTAAAAAACAGGGATCGATACCACTCCTGATGGGTTCCCAACTCCATAGTAGGCATGGAGCACTACTTCTTCCCTAATGTGTTTTCAAACATGCTATCTTCTTTGTCTTGAGATGTAAGATAACTTGGTTTGTCCTACCCTGCGTATGCCCTACAGGAGGGAAACAGTCATGTTAGTCTTGTTGGGAGATTAATATGTTGTCTTTGTAAATCTCTAGTATTTATTAGTTATTCTGTTCGAATGTATATGTAAATTAGTGCATTCCTTTAGTATCAGTGCTCGTGTTGATGACTTTAAAGTGATCCAATAAGTACATTTGGTATGCTCTGGACTAACCCTTTTCCTATTGTACCATTCCTTTTGTCTTACTTTATCTTTTTACTTATCGTGATTCTAGAACCTTTCACGATCCCATTTTCTTTCTTCTTACTGGCCCTGATATAACTTAAATGTGTCGCAAGCGCTGTAAAACCCTTAAAACCCCCCCCCCCCCCCCCCCCCCCCCAAAAAAAAATTTAAAAAAAAAAAAAAAAAAAACAACCCAAAAACAGATACCACTCCGCATCATACCGTGTTGGGACGGTGGGTTGCATTTCACAGTAACACGTTAAAGTTGCACTGAAAATGAAAAGTGAAATACAAACCATCAATATAAAGATTTCATTTTAACTCGTCATTATATCCGACCATTACAACAACAGCCGTTTGAAACACTGATCTGACAAACGTGATTTGCGCACCGTTTCATGTGCAAATTGCCGGACTCTGACATAACGGTTTATTCGTTTTGGTCAGAAATAGTTAAATTCCCACCCCCCCCCCCCCCCCCAAAAAAAAAACCAAAAAAAAACAAAACAAAACAAAACAAAAAACAAAACAAAAACAATACAAAAAAACAACAACAAACAAACAAAAAACAAAACAAAAAAAACAAAAACAACAAAAAAAAAAAAAAAAAAAAGACAAACAAACAAAACAAACCAACAAAATAAATTGCGCTTTTATATAGCACAATATCCACTTAACGTGCTAAAAGCGCTTTACAAGGGGTCCCCGACCACCAATAACACGTAACATGTAGAACGAGACATGACACCTGTTAGGCGATATTACAAATTTCTTTCCGACAGAGACTACGCTTTTGGCCGGCCAGGTACTCATTTTACACATGAGTACGGCGAGAGAATGTGAGTAAACAACCTTTTCCAAGGACTCAACGATGCGCCGAGCGAGGGTCGAACCTAGGACCTTCCGGTCCGAAAGCGAATGTTATACCAAAAGACCACATAGCCGCACAGATACTAAGCTCCTAGAATCTGTGGACTGTTAAAAGTACAAAAATGAATATAACAGCTTAAAAAAAATAAAATAACAAAATACCACACAAAGAAAAATTCTGGCTCAAATCCCTTCTTCAGCTAATAATAGAAAACGATAAAACCAGATGGCAAGATCCTTTTACTTGCAGAAAGACTTGCCAAATATTTCTCTGCTGTATTTCTGGCTATCAAATGATGAATGATGTTTTTATTGTTTTTTTTTTTTAGGGTTTTTTTGTCATTGTCTGAAGAAGGGTTTTTTTAGCTCAAAATGTTCTGTGTTTGGTATTTTGTTCATTTTTCAAAGCTGTTATATTCATTTTTGATTATAAGATTTAACTATCTATGACTAAATGATTCCAAATGTCACAAAGTCTTACATGTGAGGCTTCTTTAACCAGTTGACATCGAACCCCGGAAAAAAATCATATTTAAAGATTTGTTGAGAAAACTTGTCCTTCAAATAGCGATCGATTTCAATGACCCCCACCTTGGCAGGAACTCTCAAACCCTGGGATGTCCCTGAAGTTGGAGGACATCTTAATTGATCGATGTTTAAATTTTTTATCTTAATGTACCGATATTTAAATAATATATTTATGTCCATATGAAAATAAGCGTTTTGTCAGTGTAGACAGAATGCCATTCAATTCTGTGATCAATGTCACATTATCAATACTTAATTGATTGTCGAGAAGATGACAGAAGGTGAGCTTTTCCAAATAAAAAAATGGTGGTGTAGTATAAATATAAAGACATCAATTCATTTTAGCATTTGTTTCTACGACGTTGGTTAAGATACATTTTCAAATTAGACGGAGAGGTTTTCTCTTGGTAATAATTCTTAAAATCATATTAACTGTAAGTAGATCTTCGCATTTTAATTGAAATTATCTGAAATTATTATGGAATAAGTCTGATCTAGTTGTGTTTTTTTTTTTCTATCGAATACCAAAGTCTGACAGCAAAGCTTTTGAGGAAAACTGAAAATTTGCCATTGATATAGAAGAATGGGTTAAAATACTTAGCCCCCTTTTCATTCCACTCTCTTCTCTCTCTCTCTCTCTCCTCTCTCCTCTCTCTCTCTCTCTCTATATAATTTTATATATATATATATATATATATATATATATATATATATATATATATAGATTTCATGGCATTAAAGTAATGATAAAGATCCCACAAAATTCCATCACTAACGTTCTAATGTTGATTCCAAAATATATCCCTCTCCTCGCTCCTCCTCCTCCTTCCCACAACCTTTCTCCGCCATCCTCTCCTCATCATCCCTCTCCTATTTTTCTTCTTCTTCTTCTTCTTCTTCTTCTTCTTCTTCTTCTTCTTCTTCTTCTTCTTCTTCTTCTGTCTCCTCCTTCACTTCTCTTCCTCCTCTCTCTCTCCTCCTTCCTCTCCTCCTCCTCTCCTCCTCCTCTCCTCTCCTCCTCCTCCTCCTCCTCCTCCTCCTCCTCCTCCTCCTCCTCCTCCTCTTCCTTCTCCTTTTTATCCCCCTTCTCCCCCTCCTTTTCTCCTCTCCCCCCTCCTTTTTCTCATCCTCCTATTTCTAACGTCATCATCACGGACATAGCAAGGGTATTTACTGTTGATGCCCATTAAAAATATATCACTGTGCCTTCCGAAAGGTGAAAGTTCATATTCTATCCGCTCCCTATTGTTCAGTATTCCTAATATCAAATTGTTTTAAAAACTCATGTTTTGACTGCCTGAAATACTATTTGTTATACTTCATTTAATGTCAATGTCCTATTTCTTTGAAGCTGTTCTTTGTAGAAAATTGTTGTCTGAGTTATAGTCAAAAACCTAGTTTTAGCTCGTTTTTCATCGTATGAAAGATATTAAGGCATTTTATAGCAAACTGTGATGTCTTCATTGACTCAAAAGGGCTGAGATGTAATGTAAAATATTTTTTTCTTCAGAAATAACCATTGGGGAGACCCGATATGTAACAATATATAGTATAAAATAGAAAAATCCACCTCCAAAATAAATTGATATATTAAAGATAGAATGTTTGTTTATAGGTCTTGTCGGATTTAGATTCCTGGTTCGAGTCCCGCAGTAGGCGACACAAATTGAATCTTTGGTGTAAGATGAGTACTTGGACGGTAATCTTTGTCTCTGTCAAAAAAGGATATAAAAAACGCAATAGCACCTTACAGACGTCATGTCCGGCCATATCATATTTTAAGTGTTTCTGTTGACTTGATACCGCTTGTCAAGCGTTTTGAGAATATTAGGGTGAGCTATATAAAAGCTCAATTAATTTTTTTTTAAACATCGCCCTCAGACTGATCCATATATACAGATATGTCATTGGTCAGCGTTAGTTGCGCAAATAACGGAGGTACACATGGTACAAAAACGCGATCTACGTTCACACATGGCAGATGAATTGGGTTTTACCGAGGTGTACTTATTTTCAGGTCTGATAATACAAATTGTAATGGGCTCATTGTTGTGATTGAAATACCCTCAAACTAACTCAAATTGACGTCCATTACTACAATATTAAATCCAGTCCATAATTACACGCGGTAATCAGACCTGCAAATATGTGGACGTCGGATTTTACACGTATATTCAAATTTCACGGATGTATAAGGATAATATGCATGCATATAACGTAAGCGAAGAGCAATCCCTTAAGCATTCACCAACACAAATCCTCATAGTAAAAAACAAAAGAACAATAACGAACTCTGCATTCTTCGTTCTTCCTGTCTTGTCCCCAAATCGATTTTTCTTAACCAGTCAATTCAAAATTTGGCCATAAAACACGTCCTCCAAATATTGATCAATTTAAACGACCCTCATCTTGGCAACAACTCTCAAACTTGGGACTTCGCGAAGTCCAGGGTTGGAGAGTTTTCGCCAAGATGATGATCATTTAAATCGATCGATTTTTGAAGGATGAGTTTTCTGGCTAAAATTAAAAATACGAATTTTTCCAGAGTACAGCAGTTAACTAGTTAAACCTTTCATTTCATTCTTCAATATAGGCAATCAGTCAAATGAAAACTATTTTATGCTCGCCTCCTCTCTTCTGTTAGCTATAAAAGATATACATTTTATACATAAGTTGACCAAGGGATTAACGTACGGTATTCAAAGAGGGGAAAACCTTTTTAGAGTTAAAAAAAAACATGTTTTAACGCATCCCATCCACCCGGGATATCAGAGACAAAGCTAAGATTCCAAGATTTTTACCGATGTTAAAAAGCATTTTCTTCCGGCTAACTTATCAACATTGATTATGGCGGTTTTTTTCGTTTTTTTTTTTTTTTTGTTTTTTTGTTTTTTTGTTTGTTTGTTTTCTCGATGACTATGATGTTACTAATGTGCATCTGTGTGAGTGTGTCTATGTCCATATTGTATTGTTATAAATGTGTAACCAAATGACATTGCCACTTTTTTGAGGACAATAAAGATTTATTATTATTATTAAAGTGGTATATCTTGATTTCATTTTAAATAAACCAAGAGAAAATAAAAATATCTAGCATAGCCCATGGACCTTGACAATACACAAAAATCAGTTAATCCCCTGTGGTGTTTCAACACACACGGTTGACAGTAGGGAGCGCCATTGACTTATATCCTCCGTTAGCCGTTGAACCTCCCACGGGTCTAACCAAGAACTGCCATCTATCTTTCTACCGATCTTCTCCTACAGAGACCTTCCTATATTGCGATTTCCATAATATAGTAGTGACAGAAAAGCATTTTTATTAATATGATAGTATAATATTATTATGACACGCAAATTCTTGAAGCGTTCCATATTATTTTTTTAGGGGGCAGCGTAGCTCAGCGGTAAGGTCTTTGCTGCTTACCCAAAAGGTAACGAGTTCGACTACCCGCCTCGCTGTGTTGACTTGAGCAAGCCGCCTCGCCCTAGCTCACTTTGCGGCGCTGCACTGCGGCTAACGCCTGGGTTATTCCAGTCTTCCCAATTTCCCCTTGGGGATGAATAAAGGGAATTTAAAAAAAATGATTAAATTATATCCGTATTTATAGTCTTAATGTGACGAATACATTCATTGGCATGGTGTGATTAGCATTGTTTGCATAAGCCAGCACGTTTTTGTAGCCCTTTTATTTTTGGCTAGCACTATCCAGTATCTGATACTGAATAGTGGTTTTGCACTATTCAGTATCTGATACTGAATAGTGGTTTTGCACTATTCAGTATCTGATACTGAATAGTGGTTTTGTACTATTCAGTATCTGATACTGAATAGTGGTTTTGTACTATTCAGTATCTGATACTGAATAGTGGTTTTGCACTATTCAGTATCTGACACTGAATAGTGGTTTTGCACTATAATACGGTGTTTTTTTTTCCGAAACCCGACAAAGTTATGGGAAGAGGGCAGCTGTGGGAGTGAATCTCGGACTCAGAGAAGTGTACAACAGTGGGGAGTGAACCTGGGACTGGGTTTCAGCGGGTTTCGTAATAAAAAGCCGGACGACACCTGGCAATATCCGACAAAGTTATGGGACGTAGGCAGCAGCGTGTGTGTGTGTGTGTGTGTGTAGAGGCTGAGGGGGGGGGTGGGTGGGAGGAGGGGGTGAACCTGAGATTCAGGGAAGTGTACACCAGTGGGGAGTGAACCGGGACTCTGGGTTTTATAAAAAAGCAATCACAAATTGGGGGGGGGGGGGGGGATTACTTTTGTACGAACCCCGACAATATGCGGCAAAGAAGTGGAAAGTAGGCAACGCGTGGGGAGTGAACCTGAGACTATGGTTTTCGGCGAGCTTCAGCTAGTTTCATATAAAATCAATTACTTTTTTACAAAACCCGACGAAACCTTGCAATATCCAAGAAAGTTATGGGTAGTAGGCAACAGTGGGGAGTGAACCTGAGATTCGGGGAAGTGTACACCAGTGGGGAGTGAACCTGGGACTGGGTTTCGGCAGATTTTGTTATTTTAAAAAAGCAATTACTTTTTGTTTACGAAATGCGCCAAATGCCAACAAATTGGGGCAAAGTTATGGAAAGTAGGCAAATAATGGGGACTGAACCTGAGACTCAGGGAAGTGTACACCAGTAGGGAGTGAACCTGAGACTCTGGGTTTAGGCGAATTTCAGCGAGTTTCATATATAAGCAATTACTTTTTTATGAAACCCGACGAAACCTGGCAATATCCGACAAAGTTATTGAAGTAGGCAATAGTGGGGGGTGAACCTGAGATTCATGGAAGTATACACATGTGGGGAGTGAACCTGAGACTCTGGTTTTTGGCGGGTTTCAGCGAGTTTCATATAAATGCAATTACTTTTATACGAAACCCGGCAATATCCGACAAAGTTATGGGAAGTAGGCAACAGTGGGGAGTGAAACTGAGACTCAGGGAAGTGTACACCAGTGGGGAGTGAACCTGAGACTATGGTTTTCGGCGGTTTTCGACGAGTTTCACATGAAAACTATTACTTTTTACGAAACCCGGCAATATCCCAAAGTTATTGAAAGTAGGAAAACAGTGGGGAGTGAACCTGAGACTCAGAGAAGTGTACACCAGTGGGGAGTGAACCTGAGACTATGGTATTTGGCGGGTTTCAGCGAGTTTCACATAAAAGCAATTACTTTTTTCGTAGACAACAGTGGGGGGTGAACCCGAGATTCAGGGAAGTGTACACTTGTGGGGAGTGAACCTGGGACTCTGGATATTGTAAAAAGACAATACCAAGGGGGAGGGGGAATTACTGTTTTACGAAACCCGCCAAAACCCGACAAAGTGATGGGAAGCAGGCAGCAGTGGGGAGTGAATCTGGGATTTGGACACAGATGAGGATTGAACCTGGGACTGCGAGAGGCTGATACCAGTGGACAGTGAGCTCAGAATGTACTTTTATTTCGAAACCTACCGAAATTATCAAAAGTTATGGGAAGTGGGCACCATTGGGCAATGAACCGGGACTCAGGGAAGTGCACACTGGTTGAGAGTGAACCTGGGACTGTGAGAAGAGGATATCAGTGGAAATGAACCTGGGACTATGGGACTATAATAATAATAATAATAATAATAATAATAATAATAATAATAATAATAATAATAATAATAGTATATATAAACATTAAAATATATTACAAGCAAATAAAATGATTAAAACAAAAATATTGGGGAAAAATAAAAGTTAACCCTGCCGGGATTTGAACTCTCGAACCTTAAGTTCAGAGTCAAACAGCTTATCCACCAAGCCATGGTGTCACTGAACTTTTAGTGACATTTAATCATGTCTATTTAGACATTAAAAAATGTATTTGAATGCCACTCTTATTTTGATATTTTGAACTATGTTAATTGCACAATAGCAGAAATTTTAAAATAACGATCAAAATATTTCTACAACTTTGAATCGGGCTGTCAGTTACTGCACGTGTTCAATCTGGTAGTAGGTCAGCAGTTTATTTACATTCAACTGAGATTGTCGCACTTTTCACTCTCTCTATAATAAAAGAGTTCCTTATGGATACTGAATAGTGGAAAAGCACTATTCAGTATCTGATACTGAATAACCACTTCCTTTATTTTTTTTATCCCTTAATGCGATCTAACTAGGATTTTCCATCTGGTCATTGAGAGCGATTTCTGTTGTGAACATAAGGTGCTGATTGCATGTCTATAATGGGATGGGGGAGAGGGAGAGAAGTGTCGTTTATTGGAAATTACTAACACTACATAGAAATTGATGTATTTTTAGATTGGCAGGTAAGGTTAATGTAAGGCCGTCACGTTTTGTGAACATTAGTACTGCACTCAGCCAATTCGTCCAATAGGTAATCCGGGAAATGGGCAGTCTAGATTTTCACTAATTTGAGGTCTTTAAATAATACATTTCAGATGTCAATGGCATTAATACTTGTTTTAAGGTCCATCCACGATTTGAGTTCGTCGCTTTCAGCAAGCAAAGAGCAAAGATGAAGAAAAATAAATCAGTTTATATGTTTTCTTTGAAATAATGTTCAGATCTGAATACAAGAGGTATCAATCAGAAATTTTATAAGAGGTTCACATTTGTTACTGGTAGTCTAAAAATATAAACAAATAGTTTGTACTTGTTGGCGAGACGATTGTAGCCCACAAAATTTAATGGGAAAAGTAGGGTTTCGAGCGTCAAAGCTAAACAAGATTGGGCTTCCCCATATTCACGACTTCAATAATAAAGATAATAGACCAGGACCTATTAAAAACAAAAAGAAACCTCGCGTGAATTCCAATAAATGACCTCATGTACCCAGATAACAGGGGTTGCCCTTCTACGTAACGTGGGAACTGAATTAGATACGGATATTAAGCAACGAAATAAAAAGGCTGGTGATTTTATGAGTTACAACAAGATATGAAGTGAATAGAAAAGTGCCAGAAGACAATAGAGAATAAAAAATTTTCGCGGCGGTGGTGGGGTTTGAACCTGCGACCTTATTGGTACGACAACTCCGCCTGGCAGGTGAGAGCGTGGCTCTACCGTGTGAGCTATCCACGAACAAAATATTCGTTTCAAACTCAAAGTCATTACTAGATCCCTCTCTCACCCACTTCTTGAGACCGCCGATTCGTTCGTACACCACCATCGCGAATAATTTTGACCAGCAGTTAAGCTTAATAGCCAATATTCTCAACACAAACATATAACATAGAAACGATTGAGACATTGAGTATGCTCCGGTGTATGGGGTGAATTTTTAATTCAGAAAAGTGAGTGGAGCAGGCACTTATGTTGGTAACAACAATGATTTTATGAGTTGCATCACAAATCCAAAGAGCGATCAAACTGCTTTCAGGAGAAACAGTGAAATTTGTGGCTATTTGTTTGTGTTATAATAACTTTCATATAGCAACCCACATTTTATCATTTCATTGACTTTCTATTCAGACAATCACCATCATGCCTGAACCAGTTGCAGTCGTGTACGTTTTTGAAATCGTAACTAGATTTAGTCAACTGTTAGATATCTATACAAAAATACGAGAAAAGAAACAAAGAAGATATATGAAAGCTCCATTAAAAAAAAAAAATCGACAAAATTCATATTTCGGACTTCACGATGACACAAGGATTTTATCCTTGACGCTATAGCTATCTAGATAGTAGTTTCTCTACTTTGAACCAAGGTGTCTCCCACTCCTGAGGATAAAATAAATACTTTGAACCATCAAATTATTATCTTATTTACAACCCAAAAAAAAAAAAAAACCCGTTAAGTTTGTGATTAAAAAAAATTGAATATGTCTTAATTTTACATTGCAGTTTTATATATTTTTATCGCTCTGTAGCCCTACGTTATGACTTTATTGCAGACATTCTTTAATTTGTTATTTTTCTTCTCTTTGAACCCGAAAACATTTATAAAGATTGACTTATTGCTTTCAACAACTTGTATATATCAAAATAAAAAGAGATAGCGCATTTTATGAGTCTTCGTAACTCAGTAAATTCAAGAGTCAATTTTATACCATATTCACATCTTTGCCATATTATTTGTTTTCCAGTAAAAATCACTCTGTGGTTACATTGCCTAAGATGAAAGGCCGTGGAGAGATCAAGAATTTCTTTGACAAGCAAGGATACCTTCCTTGCACCAGAGTCCTAAATGATGAAGAGACGATGGAGTTGAGGGCCAACTTTGACAGAGTTACACGGGAACTTGGTAAGAATCTGATTTCCACAACAACAACAACAACAACAACAACAACAACAACACCAATAACAACACCAACTACTACTACTACCACCACCACTACTACTACTACTACTACTACTACTACTACTACTACTACTACTACTACTACTACTACTACTACTACTACTACTACTACTACTACTACTACTACTACTGCTACGACTTTTACGACAACTACGACTACTACTTACTACTACTACTACTACTACTACTACTACTACTACTACTACTACTACTACTACTACTACTACTACTACTACTACTACCACTACTACTACTACTACTACTATTACTACTACTACTACTACTACTACTACTACTACTACTACTACTACTACTACTGCTGCTGCTTCTACTAGTACTACTACTACTACTACTACTACTACTACTACTACTACTACTACTACTACTACTACCGTTACTACTACTACTACTACTACTACTACTACTACTACTATACTACTATACTACTACTACTACTACTACTTACTATTACTACTACTACTACTACTACTACTACTACTACTACTACTACTACTATTCACTCACTACTACTACTACTGCATACTACTACTACTACTACTACTACTACTACTACTACTACTACTACTACTACTACTACTACTACTACTTCGGATACTACTCGTTATAACCGCTTTGTTTAAATGTAAGTAATGTTTTTCATCTTGTATTGCTTGTGTATTATCGTTTTTTTTATTTACTAACATCAAGTCATTACTTACATTATAAGACTCGTTACAAAATGTTAATTATTTAAATGTAATTGATCCTATGCGCTACTGTGAATTAATCACAATATCTGCTAGCAGGAAACTTAACTATTTGTAACCTTGAACATTTATATTGATATAGATTTTAGTGAGAACTATTCACCAAAATAGCTGTCTAAGGACAACTACAAAGAGCTGAGTGACGTCAAATTCGTTCCTTCTATAAATGAAAACAAGCTAACATAATTTCAGGCGAAGATGCAGCAACATATTCACTACACAACAGGCATGTGATAGATCCATGGGTCCTAAAATTGGCCACTCGTCCAAGGGTTTTAGAACCTCTCAAGGTATGTTTACCAACCCATCATCATCATCATCATCATCATCATCATCATCATCATCATCATGATCATCGTCACCATCTTTGTTATTGTCATTTTAGAGTTGAAATCATCCATCGCGCTTATTATTATTATTATTATTATTATTATTATTATTATTATTATTATTATTATTATTATTATTATTATTTATTATTATTTATCATTATTATTATTATTATTATTATTATTATTATTATTATTATTATTATGGTTATTATTATTATTATGGTTATTATTATTATTATTATTATTATTATTATTATTATTATTATTATTATTATTATTATTATTATTATTATTAATATTATCATTATTTTTTTTTTATATACATATTTTTTACTACTATTATTATTATTTATTTGTTTATTTATTTATTTATTCATTCCTACAGGCTATTCTGGGACCAAACCTGATCCTGTTAGATTCAAGATTTATCTGTAAGTTTCCTGTGAGAAGAGAAGCAGATAAAGAAGCATTCGTTGCCTGGCACCAGGACGTAAGGTATATAAAATATAACAACTCATGATCCTCAATTCTCATGAGCGCAGCGGCAGCAGCTTCTAATGGTGCTCACACTACTATGTTATGACAATCAACCCAATCAGCAAAATCTTCACCGCATTCGTGCACCGTCGCAAACCCGACCGGAAGCCTCGTCACAACACACCGTTCAACTAGATACTCTGCGGTTTCCGGTTATTTCCCGCATCGGGTACATGTTGGACAGGTGGAAAGTCCTCACTGATGAAGCGCAGTGGCTAAATTAATAGGGCATCAGACTACTTCTAGCAAACTAGGATTGATTTTGAGACATATTATCTAATTTTCTTCTTACCGTCCCTCTTGTTCTATCCAGTAGAGCCTGATCATCGAGCGTCAGTAATGATAATAATAATAATAATAATGATAATAATAATAAAATAATAATAATAATAATAATAATAATAATAATAATAATAATAATAATAATAATAATAATAATAATATATACTTTATTCATCCAAAAAATGGAAATTCGTTTACAGCCATGGCATGCATAAAAATGTATAAACACAAAGTTGAGAATCTATGGCGACAATGTACAAAAATGTAAAAATATACAACCAAGACGGGGTATAAGTAAAAATTTGGTTCTTCGTTTGAGATTAACCATAATGATATCCATATGGTTGTTTATAGATGATGCTATTATTTCAAGCTTTAAAAAAATAAATAAACAGAAACAAAAGATCTAATCTGCACTACACTAAAAGGGCATGGTGTCCCAGTAGCTACATTATCGTCTATGGCTTTGAAGGTAGAAGGTTCAAATTCCGGTATTGACATTAAACTATTTTGAAGACCTCAGAGGTTTCTTTTCCGCCGCAGAAGTATTTGAAGTAAACTTACCGTCTGTCAAATACATAAAGATAATAATATAAATATAATACAGTCACAGCACAGCTAAAATACAATATTTTCCATATGAAATCTGCTTCAAAAGTTATTTTTAAAAAAACTGAGCTTTATATAGCCCAATCAATATCCACTAAATGTGCTCAAAGCGCTTTACAAGGGGTCCTTGGTCAACAGCAACATTTAACATCTAGGACGGCTTTTGAGATATCGTAAAGTCCATCCCGTATGGCTTGATTGGAAGATAGAAGATTTCCATCTTGCTTTAAAACACTTTCACTTTGAAAGAATTTATAAGCATACTGCATGACTCTTCATTATTGTGGAGAATAAATAGTATTTCCTACAACGCAAAAAAAAAAGCCAACAACAAACAAACAAACAATAAAAAAAAAACCCCAAAAAACCCAAATCTATGTGAGATCCTCTTTTTTATGATTTTATTTCTGCATTCACATTTAGGGGTATGATCATCCCAAAATGATACCGTTTTGATACATCGGGTCACAAAATTTGCCATGCCCAATGTAAGCTAATCCATTGATTAGAGCATTTTACACGAGAGTAAACTATAATATAACACGATATGCTAATAGTTTATAAGGTCCAGTGACCGTCGAGTTTGTCAATTAATTATTATTTGAACCTGTTAAAAGATTAACAATTTTTTATGCAATTTCATATTTTTTTCCCAGCAGTGCCAATATGAAATTTTATTTCCCGAATGTCAGTTTTGTATCGCTCAACAAAATATTGTAACAGCTGAATATGAATTACAGTAAAGCGATGCGTTATTTTAGTTGAGGTTTTCATATTGGGATTGATGATTTCTACGACTGAACAAAACTCACAGATAAATATTTGAATTGAATTGAATCGCATAACACGCAGACAGCAATAAGTCACAACACTGAGATACCGGTCCTTTGTGGCTGGACTCATCTTAATATTATTCTGTCACTGATCAGGGGACTGAATTAGGTGGCAAACGCATTCACTCAATACGATTTGGGTCCTTTTACCTTTTAAAATAATATTGACGTCAAAGAAGAACTTATTCTTTCGGGTGTAAACACGCTGCAGGTAGTAAACTATGCAGCATAATGATGTTTTGGAAAATAATATATTGTTCATTTTTTAAAACATCAATTTTGAGCATACATAACACAGTGACTTTTAAAAATCTATATTGCTGTCATAGTTCTGATGTAAACTTGAGATATGTTAAGCAATATGAATACTTGCATTCACTGTTGTCATTATACGTACCAGGATCAATTTACCGAATTATCAATACTACAGATACTGGGGCCTGGAAGGAGACGTGGTCAGTGTTTGGTTGGCAGTGGACGATGCTGACGCAGAGAATGGATGCATGCAAGTCATACCGGGTAAATTGAATAGTGTTGTTTGAATAAAAACCCCGTGCTTATCAATTTAAACGTTTGCTAGGGTGTAGAGTTATCGTCTTAACATTAGATAGTATCTATTGCACGTTGTCAAGAAGCTTAAGTCAATCAAATTTGATGTCATTTTCTATATCTTTTTATTTATCTTTTATTGGTCTTGTGGATTCAAGACGACGTGATCATAAGTACACGTCCATTCAAGACCATTTTCAAAAAGTTTGTATTTATTTTCTTTGGTAAGTGGCTTTTAAAATTGTGAAAGATATCTGAACAAATTGTGATGAATTATAACCTAGACCTAATAAGAATTTTGACTGATTTTACTTTGGCTTAGTTAAGCGCTTTGATTTTATATGTTTAATTTAAAAAGATAATTCATTAGTGACCTACTAAATTGTATTAATTCAAAATCAAGGCTAACATTTACACGTAATTCCGCATTCATTCGTATCGGTCACGGCGTGATATGAACTCTTTTTAAATTTCCAATGACGTGCAGAAATTACATAAACCTAATGAAGTTGAATAACCTGTCTTCTAGAATTTATGAAAGGCATAATTTATCTAGTAAACTCTTATGTATATAAATTATTACTTACATCATTATAGAAGCAAAATAATTGACAAGCAGCCTTTTTTATTTTGTTATTTCAAGATACGACTGCAGTAGATAAAGTAGAAATAATTCATTTTATCATGTTTGTAACTTTATATCTCTCAATAAATTGCCCCCAAATCCTTAACATAACATAACATAACATATGGTATAGGGCAAAATAGGATAAAATCCATTGAATGCCCTTGATATTAATAGTAATGCCATAAATCTATTGATTAAAGATTGCAATAATGATACACGTGGTAAAGATAGTTTTTCAACTTAAATGTACTCATGTATATGTGGTGTACAAACATAAGTCTTTAACCCTGACATCCAAAGCACACACACACACACAGACACACACACACACACACACACACTCACACACACGTATATAAAAGGTAACCATAATAATATAACAATGCATAATATATACATACACGATTGAAAGCCATGTCAACAGCAGTGCAAAAAAGTATTATTCGTCATATATAAATTTCTCATCATGTAATTCCCTGTCTACTAACACCTTGAAATAATCCATAGATTTTCAAATTGTTCCATTTCTGGACAATACATATACCGAACCAGTTTTGTCTTATGTTTGTTTTGCATCTAGAGACAAAAATCTTAAACTTGTCCCCTCTAGTAAAAGTAGTATTAGAATATGAAAAAAAATCAGAAAAGTATATCCTATCCAGACCATGTACCAATCTATAAACCTGAATTAAATCCCCACGAATTCTTCTATATTTCAAGTTTGGTAAGTCAAGAAATTCTAACCTTTCCTTATAAGATAAATACTGAATTGCATAAATCTTTTTGATAGCTCTCCTCTGTACACTTTCAATACTAATAGATGGTCTTTTATATAATGGGCTCCAGATGCAATTTTCATATTCTAGAATTGGTCGAACGAGCGATTTATACAAATATAAAAATATGGTTTTATCAAGACTTATAAAGGTTCTAGTATTATTCCCATCATTCTGTTTGCACGACTTACACAATTATCAATATATTCATCAAAATTCAAAAGTGAGTCAAAAGTAACTCCCACATCCTTTTCATAAGGCACAACGGAAAGTAGATTTGACATAGAAGTATCGGTAAAATAATTATGACATGGATTATTTTTTCCTATATGTAATACTTTACATTTCGAAACATTAAAATCCAAAATGCCATGTTTTAGACCATTGGAAAAGTAAAAACATATCATTTTGTAGAATGTTATGGTGTTCAATTGTACTATAGATCTTCGTATCGTCTGCAAACAGTTTGCAGTCTGAATTTATGCCACATGGTAAATCATTTATATATAAAAGAAATAAAAGTGGTCCCAATACGCTTCCTTGGGGTACACCGCTAATTACATTCTTAAAATCCGACCCCACCCCATTGACAATTACTCTTTGTATTCGATTATTAAGAAAGTCTTTAACCTAGTTAAAGATATTCCCTCTAAATCCATATACTTTTAGTTTAATGAATAATCTCTCATGTGGTACAGAATCAAAAGCCTTGCGGAAATAAGGATAAACAACATCAATGCATTGATTACGATCAATTAACTTGGTAAAATCCTCCATCACCTGTAAAAGTTGAGTAATGCATGATCTCTTTGATCTAAAACCATGCTGGTTATCGTTTAGCATCGTATGACTTTCAAGAAAGTCCATTATTCGGTCTTTCAAGATAGACTCCATAAACTTACAGAGTATGCATGTTAAGCTGATGGGTCTATAGTTTTCAGCATCCAATTTGCTGCCCTTTTTATGAATGGCAGTAACATTGGCTTGTTTCCATTCAATGGGTAAGGTACCAGATTCAAGAGACGTTTAATTGATTTGTAACATTCAAAGTTCGTATAATATTTGTAGTGTCTTCTTGAACAAACACAGATGAAAAAAAACCATTTAAAATATTAGCTTTATCTATATCCGAAGTAACCTTGGTACCATCATCTTTCAGTAAGACACTAACACCTGGTTTTCTTTTCAACTTTCTGTTGACGTATCTCCAAAAGCCTTTCGGACTATTCTTACATTCGTGTGCCAATGTGCATTCATACGTTTTCACAGCATTTTGAACCGTGTATTTGGTGTTATTTCTAACCTTGACATAATTATGAAAATTGTTTGTTGTATGATACTTTTTGAATTTCTTGTACAATTTATGTTTCATATTGATTGTACGTTTAACGTTTTTGTCAACCACAATGGTTTATTAGATCTAAAATTTTTATTACGTCTTAATGGAATATGTTTAAATTCTATACATTTTAGTTTGTCTTTAAAAAACACCCACGCTTCATTCACACCGTAGCCTTCAAGAGCATCCCAATTCACAGCATTTAGGTCTTCTCTACAAGAATTGTAATTACCTTTGAAATAATCAAATTAAACATGTGAAGGATGTTTGGCGGATGAAAGATTTAACGATATAAGGAGTGAGTCACGATCACTTTTCCCCACTGAAGGCAAATGGCCAATATTATTAATCCAATAATCATCGTTACATATTACCAAGTCGAGTATATTACTAGTTTGGTTCAGTCGGTGCCTCGTAGCCTGTGTCACCAGCTGAATAAAGTAAGCATCCCTAATTGCCTCGACAAAAATTGAATCGGGAAAAGTTAGACATGGTTCTGTCCATTTAATATTAGGAACATTGTAATCTCCGACAATGATCACCCAATCAAATTTCATGCAATCTATTGACTGTAAGGTTTCTTTTATATCCCCAATGAAAGTTAATTTGTCTGAATTATGAGATCTATATTTATTTCCTACAAGTATGTGTAAATTATTATATTCAAAATCACACTATACACTTTCACTAATTATAGGATGATCAAAAGAGAATATATTGGCATCAATTAGTGCCGCGCTGAAGACCGGTCTGAACCGCGGTCCCACGGTCTTTTAGCTGTGAACCGAAGACCGGTCCCATAGGGGAAGACCGGCGGCGGTCCTCACTTCTTATCACCTTTCAACTAGTGCGAGGCGGTCCTTGCAAGGACCACGGTCCTACGGTCTCGCGCCATAGCCTACTACTTCCCCAGCGATTCGTTGCTTCGGTTGCCTATCTTCCACCAATCACCACCCATCCCACTTAATTAATCGCACCCACCCCCCTTTGCCATACACTAAACGACACAGACGACCATACAGGCAGACGACCACCAACCTCCACTCCGCAAACCGCCCTTTCGTGTGTGAGATGGGGGGAACAGGAGGCGCACGCCTTGGACGATTCCATTATACGGGGTAAATTTCAAAATTTACTACACCATAATGATCGCAATGACAATGATCTATGGTGAAGGCATGACCCCTCTTCTCTAATGGGTTATTGTTTGAAATGTATGTGACTACTAAAGATGTGTGTGTGTTTGTGTGTGTGTGTGTGTGTGTGTGTCGAACCTAGCAAGTAGCAAATCCAATTTTTTGTTTTCTTTTGTCCATCTCTTGTCACCACTCCTTTCTATCGCAGTGTTGTCATTTAAAATAATACAATAATATTAAAATTTCGTTTGGTGTTTTTACTAATCAAATAATATGAGTTTCATAGTTTCTTCCTTCCAAAAAAACCAGTTATAACGTCTGAATTTAAAAAAAAGTCCAATAGAATATTTGGGGACCCCGATAGCTCAGTTGATAGAGCACTCTCTTTATACGCAAAGGGCCAGAGATCGATCCCGGGTGCAGTCGATTTTTTTCTGAATCCCTGTCTACTCAGCAATGAATGGGTAGCTGAGTTTGTTAGATCTGGCGAAAAGTCACCATCGACCCCTCTTATTACCTCATCCACCCCCTCTTATTATAACTTCACGTCTCTCTCTTACTCTTCAATGCTCGCTGCCCTCTAATGTGTGTGTGTGTGTGGGGGGGGGGGGGGGGTAGGAGTTGCGTGTGTGTATCAACGCCACGAACAACTCGATCAACGCCTTGGGCGATGCCATTATCTCCGTTAATGGGGATAAATTTCAAATTTTATTAAATTATCGAAGTAACAATGAAGTACGGTGAGCAAATAAAGAAGGCATCACCCCTCTTCTCTAATTAGGTTACAATTTGAAATGAGTGTGACTACTCCGTGTGTTTTACTCCTGTAGACCACGGTTTTCATCGTGTAGCGGTCTTTAACGGTTCAAGAATGAACGATCCCACGGTCTCAAAGGTCAAACCGGTTCGAATTTCCAACAGTCTCTCAGGAATGTTCAATGTCGAAAAGGTCCTTGCGGTCTTCATTTCCCAAGGACCGTAGGACCGTGGTCCTTAAGCTTGCCAAGGACCGCCCCGCACTAGCATCAATACAATCCACAACAAAGATAGCAACAACTCGACTTGGGTAATCATTCAAAAATAAGTTATATCCATCGATAAAAAATTCAATCTCCAAATCAAGCTCAAGTTCAATTTTTGGCATAATTTCAGTAAGACATATTATCATGGGATTATGTTTCTGTATAATATATGTTAATTCTGATCTTTTGTTAAGTAAGCTATCGACATTAGAATATAATACAAAAAAAATCATTTGAAACAGAAATATGAAAGACAGATTTGTTGGGGTGTAACTCTCGGGTGTTCCAGACAGGTCTGTGTCAAGTCATTTGTCTGAGTTCTGTCGTGTCGATGTCAGGCATCTTGAATGAAATTCTCTACCCCCGGGACTGTAACAAGTTTTACGTTGGGTTTAGTGGTGGTCTATCTGGCATTTCGATTGTATAGGGGTTGTCGACGTGATGTATATTTGGTCTTCAGTCTGTTTAATTGAACGAATTCGAGGACTAGGTGAAACGGCGTTAGTTGATTGTATTTGGGCATCGAGGGGAGTGTCTGGATCCAACCTCAGTCTCACACCATAGATGGTTACTGCCATGACTTCATTGACCATGCCCAGTCGATCCTTTCGTCATTTTTTGCTGCTTTGGGCAGATTGAAATTGTTCTGCGTTAAGTCTTCAAATATTGAAATGCCCGAGCCTTTTAACTTTTTTTGGCCTTGAGCACCATAGCACGATCCAATCGCCTTACAAATTTGATACTTATTGGCCTGGGTGATTTGATTTCGTTCTGCCAGTACGGTTGCTGTTGATTATAATATAACTCATTTTCTCTTTTCGTATTTCCTGATCAGGCACTCACAAAGGTGGAATTTTGGAACACATCACTGAAACAAAAGATGGAAATCTTCTATCTTCTAATCAAGCCATACGGGATGGACTTTACGATATCTCAAAAGCCGTTCACTGCCCCCTGAGAGCTGGAGAGATGTCGTTGCATCATGGACACTTAGTACACGGAAGTGACACGAACCGCTCAACACGCAGGCGCTGTGGCTACGTCATCCGTTTCATAGCAACAACAGCCAGGCCAATCGTAGATGCCAATCGTCCTCGATCTTTTCCTGCCACAGTGCTTGTCTCAGGTCATAACGACGAAAATTACTTTGTTGATCACGCACCATCTTGGTACACCTGGAAAGAGTAGGGAGATATTTTTTTAGAAGTTATATGGAACGAAGTTGACGTCACTCTGCTCTTTGGTATTGTTTTTATACAGCCATTTATATGATTAGTTCTCACTAAATTATGTCAATCAGTCTATAAAACGTCCAGGGCTACACATAGTTTATGTGTTGGTACGTTATAATATTCGGCTGGCGGATATTGTTAGAATGTTCCCTAAACGCATAGCATCAATATATTGGCCTTAATTTTATAAGACATTGCTTATGCAATAACTATTTTATCGTCTCTGCTTAAGTTTCAAGGAACATTAGATAAAAAACGATTGACAGACACTTGCTAAAGCTAAGTCATTTGTAATAATAATAATAATAATAATAATAATAATAATAATAATAATAATAATAATAATAATAATAATAATAATAATAATAATAATAATAATGATGATGATGATAATAATAATAAAATAATAATAATAATAATAATAATAATAATAATAATAATAATAATAATAATAATAATAATAATGATGATGATAATAATAATAATAATAATAATAATAATAATAATAATAATAATAATAATAATAATAATAATAATAATAATAGTAATAATAATGATAATAATAATAAAATGGATATATAAAGTAATGCTGGATCCCACACTTAATAAGATAACGATAGTAAATCATAAAATTAAAAAAAAAAATCATAAATTGACCGAAAATAGCAATAATAACAATTTAGTGGAAAAAAAAGTGTTGAAATATTTACGCTATAGGCGTCTCCGGTCTCCGAGGGAAGAAGGTAGGATATAGCCGAGTGAATCAGGCATTGAAATTACACCCAGAGGTCTCGGGTTTGAGCGTCACTGTCGGCATCTCTTTTTTCCTTGAGCTATAAATTTAACCAACTGTTGTTCATTTGCGGCAAAACACGGCTGCTAACACCAGGATTGTCCGGGTCTCTTTTTCAAGATAGATCATTGATTTTTTTAAAATCGACCCTTAACCTTTCATCTATTTCCGATTATGGGTCATAATCTGTGCAGTATGGGTGATTGGCAAGCTTATAAAATTTATCTCGAATTTCGATCATATCAGACAACGATGATATATATTTAGAAATGATCAAATGAAGAAAAAAGCAAATATAAATGTATTATCTCCAAGAAAATTAGTTAGCCATAGACGCCTTACTTAAATCGCACTGCTTGACCAGTATTATTTGAACAAGACAGTGCCACAATCAATATTGTACGAAACTAGATGTCAGCTTTAAAAGATTTAATATGATAAATTCAGATTTTAAACTTTTAAAAAATCCATACAACTTCTTTTTATGAATTATTGAACTCCCCACCGGTGACCAACTTTTTAAAAAGGTTGTGTAAGTTTTCCTATTCTTTGCCAGAAATCCATTATTTGATAAAATGATTGCATATTTATTGATGTGTAAAGAGGACAAAATTTTGGAGTTTTGATAATTTATTCATTGATTTACTTATTTACCGACTTGTACATCTAGGTGCACGTCGTTATTTATCTACTTGTTTATATATATATATATATATATATATATATATATATAATATATATATATATATATATGACTTGATATGAATATATTGTTCGATTTATTTATTTCTGTGCTTGTTTATTAAATCATTTGACATATTTATCTGATCATTTAAAAACATAAAACACTTAATTTCTCACTACACATAAATTGTTTTTAAATACGTGTATCCCATTGCCTTTGTAAAATTAAAAAGTGTACAACTTGCTCCAGTTTTATTGTGATTACTTTTCGAAATGCAATAGATAAAATGTCTAAATACGAGTACAATTATCTTAGATTTTAAAAATTTCTATTCCCCGAAAAGGTGATTATGAAACAGTGCCAGAACCCCCCCCCCCCTCACCCAAGAAAGATAAATAACAAAAAGAACAATCAATTAAACGTTCCCTATTATTATATTACACGAGAAGACATACTTGCCAAATTGTTCAATTTAGACGTGACTAAAAGCATGGGACCCGATTCCCTTAATCCCCGTTTACTGAAAGAAGTGGCCTTTGAAATATCACAGCCGCTATCAACAATATATAACAAGTCTCTTGAATCTGGTACCTTACCCATTGAATGGAAACAAGCCAATGTTACTGCCATTCATAAAAAGGGCAGCAAACTAGATGCTGAAAACTATAGACCCATCAGATTAACATGCATACTCTGTAAGGTTATGGAGTCTATCTTGAAAGACCGAATAATGGACTTTCTTGAAAGTCATACGATGCTAAACGATAACCAGCATGGTTTTAGATCAAAGAGATCATGCATTACTCAACTTTTACAGGTGATGGAGGATTTTACCAAGTTAATTGATCGTAATCAATGCATTGATGTTGTTTATCTTGATTTCCGCAAGGCTTTTTATTCTGTAGCTCGTGAGAGATTATTCACTAAACTCAAAGAATATGGATTTAAAGGGAATATCTTTAACTGGATTAAAGACTTTCTTAATAATCGAATACACAGAGTAATTGTCAAAAGGGTGGGGTCGCATTTTAAGAATGTAATTAGCGGTGTACCCCAAGGAAGCGTATTGGGACCTCTTTTATTTCTTTTATATATAAATGATATACCATATGGCATAAATTCAGCCTGCAAACTGTTTGCAGACGATACGAAGAGCTATAGTACAACTAAACATCATAACATTCTACAAAATGATATATTTTCACTTCCCAAATGGTCTACAACATGGCATTTGGATTTTAATGTTTCGAAATGTAAAGTATTACATATAGGAAAAAATAATCCATGTCATAATTATTTTATCGATACTTCTATGTCAAATCTACTTTCCGTTGTGCCTTATGAAAAGGATGTGGGAGTTACTTTTGATTCACTTTTGAATTTTGATGAATATATCTATTGATAATTGTGTAAGTCGTGCAAATAGAATGATGGGAATAATATTAGAACCTTTATAAGTCTTGATAAAACCACATTTTTTATATTTGTATAAATCGCTAGTTCGACCAATTCTAGAATACGGAAATTGCTTCTGGAGCCCATTATATAAAAGACAATCTATTAGTATTGAAAGTGTACAGAGAAGAGCTTTCAAAAAGATTTATGCAATTCAGATTTATCTTATAAGGAAAGGTTAGAATTTCTTGACTTACCAAACTTGAAATATAGAAGAATTCGTGGGGATTTAATTCAGGTTTATAGATTGGTACATGGTCTGGATAGGATAGACTTTTCTGATTTTTTTTTCATATTCTAATACTACTTTTACTAGAGGGGACAAGTTTAAGATTTTTGTCTCTAGATGCAAAACAAACTTAAGACAAAACTGGTTCGGTATTCGTATTGTCCAGAAATGGAACAGTTTGAAATTTGAAACAAAGAATGCAAAATCTATGGATTATTTCAAGGTGTTAGTAGACCGGGAATTATAATATGATGGCAGATTTATATATGACGAATAATACGTGTTTGCCCTGATGTTGACATGGCTTTCAATCTTGTATGTATATATTATGCATTATTATATTATTATGGTTATCTTCTACATGTGTGTATGTGTGTGTGTGTGTGTATGTGTGTGTGTGTGTGTGCTTTGCATGTCACGGTTAAAGATATATGTTTGTACACCACATATACATTTAAGTTGAAATACTATCTTTACCACGTGTATCATTATTGTAATCTTTAATCAATAGATGTATGGCATTACTATTAATATTAAGGGCATTCAAGAGCTTTTTATTATTAATATTAAGGGCATTCAAGGGATTTTATCCTATTTTGCCCTATACCATATGTTATGTTATGAACAAAAATAATCCCCAAAATTCAGCCTGCCTCGACTAGAGACCGAATCTCAGGCATCTTAATTACCAGTAATCCGCCCAATCTGACATTAGCATTATATCCATTTATCAGGTATCATTTTTGAGAAGTAAATTACATTTAATACATACCAACATACTGATTTTCTTACAAACATATCCACTGATATAAGCAGTGACATCCCCTAATTGATGTAATAATATGTCATCTAGTCTGCATGATTTTACTAGATTGACTACGTACGGGGGTTCATTGGTTGTTTTCGTTGTCAATGTTGAGTGAATGCTTTGAGGCCTCGAAGCCATGGGAAATAAAAGGGTATCTACATAATCTTTCCACGACCTGTACTTTTCTGGGGGTTTTTTTTTTTGGGGGGGGGGGGGGGGGGGGGGTTAAAAGCCAGCGGCAATAATAGCAAGAGGAGACGTATTACCTCTTGGTTTTAGTAACCGACATAATATTTTCGTTCCGAATCGAAGCTCTCTCAATTTCACAACAGCCAGTATCTTGTTGATGCCATGATGTGTCCTAGAAAGAAACTAGTCAGAGACTAACGATTAAATCCGACCCGAGCAAAAGACTTGGCAAATATAGTCCGAAGGTTCCTTGATTTTAGTCTGGGAATTACTTGGTCCGCCTTCGTAAAAAAAACAAACTGGTAAGACTTATGAGCGAAATGTACTTTTTATTGACACCAAGGAGTGGGCCAAGATAATGACACTACTACTACTACTACTACTACTACTACTACTACTACTACTACTACTACTACTACTACTACTACTACTACTACTACTACTACTACTCCTACAACTACTACTACTACTACTACTACTACTACTACTACTACTACTACTACTACTACTACTACTTCTAAGAATAATAATAATGATAATACTATCACTATTACTACTACAACAACAACAAGACACTGCCCTTTAAGGGGTTATATTGAAAGATGATGAAACGGCATACAGGTCTGAGTTCGACATATTTGTTGGTTGGTGTGAAGATAACTCCCTGAAATTAAATGTAGGAAAAACCAAAGAAATGATTTTTGATATTAGAAAGAACACAAATTCCACCAACCGCTCAAAATTAACAATCAAACCTATGAGCACGTTTCGGTGTATAAATAATTGGGTATTTTAATTGACAATAAATTGCAGTGGCATTTGTTATCAATTGATGGAACTAAAGAATGTACTTTATTCAGAAACTTTCTGAACTTGACATAGAGAAAACTTTTTGCACGCTTTTTTATAAATCTGTTTTGGAGACCGTTATTACTTTTTGTATTACAGCATGGTGTGGTAATGCCAGTATTTATGACATTAAGAAAATTAATAGGAGAATTAATAAAGCCACCCAATTTCAAATGTAGAAGAACTGTTCAAGAGATTTGTCTTAGTAAACTGGAGAAAGTTATTAAGGATGGCGATCACCCCCTTCACAAATATATCAAATTCTCAACGAGGAGCCGTCGCCTTTCATCTATAAAACAAAGACAACACATCACCTTAATTCATTTTTACCACACAATGTTTGAATTTTTAATGCGCAACTGTGATTTACATCATCTAAATATTATTTTTAAGTAAATAAACACACACAAGTTCGGATTAGAGGCCATAAGAATAATTTAGAGGCCATAAGAATAATCTATCTCAATTTATAAAATTAAAGTGTCATTATTATTATTATTATTATTATTATTATTATTATTATTATTATTATTATTATTATTATTATTATTATTATTATTATTATTATTATTATTATTATATTATTATTATTATTATTATTAATATTACTATTATTATTATTAGTATTATTATTATCATCATCACCATCATCACCGTCATCGTCATTATTATTATTATTATTATTATTATTATTATTATTATTATTATTATTATTATTATTATTGTTATTATTATTATTATTATTATTATTATTATATTATTATTATTATTATTATTATTATTATTATTATTATTATTATTATTATCATTATTATTATTATCATTATCATCATCATCATCATCATCATCATCATCATCATCATCATCGTTATCATCATCATCATCATTATTATTATTATTATTATTATTATTATTATTATTATTATTATTATTATTATTAATATTATCATTATTATTATTATGATGATGATCATCATCATTATTACAATTATCAACATTAATATTATTATCAGCATTATTATTACAAGTAATTAAAAGCAATGTTCCGATTACAGAAAATATGTGCTCAAAATAATTGTACCATGTAGTGTCTAGTCAAATATAAATCTAATTCGCGTTTCTTTTGTATTCCGGTTTATTATTATTATTATTATTATTATTATTATTATTATTATTATTATTATTATTATTATTATTATTATTATTATTATTATTATTATTATTATTATTATTATTATTATTGAATTTTTATTTTAGTTTTGCCATCATTAATATTGCATTTACTATTTTTGTTATTCTGCATCGAAATTCCAATAATTAGTGATAATTTTACAAATTCAATGATTTTTATTAATCCAGATACGATGGATTTTTATAGCGAGTGCAGTAAATGTCTAAATTGGAAAAGACTCGTACTACGCAAATAAAAAAAAAAATATAACAAGAAAATCAATCATCCTTCTGCAGTGACAACTCGGGGATGTCGTGCAATCTCTCAAACGATCGATAAGTTTCACTCCCACACACACAACTCTCTCTTTGTCTCTCCCTTCCTCCCTCGCTCTCGCGTACTGGCAGGAATAATCGTCAACCGTTGTGGGCGATTCCGAATTGGATTCCAAGCTAATCGATTCTTGGCTTTGCACGCTCAAATATTTGTACCGACAAGAACGCTAAATCAGTTGGGTTTTTTTTCGAATAGTTTATATATATATATATATATATATATATATATATATATATATATATATATATATATATATATATATATATATATATATATATATATATATATATATATATTTTTTTTTTGTGTGTCTGTGTGTGTGGAATTGGTTAAAGCTTCTTCAAGAAATGTCTTGTCCTGAGTGTTAATTCATCATATTGTTTGGCTAGTCAAATAGATGGTATGAGAGAGAGATGGCACCTCCTGACTCCGTGGTTTTGTTTGCCATATTTTCTCCAGATCTGGTGAGAGATTCTTGTTGGTAGCTAGTTGAAGCACTGCCATGTTCTACTCTAGAACCGGATAATGATGTTATATAGAGAAGCGAGGGGTTGGTGTTTGTATGTGTGTATGTATTATTTGTTTATGTGTGTGTGTATGTATCTGTGTGTGTGTTTCAGAGAGAGAGAGAGAGAGAGAGAGAGAGAGAGGGTGAGATAGCGAGAGAGATTGAGAGAGAGATAGCGAGAGAGAGAGAGAGAGAGAGAGCATTGGAAACATCACTATTATCGGTTTATACCATTTGTCAGAGGGAGGGTCAACTCGAACCCGGTTTGAGTATTCCTGTGTTTGAGATGAAATAGCGTTGCGCCCAACTGATTCCAAACTATGCACGGGTGATAATATACCACCAGAAAGGTTATAAATAATAGCTTAGAAGCTCGCGTTATCTTGTGTGGCTTATGATTTCAGATCAGACTGATTGGCTACATAATTTATATGTTTGGTGCTATCTGATTTGGGATTTAGACAGTTCTCACACATAACATAGTTTTCTTTCCATATCACAATATAAATGTCTATCGTTGGGGACGACAGAGACTTTTCTATCATGATATAAACAACAAGCATTCTACGCAGTGATTTTTTTTCATTTTCCAGCTGTGATTGTGATCGTAGTAGGAGAGTGATGGAAGCTTAGGTGTTTGTACAACTGTTTCCTGAGAAATACATGTATGGCTCTAGATTA
>NC_088360.1:54373608-54381108 GCF_034508935.2 Berghia stephanieae | reverse complement strand
TCGATTTGACCACCCTGCCGTACTCTGAAAAAGTACATATTATAATTTTGGCCAGAAAACTAGTCCTTTAAAAACATCGATTGAATAAGCTCACTCAAGTTTGGACAGAAACTCTCTAAATTGGCGGGGTCTTGGGTTTGCTTGTTTTTTGTTTTTTTTTTTCCAAAATAAGGGTCATTGTAATAAATCGATATTTGAAGGACGGGTTTTTTACTTGGCCAACATTTTACATACATGTTTTTCCGGAGTATGACAGGCATACCCCCGACTGCAACAGTCAATGATATTTGCGTTATTATTGCAATTAACGAAACTAGAATTTGGCGCAGAATAATTATACGAATTATCACCTATATTGAATCGCAGGTGATGTTGTCGCGGCCTCAGTTAGTTACTGAAAATTAAAGATCTGCAAAAGTATTTATGAATCAGTTCCAGACGGCGAAGCAGAGAGAAAAATACAAGAAAAAACAAACATCCGAAGATATCAGCCAGCCTTGACTAGGGATCGAACCTCAGACCTCCCGATTACCGGTCAGATGTGCCATCAAACCAGAGTTTAGGTTACCCTATATGTGGGACGATTTAATGCCTACATTCTTCACAAGGGTACGCGTTTCCGCTGTGAAACCTCGCTGCATCACAAAACACGAACATTGAACACGAAAGGACGAGGATGAAGACATTTGAGTTATCTTCAATTTTATTTAGAAAATATTAAAGTGATAGATTAGGGAACAGGCACTTGTGTAAGATAAAGATTTGAAAATATATGTATGAATCAGTGTTAGACAAATTATGATGGTCAAATAAAGACCAAATGAAATATGATAAATTCATATTAGTATTACTACATAAAACTATGCGTTTTGTTTATTACTACCTTCTTCTTTTTCTTCTTTTTCATCATCATCATCATCATCATCATCATCATCATCATCATCATCATCATCATCATCATCATCATCTTCTTCTTCTTCTTCTTCTTTTTCTTCTTCTTCTTCTTCTTCTTCTTCTTCTTCTTCTTCTTCTTCTTCTTCTTCTTCTTCTTCTTCTTCGTCATCGTCATCGTCATCGTCATCGTCATCGTCATCGTCATCATCATCATCATCATCATCATCAACATCATCGTCATCATCATCATCATCATCGTCATCATCATCATCATCATCGTCATCATCATCATCATCATCATCATCATCATCATCATCATAATCATCTTCGTCATAATCATCTTCGTCGCCGTCATCATCATCTTCATCATACGTCAGATGTACAACTTTATTCATTCTATTCCCTGTGTTCCGAACGCAATACAAACATTCATTCCTATTCTTGTCGGTAGAAATCAAGATTAATTACTAATAACGATAAGGCGCAGAAGGGATTGTAATTATCCTGTCTGACGTTATGATGCCATGGGAAAAAAAACAAAAAAACAAAAAAAACACACACATGTCATTCTAGTACTTCCATTCTTAGTCCAGTAAGTTGCATGTCGTAATGTATTATATTTTCATATTATGGTAAGCCGATTGAATCACTGTTTTTCGAAATCTGCCGTTCTCTGAACGAAAATAATAATTAAAAAATTAAAATAAAATTGTCTTTATTCTATTCCAAAGGAAGACTGGAATAACCCAGGCGTGAGCCGGAGTACAGCACCCCAAACTGAGCTAGGTGACTTGCTCAAGAATACACAACGCAACAGTGGGTGATCGAACTCGGTGCCTTCCGGGTACGAAGCAAAGGCCGTACCGCTGAGATCACTTTTTTCATTTTAATCAGAGCACCTATAATTCACATGTGACCCACCGTCTCCAAACGGTATCATGTCAGGGGATGGATTAGGTGATGGAAATTGAATTTATAGCCCCACATTTAAAACTTGAAGTTAATAATTTCTATTCGTCATGATGGAAAATGAGTACAATTTCTTACATTTCAAAGACCTGCTTTTAATCAAATAAAAAGCTGCCAAATTCAGTAACTGATCTAGTTAAATCACGAAATATCGTATCCCTCTATTTTGATAAAGACGTGATTTGCAATATTAATTCCCCAAATAGCAAATGTTGCTGCTTGAAGCTCGAAGCAGTAGATAACATTAAGGAAATAGAATCATAGGTATTTTCTTTTCTTCAAGTAACTATATTGTAAGGAATAAACGCATTATTAGAGCTCAAGATTTATTATAACAAAGTAATAAAGGTAATAAATTCGAGATAAATATACACCATTCATCAAATTATAATCATTCATTAGAATAAAAAAGTGACTGTAAAGCCGCAACAACTTTCTAATACACTCATTATACAAGTAGTTTAGAAACTTACTGAAATCACTCAATGCATAGATTACTCCGCTATATATACATCTGCATGCTCTACTTCAAATATCTATCAATTGAAATGAACCCGGAATTGCTAATAACTCTCACATGAGACTTTAAAAAGTGTTACATTTGAGAGTTGTTTTTGTTTTTGACTTTTTCTACATTGAGGGTCATTTTAATTCAATGGGATTTGAAGTCACCTAAAATCTGGAAAGTTGATGGCCGTTTCAATCCACCGATATATGAAAGTAAAAGAATTCTGGCAAAATTGTAAAACAAAAACATTTTGTCAGAGTATGCCGGAAATGAACTTGCGTGATTGACTTCTCGTAACGGTAATCAGCTCACAGCAAGCGCTCCCTGGCACGTAGGTTGAGTAATGTGTAATCAATATTGGCAGTATCTAAATTCATAGGGAGACCAAAACTTGATTACACAAGTACATCCGCTTTTCAATGGCGCTGTTGTGGCAAAGAGGAAATAATGCGAGAAACACATTTTAGAGATGAAACTTATATGCATCTGGATTAGAAAATATATGAATAAAACACTATAAATGCGACTAAAGCGCCTTGCTTGGTATGATACGTCGGAGCTTGAAATAGATGTGATAGGTTACTAACCACGCTCTAAATTCTTTTATGAGACATCATTATATCGCTTGGTTGCCGACACAACAATGAACAAAAATACAATACAATGCCAGAGATGCTTGCTCTGTTATACAACGGAAATTGAATAGACCATGGTAGAATTCGGAAATCACCTCTGATGCCTGAAGAGAAACAAAGGAAAAAGCCTCTACGTGTTCTGAATCATTCTCTATCTCTCCTCAACCGACATTTTTATGAGATTCCCATTACTTCTACTTTGAATACAACGATGTGCCTCTAAAAGAGAGCCAGGCTTATCTGACTCGAAGAAGCAGGAGATGCTAGCTATGAGTATCGGTTGCTCTTGACTCAATCTAGACACCCAGCCTAAAAAAATATTAATTTTTGATACGGAAAGCGACTGATGTAATGGTATAGAACGTGATGATGAAGACAGCTCAGTTGGTATAGCAATCGCTTCACAAACAAAAAGACTGGTTTTGATTCCAGGTGCAGTTGCATTGTTGTTGTTTTTTCTGACACCTCTATCTACCAAAAAACTGATTGGATAAATGAATGAGTTAGATCTGGTGGTAAGTACTTTGCGATAGATTAGATTAATGGGTAGGAAGCAATTGCCACTGTCCGTTTAACGCTACATAAACTGGAATAATCTCATGCTTCATGTAGCCTTATGGCTCTGAGGGAAAACTTTTTAAAAAGAAGAAGATTAGAATGAAGGGTAGGTCAGTTGGTGAAATCTGCAAATAAAGCAGTCCCACCCGGCGTAAACTTTTGTAGTCATCAGATTACCATATTGTTAGTAACAGAAGATAAAAGCTACGAAATGTTATGAACATGTTTCACATTAATTTCGCGACATTGAAGCATCACAACGTTCTTTGCGCCAGAAATTGTATCGGATCGTACCTCTATTGAAGACGTATCGGGTTGCAGGAATAAGAAAAAAATCGTGGAAAGAAACAAACCTCTGTAAATCGAGCGATTTTTTCGTTATAGACTTTTCAAACCAGTTTGATGAAAAAAAACCCGTATCGTGCTACAGGGAATCCGTCGATTACGGAAAATTGATGGAAGAGATATAGATAAAAGCGCCAGAAATTATCCCAAATAAATCCATTTTAACATTTCATGAGGTATCCCCGCCCCCAGCTTTTTACTCTTTAACTTGATAACAATATCGATTTCCGACCAGCGTTTGCTAATTGTAGTTTATGGATATTTATTTGAAAACAACAATCTGCGTCTTTTGTATATTAAAATGTTAAGGATAGAATAACATTCCATTGATGTGCAGGTTACTTTCTATTTATTTATTTTTTGCTCAATACTTTGCGGTCTTAATATTTAGTTTGAAGGAAAACGTTCTTCTTTTACCTCCACCCTCCCCCCTCTCTTTCATTCTATCTCTCTCTCTCTCTCTCTCTCTCTCTCTCTCTCTCTCTCTCCCTCTCTCTCTCCCTCTCTCTCTCTCTCTCTCTCTCTCTCTCTCTCTCTCTCTCTTTCTCTTGTTGATGTGGGTCTGGATGAATAATATTCCAACTGATCTATTTAATTCATTTTACAATGGAACTCTCCCGCTAATCACCGTCAAAAAGTCACATTGCAGAATTCCGAAAATTAAAGGAACCGGATGTTGTGGTCAGCCACCCAGCGTGATGAATAAATCAAAGTAAACATCTCTATTTACAAGTCATAAATAGATCCTTTCATCTTGGAGTCTCGTTTAGTCTGCGTGTCCACAATACTTGGAAGGAAGTGGTTATTCAGTATCAGATACTGAATAGTGCTTTGCCACTATTCAGTATCCATAAGGAACTCTTTTTTATAGAGAGAGTGAAAAGTACGACAATCTCGGTTGAACTGCTGACCTACTTCCAGATTGAACACGTGTAGTAACTGACAGCCCGATTCAAAGTTGTAAAAATATTTTGATCGAAATTTTTAAATTTCTGCTATCGTGCAATTAACATAGTTCAAAATATCAAAATAAGAGAGGCAGTCAAATACATTTTTTAATGTCTGAATAGACATGATTAAATGTCTCTAAAAGTTCAGTGACACCATGGCATGGTGGATATAAGCTGTTTGACTCTGAGCTTAAGGTTCGAGAGTTCAAATCCCTGTAAGGGTAACTTTTTTTTTTTTTCCCCATATTTTTTAAAAATTCCTTCTGTCTATTTATATTTTTAAAACTTTTGTTTTAATAATTTTATTTGCTTGAAATATACTTTAATGTTGATAATATACTATTGTTCTTTTATTATTATTATTATTATTATTATTATTATTATTATTATTATTATTATTATTATTATTATTATTATTATTATTATTATTATTACTTACTATTATTATTATCGTTGTTGTTGTAATCGTCATCATCGTCATTATTATGATTATGGTTATGATTTTTTTTTTAATCAAGTAGTTGGAGTAATTTAATCAGTTATCGATTTATTACGAATATCTTTTATGTGTTATCATCGCGTTGTTGTTTTTCATTATTGTGCTCTTCTATTGTTTATTACTTTTTAAAATCTTGCTTTTTTCTGTTGTTGTTGTTCTCCTTGTTGTTGATGTTTGTTTGTTTGTTTTGTCATCTAAGACAAACCCGATTCATTATAAATCATTTTTTAATTGAGCGATGTACTTCCGAGAATTACTTGCCGTATTATATTGAAATTTACATGACAATAATAATAATAATAATAAAAATAATAATAATAATAATAATAATAATAATAATAATAATAATAATAATAATAATAATAATGATAATAATGATGATGATGATAAAAATAATAATAATAATAATAATAATAATAATAATAATAATAATAATAATAATAATAATAATAATAATAATAATAATAATAATAATAATAATAATTTAAATAGATACTGAATATTAGACTACAATTGACATCTATTTACTGAATACACGTGGTATTTTTATGGATGTTTCTTTTTTTACGAAACCTGCCGAAACCCGACAAAGTTATGGGAAGTAGGCAGCAGTGGGGAGTGAACCTGGGACTCAGGGAAGTGTACACCATTGGGAGTGAACCTGGGACTGGGTTTCATTTTTAAAAAAAAGCAATTACTTTTTTACGAAACCCGCCAATATCTGACAAAGTTATGGAAGAAAGTAACAGTGGGGGAGTGAACCCGAGACTATGGTTTTTCGGCGGGTTTTGGCGGGTTTCGTAAAAAAGTAATTGCTTCATTCTCGTCTGGTACCCAACTCCCATAGTTCGGCTTCATTTCCCACTGGTATCCATCTTCCATAGTCCCAGGTTCATTTCCACTGATTTCCTCTTTTCACAGTCCCAGGTTCACTCCCAACCGGTGTGCACTTCCCTGAGTCCCGGTTCATTGCCCAATGGTGCCCACTTCCCATAACTTTTGACAATTTCGGTAGGTTTCGAAATAAAAGTACATTCTGAGCTCACTGTCCACTGGTATCAGCCTCTCGCAGTCCCGGGTTCAATCCTCATCGGTGTCCAAATCCCAGATTCACTCCCCACTGCTGCCTGCTTCCCATAACTTTGTCGGCTTTTGGCGGGTTTTGTAAAAAAGTAATTCCCCTCCCCCCTTTGGGATTGCTTTTTTACAAAATCCAGAGTCCCAGGTTCAATTCCCACAAGTGTACACTTCCCTGATTCTCAGGATCACTCCCACTGTTGCCTACTTCAATAACTTTGTCGGATATTGCCAGGTTTAGTCGGGTTTTGTAAAAAAGTAATTGCTTTTATGTGAAACTCGCTGAAACCCGCCGATAACCAGAGTCTCAGGTTCACTCCCCACTGGTGTATACTTCCCTGAGTCTCAGGTTCACTCCCCACTGTTGCCTACTTCCCATAACTTTCTCGGATATTGCCAGGTTTTCGTCGGGTTTCGTAAAAAAGTAATTACTTTTATGTGAAACTCGCTGAAATCCACCGAAAACCAGAGTCTCAGGTTCACTCCCCACTGGTGTACACTTCCATGAATCTCAGGTTCACTCCCCACTGTTGTCTACTTCCAACAACTTTGTCGGATATTGCCGGGTTTCGTAAAAAAGCAATTGCTTTTATATGAAACTCGCTGAATCCCGACGAAAACCAGAGTCTCAGGTTCACTCCGCACTGGTGTATATTTCCATGAATCTCAGGTTCACCCCCCACTGTTGCCTACTTCAATAACTTTGTCAGATATTGCCAGGTTTCGTCGGGTTTCGTAAAAAAGTAATTGCTTTTATGTGAAACTCGCTGAAATCCGCAGAAAACAAGAGTCTCAGGTTCACTGCCCAGTGGTGTACACTTCCATGAATCTCAGGTTCACTCCCTATTGTTGCCTACTTTCAAAATCTGTCGGATATTGCCGGGTTTCGTAAAAAAATAATTGCTTTTATGTGAAACTCGCTGAAATCCGTCGAAAACCATAGTCTCAGCTTCACTCCCGACTGGTGTACACTTCCCTTAGTCTCAGGTTCACTCCCCATTATTTGCCTACTTTCCATAACTTTGCCCGATTTTGTTGGGAGATGGCGCATTTCGTAAACAAAAA
>NC_088360.1:54363608-54368608 GCF_034508935.2 Berghia stephanieae | reverse complement strand
GGACACAGCCGATAGACTACTCCAGTCTCTGGCAGAGGGAAGGAAGCAACGGTGGCAGGAGACCGTGGAAAGTCTCGACTTTACACACTCCAGCCGCCACGCTTGGCGTTTGATAAAGAAATTGGACCCAGATCGGAATTTCGCGAAGGCTGCACCGGAATGCGAGGCAGACACAATTGCCAAGAATATTAAGAACCGTAGCAAGCGGGTCCCTAATCAGGCTTTTGAGCGCGGTGTCCGCAAGGCGTACCGTACGATTTTGGACTCGCTACCTGCGGAGGAGTCGGACTGGACGGCCCCGTTCAGTCCCCGAGAAGTGGGTGCAGCCATTAGCGAAGTGAAGAACGGCAAAGCAGCTGGGATAGATGGTGTATATCCCGATATGGTGACGCATCTGGGCCCCAGGGCACGGGCCTGGCTAGCAGAGGCAATGTCTGACATCCTTGCAAACGGAAAGCTTCCACAAGTGTGGAAGCATGCGAAGATAGTTGCCATCCTGAAGCCAGGGAAGCCGGCGAAGGAGGCAGACAGTTACAGACCCATATCGCTGCTGAGCTGTCTTTACAAACTGTTGGAGCGTGTTCTATTAAACCGATGGGGGCCGGTCCTAGACGCTGCCCTGCCACCTGAGCAGGCAGGCTTCAGGGAAGGGAGGTGCACCACGGAGCAGGTCATTGCCCTTACAGAGCATATTGAGCACGGGTTCGAGAGAAAACAGCAAACAGGTGCTGTGTTTATAGACCTATCAGCGGCGTACGATACGGTCTGGTGCGATGGGTTAATGCTCAAACTTGCAAAAATCATAAGGTGCAAAAAGACCTTGAAGTTGTTCTCTTCGATCTTAGGGGAAAGGCAATTCCACGTCGCGCTGGGAGACGCCACGAGCAAAGTTAGGAAATTGAAGAATGGGGTCCCTCAGGGGTCGGTACTTGCGCCAATGTTGTTTAACGTTTACATTGGCGATATGCCGAACACTTCCTCCCTGAGGCTGGGATACGCAGACGACTGGGCACTCGTTACTCAGAGTAAAGTGTGGACCCGTCTCGAGAGCGTACTCAGCGAGGACGTCACCAGACTCAAATCCTACTTTGACAAGTGGTACCTGAAGATGAACACTTCAAAAACCGTGGCCACTGCATTTCACTTATGCAGTGGTTGGCACACCCGTAAACTGAATGTCCTAGTCGGGGACCAGCCACTCCCATATGAGCCGCGTCCAAAATACCTAGGGGTGACGCTGGATCGCAGCCTTACCTATCGGGTTCATCTCGAAGGGATTGCCCGGAAGATAGAGAAGCGGAATAGTCTTCTGAGGAAGCTGGCGGGATCGACTTGGGGCGCTAGCCAAGCGCTCCTGAGAACATCCGCCCTGGCACTATGCTATTCCACCGCGGAGTATTGCGCTCCAGTGTGGGGTAGAAGCAGAAACGTTGAGAAGGTGGATGTAAAACTTCGCAAGTCGATGCACATAGTGTCGGGAACGCTAGCAACAACCCCTAGAGAATGGGGCCCGGTGATGGCAGCGATCCAGCCCCCCGATGTCCGGAGGGAGACCATTACGGGAAACTGGCTGAGTAAGATCAAAGAGAGAGGGAATGGGGATACCCCTCTCATGCGCATAATGAACGGTGCCCCCGTTTCGAGCCGAAATAAGTCCCGGCAACCCTTGTACGCAGAATCCCTGACTACGGACAGAGCTGCACATACGAGATGGAAGTCGGTTTGGACGAATTCAATCCCTCGTGGGGGCGGGGACCTACACTCCTCTAAGCTTGGTGAGAAGTTGCCAGGCTTTGATACCAGTAAGAGGAGACACTGGGTAGCTGCGAATCGGCTTCGGTCGAGGAGCTGCCTAACGGCCGGTGCGTTACATCAGTGGGGTCTAACTTCCTGTCCTTTATGTCCACGCTGTGGGCAAGAACCCGAAACGGCAGAGCATCTAGTCGAAAGGTGTGTTGTGACGATGCTACCGGGCGGGTTCGCGACGGTGCACGAATGCGGACCGGACTTTGCTGATTGGGTCGATCGTCATAACATAATAGTGTGAACCATAAGAAGCTGCCACCATCATGACGACATTTTTCCCCCTCACATTGTGGAGAAGCGTCGGGCGTCGTAAAGCATTTGGTGTTAAATTACATCGGGAATAAATTGGAAGACACTTTTGAAACCGTCAACTTTCGTGAAGCGCCTTTTAATGACAGGATTCAAAGCAGGATGCACATATTAATAGGTCTGATTAACGAGCACAATAATGGGCTTGGTTTAACATTTTTGTAATAGACACTATGTTACGTTGTTTTAAGAGTATCTATTTCCATTACAACAATGAGCTCATAACAATTTGGGTTATCAGACCTGTGCATAAGTACACTTTGATTCAAAGTCATAGGAACAAAGTGTGAACACAAAATATGTCCAATCCAAGGATGCAAGAATTCCGTCACGGTTTTAACATTGATGTAGTCTCAGCAATTCTTATCAACGCCATTATAATAATACACGCATAGCTGCCCGTTCAATGAACGTGATGATAAGTAGATCAACTCAAAATATTTATGATCCAGGTGTTGGATACGATTTGAAATCAATTTATATTGCCTTAATAGACAATACATTTTTCAATGTTGCAAGGGAACTCCACGGAGTTTTTCATTTGGACATGGAGACATATTTTCTGCATTTAAAATATAATACATTTGGCTCTTATCGTAGAATTATTTCCCAATATTATGAACGGAAAATGGTAAATATAAATTTCAAGAAATTTACTGAATTCAAAATAATGAGATAAACAACGAACTCGAATCTATTCAATGCAAGTACTCCGACCTCATTGTCATACTCGCTAACCGGAAGGTTGAAACACACTCACGTGATAAAAATTAAGGTGTCTGTTTCCGATGGGATTTGACGAAACGAATTTGATTTTTCGATAAAATCTTCACGATGTTAAATAATCTTATAATACACACAAACCATCTTCATGGCAATTGTAAACACCATGCAAAATTTGATGACTATTGGTTCAGTGGTTTCGGACCCTTAGTGTTACAAAAAATCCAATTTGCCAAATATGTAATAAGACAATATCATATTATACTCCCTTTCGTATTCACACTTTCTTTCTATACATCACCCTCTTTTTGGCACAATAATAATAATAATAGTAATAATAATAATAATAATAATAATAATAATAATAATAATATAATAATATATAATAATAATAATAATAATAATAATAATAATAATAATAATAATAATAATAATAATAATAATAATAATAATAATAATAATAATGATAATAATAATAAATAAAAAAAATAATAATAATAATAATAATGATAATAACAATAATAATAATAATGATAATAACAATAATAATAATAATAATAATAATAATAATAATAATAATAATACCAGAAGACATAATCAATATCGATTCGAGGATCTCAGTGGTCATCAAGATGGGATAATATGACAGCCTTGACAGTACTTGTTAACATAATACAAATCTGCTCACTACTTTTCCTGTGTCAATCACGGTATTGGCCAACCTCTTGTGAAATATTGAATGAAACAATCGTTAATGTGAAATTAAAAACATATTCGTACCAAAGAATATATTATGAAGTAATGAACAAAAGTAAATATAACAGCTTCACAAAATAACAAAATACGAAACACGGACAAAACCCTTCTTCAGCCAATAACAACATCGATTAAAACATTAAAAAATATCATTTAAAGTTCAGAAGGACGCAGAGAAATATTTCTCTGTATTTTGTTTATTTGTTTGTAATTTTTGTTTGTCTGTTAGTTTTTGTTTAATGCAGTTATGATCATTTTTGTTCATTGCTTTTTATAGCCTACTCCATAGCTTCTAGCAGTTTAGTATTACTAAATAATTATTACTAATTATTAAAGAAGTATTACTATGATGAGTTGTAAAATTGTATTAACGTGTTAAAATGTTAAACCAATACCAAAACAAATTCTCTTATTGTTATATTTTACATTTAAAAACAATGATGTCTGTGTATAATAAAGTTCTTCAAACTTATACTCGAAGTCAATATTAGAAGGGTGGTGTTAAAATCGTCCCATTTGTTTCGATACAATGAACATTTTTCTCTTTCAAATTTGCTTTGTACATCACAAAATTTGAAGAAAAATCTATAAGAACTTAATGTTATTTTGTAAAGCTGGTCTTACTTAAGAAAGTATGTACAGAATGTACTTTTTACCGGTGATATATTTTTTATGTTGAGTAAAAATGGCATTTCCGGAATAATCCAAAAAAAAAAAAAAAGTCGGTAAGAAGAAAGTTAAGTGACTTAACAAAACGTCAGATTCGAGTAGAATCTCTTATTTGGGCTCATTTTTATCAATTCGGACTCTGACTAATCACATTGTTGCATTATTATTTTTTTAAAACGGAAACAAGCACCTAGTCTGGTTATCTTCTTCCCCTGTACCGAAATAACCGGTTTATCTTGTTTATTATGGCGAGCTATAAATAAGATTAAAAAGGACCCATCATCTTAGTTTTCCTCAATATAATCTTATAGGCTGTGAATACCCTCTGAAGTCACAAGAAAGAGGAGGCGGGTATATATCAGTCAATACGGTATATCTGGATCATTTCATAAGCAGACATAAATAGACAGAGGTAGTTTTATAATATAATTATCATTACCCATCTAGGACCTGTAATCATGCCAGGAGAGTGTCATTAGAGTGAATTTCAAAACTAGTACCAAACACATTATAACAAAATTGTCTTCATTACGATATATTTATTTTAGATTCATTGATCAAATAAGTCACTTTTCAGTAGTGATATTGGTACATATTTAAAAATGACAAATTAGGTGGCAGACACATGAACCATTGCCGGACAAAGTAAGAAAGAAAGATACACACAAAAAAAAAAAAAAAAAAAATCAGCTTGCCTCGACTGGGGATTGAACCTCAGCCCTCATGATTACCGGTCA
>NC_088360.1:54341108-54358608 GCF_034508935.2 Berghia stephanieae | reverse complement strand
GACCCCAGAAAAATGGGATATTGCAACACGCTAACTGTCGACCCAACACGAGTCAGCAAAATCAAACCGCACTAAGTAGCCTGTTAAACCTGGTTATATTCTCGGACCTGGAGGAATGGCAGGGCAAACCTGCTCGATATAGGAACTGAATTCCTCCGCTCCATCTGCAGAGTGGGAGAGACTGCACCCTCGGTATTGTCACTCCCGCTGTGACAAGAACCGGTCTATGCTGGCTATGCGGAAAGTCCCCGAAGGACAGTCCGCTTCACCTGCAGTGGTTCGCCGTTCGCTCCCTTCGTGACGAGGGTGAGGTCAGGAGTATACCCCTTCTTATGTAAGATCGTACACTAGGTGTAGATCGTTACAGTCCATCCATGAGTGGAGTTGTCTACCTGCCTCGTTACAGTCTCGGTAGGCCCATTCGTGATGGTGGCTATTAAAGTCTCCCAGCCAGATGGAAGGCGGCCGACCGCTTCGCCATTGAAAATCCTGTTGGGTGTACATCATAATTGAACATATGGCCGTGGCCATTCGGGCACCGGGTTGGATCTCCATTAGTCACATATTGGGGAAGTAGCTCGATACCCGGGATGGTCTCGTGACGGTCAACCGATTTTACACCTATGCCCACGATATTCCTCAAGCCCCCTTACCGCGTCAAGGTCGGAAATCCTGAGGGAGACAGCTTGGCAAAAGTGGAGAGTCATTCACACCATGTGAGACTGCTTAGTCTTAATCTAAGCCAGGGAATAGCTTTAACTTTGATTTAAAATAAACGATTAAATAACACAGACCGCAGATGTATCTATCAGTCGTACTCAGAAAAATGCGGCCAGTAGAGCTGGAGTTTATCCCGGTTTCTCTAGCGTGAAACGGACAACAACAATTTCTTGCTATCTACAGGACACTAATCTATCGGAAAGTATTTTCCGCAAGACTTAATAGACCCAGCAACCCAAACACTTCTGGGTGGACAGAGTGGGGGGGGGGGTCAGAATAAAATCGACTGCACTCGGGATCGATCTCGGTCCTTTCGCGTATGAAGCGAATTCTCTACCAACTCAACCAAGCCATCAGGACCTCTTACCTTTATTAGGGCCACAATAAAATCAGGGGCTTGTGTTAGGTAGCACAATGTTTGTCCAGGCTGCTTAATCTGATGACCATGATAAAACAAATGGGCATTCAGTTCCATGTCGACGTGCGAAGTTGGACAAAAAGGATTATGACGTGATTGAATACAGTTAAAAGCCATGTAACTGCTCTAATCTGTCCCCGCGGTTTTTGCCATAAAAAATGGTAAAAATTGCCATCAAAATAGCAAAATTTGCCCAAAATTTGCCGCTAGTTTTACAAAAATTAAACAATTAAAAGTACAAGTACGGTAAAAAAAAAATTGACACAAATATGGCACTTTGTAGGATATTGATGTCACAACATGTCAACATGAATTTATTTACATTTTGAATGGTTTGAAATAATACTATAATAATAATGATAATAATATATAATAATAATAATAATAAATAATAATAATAATAATAATAATAATAATAATAATAATAATAATAATAATAATAATAATAATAATAAAATAATAATAATAATAATAATAATAATAATAATAATAATAATAATAATAATAATAATAATAATGATAATAATAGCCATAGTAAGTAAGTAAGTAAAAAAAAGAAGGAAGTAATCAAAATATTTGATTAATTATTTAGCTTCTTAAAATTTGGGAAATCAAAGTGAACGATCACATTTAAAAAAATCAAAATTTAAAAAACTAATTAAGGAGAGGGAAAAAATAACTATTCGCAAGGAAAGAGAAACAAAATCCATTTTCCAATGGGGGCACATTAAATTTCTTTACTTACTATCCAATTTTGAGCATTATTACTATTGCTTTATATTTCAATATAGGCCTAATGGATTTTTGAATAAAAAACATGGAAAAATCATGAAAAAAGGACTCGAGAGCTCTTCAGTAAAACGAAAAAAAAAGCGAAAAACAAAGCTTAGGGTCTCCAATAGCCTAGGCTAGAGGTGGGAGGCTAGGCCTAGGCATGTTTGTCCGTTATTTTGTGTCAATTTTGGATGCTAGCATTGAAAGTCGCCGTCTTTTCACAATTTTTCATGGCTTTTGTTTTTTTAAAACAAAAAATCGTCAATTTAGCCATAAAACGGCAAAAATTGCGGCTTTTTGCGGCCAAATAAAAATTTGCGGCTTTTTGCGGTCAAGGGTGAAATTCGCGGTCGCAAATTTGCCATTTGCGGCCGCGAAAAACTGTGGGGACAGTCTAATATAGATATACATAGTATTATGTATTTCAATTTCTAATATCACCCGTTTAACATATTTATTTATATACACACACACACACACACACACACACATATATATATATATATTTTAAGATTGATTATTCTATTTATACTAATATCTTACTTGCATCTCAACCTATACCCACGTGCAATTCACGTACAGCGCTCAATAAATACAATCTATTATTATTATTATTATTATTATTATATTATTATTATTATTATTATTATTATTATTATTATTATTATTATTATTATTATATATCATTATTATTATTATTATTATTATTATTATTATTATTATTATTATTATTATTATTATTATTATTGTTGTTGTTATTATTATTATTATTATTATTATTATTATTATTATTATTATATTATTATATTATTATTATTATTATATATTATTATTATTATTATTATTATTATTATTATTATTATTATTATTATTATTATTATTACATAGATGTGTGTGTGTGTGTGTATGTGTGTGTTCGTGTGTATGTGCGTAAGTACGTCATTGCGTGTGACTTGATGCTTCTCTTCATGTGATTTTCTACATGTTTGAGGGGGTTTGCTGCCTGGAGAAGTAAACAACAATGAATGATTGTCATGTATTTTCCCTGTCGAATAAATATCTGATCAGTCTATCGAAGCTTTTTTGAATGCACAGCTTAGAGCTCAACACGCAGCTGGTCTTTGTATTGTTATGAACAAACGCTCTCTCTCTCTCTCTCCCTCTCTCTCTCTCTCTCTCTCTCTCTCTCTCTCTCTCTCTCTCTCTCTCTCTCTCTTTCCAACCGCCGATGTCACCTACTGATGCTATGCGTTTATCTAAAATAATCACAACATCCACCAGACGGATATAACGTACCAACTATGTGTAACTTGCAACGATTATAGGTTGATTGATATTATTTAGTGAGATTGAGATATAATCATTAAAATGGCTGTCAAAAAGAACTGAGTGATGTTAATTTCGTTCCATCTATTAGGCAGAGGCCGGCAGAGAAAAAAAATTGACCTCCACTCCAGCCTCCCCATTGCTCCTTTTCTACAGTCGTCTGTTGACAGCCCACTCCATGTGTCTTGATGTCCTCCATCCATGATCTTGTTAGGCTGTCTCTTGCCCCCTTTTCCATTCCACTTTCCCTCAAGAATGTCTTATGTTATTGAATGATGGCGTCTTTTTGTCTCCAAAATACTTCAATTTTCTCCTCTTTATGGTGCCTAATAGATTTAGAATGTCACAAACTTCCGATTTGACTTCTTTTCTTTCAAATTGATTACAGTCAAAAAGAAATATATTATGCATTTTTTTCGACTATGTGATCTAGAGGTATGACGCTCGCTTTCGGAATGAAAGGGTTCGTCGAGTCCCGCTCTGAGCGGCGCATAGTTGAATCCTTTGAAAAGGCTCATTACTCACATTCTTTCAACTAACTCGCGTGTATAATGAATACGTGGCTGTTACAAGCGTTGTCTTTGTCTGAAAAAAAATGCGATATCGACTGAAAGGCGTCATGTCGTGTGCTTCATGTTAAGTGTGTTGCTGTTGGCTAGGGAGCCGTTGTGAAGCGCTTATGGCAGATATTACTCTATATGAAAACTCAGATTTAAAAAAAGAATAAGTTAGAAGCCCAAAAATAGACAAACTAATGCGTTTTCTAAATGCCAACTTCCGTATAATAATGAAATTAATTATAATGACTCTTATTCTTATGTTTCCAGAATGCTTCGCTCAACTCTAAGTAATACTTTATGTTAACACCCTAGAAGACACACGTACAGCGTGTTCAAGTTCAGCTCGATGGCCAGCTTTGATGAAGACAAATACCCTGCTCCTGTGGAGGAAGAGACTGACACACCTGCTGAAGAGAGACACGATCTTGGCGACCGACACAGGGGCAGCAAAGGTAAACAGAATAGTTTCTTTATCTGAAAAAGTGTGTATGAAACAGTGTCAGATAAAGCAGAAAGAAAAATACAAGAAAATGTACCGAAATATCAGTGTGCCTTGACTACGGATCGAAACGTAGACCTCATGATTACTCGGCGAACGTACCACTATTACCATTTGGGTGGGGGGTTTTTTCTTGTGATTTTCTTCTTCTCTCAGTGGCCTTTGGATTTCACAGAACTTTAAAGGTTTAACTGAATTTCGGGAGCAGGAAAATTCACTAGAGCTTGAACAGTTGTTTAAGGACGTAACTAACTCATAATAACTTATGAGCTCACGTAAGACCGCGCATCGTTATGTCGGACTTGTTGGTTGTGATTGAACTCAATGTCATCAGTGCTTGAAGTTTCTATGTTGTTCTAGTGAAAATATTGCTATTCGAAGAAAAAATAATGATAAGTATTGAATTGTAAGCTTCAATTTATTTGACGAAGACATATACTATGGACGATTGCGTTCGATTAGGTTATAAGGCCTGCGGAATATGTACATCTAGCCTCACCCCTGAAAAAAAGAAGATATCGGAGTATTTTCTTAATTTTTGTTGTTGTTGTTGTTGTTGCTCTTAATTATTTTTTTAAAATATTGTCAAAGTCAAGGCGTTTGCGGCACGTAATTGTTGTAGTAGCGCCACTCGATAAAATGAATATTCTTATTTAAGCCTTATATCCTTCAGGTCTTCAAAGGCGTGCAATTTGTGCTGATGAGAAATATGAAGAAAAACCCTTAAAAGCAACCTATAAAATTACCCGATCGCGTCTTCATCAAGGATGATGGAAATATATTATCAATTTATTGTCTTGACCGCTTGTCCACCCGACACCAAACCCATTCCCCTACAACCATATCATTGTTCTTTCCCCTCTTCCTCAAACTTCAAACCCCCATCCTCACGGTCTCTGAACGGATTCTGCTGTCAAGGCAACAGATGATAAATTAATGCCTCGCACGGTGATTATACATAGGACGTAAAAATACCACTGTGTGAGGCCAGCAGTGCCAGGAAAATAAGAGAGGAGTTATACGCATTATTAGCCTCGTCTTGATTATGATGAATGGTCTCGATAGCTAAATGGGTTCAGAACGCGTCGACTCACAAGAAAATGGACGACATCGGTCCCCAGTTTATATTCGGAGTATTTTTCTAACTCTTTTGTCCACCCAGCACTGACTGTATCTCTTTTTGTTTGTTTTTGTTTTGTTTAATCTAGGGGAAGGAAGTTTGCGATAAGCTGGTGTCCTATTGAAAAGGTAGCATGCAATTGTGACTGTCCGTTCAACGCCACAGAAGCTGGGACTCCGAAACTCAAAATTAAAAAAAATTCATTAAAGACTGAAGACGACTGTTGAGGAGGGGGTGGGGGGGGGGGGTAATATTTATTCCTGGCTATGAAATTCCCACCAATATTTTATCTTCATCCTTTTCACGCTCCTGTTTTATTTCAATCTTAAACTCAAGGCTGCAAAACATAAATTCACACCATAAATTCATCGCCTAAATCTAGTATACTTTTATTTGGGATGTTCGCCCTTAAATTCTTATAAATTATACCCGAAAGAATGATGGAAACTCATTGTCATTTTGATAATTTGTCCACATAATATGTGGAAACCGAAAGACTGGTTACACTCGTTTGATAAGTAATGTTACGGAAATTATATAAGATTAAAAAAAAATAATCAAGCTTTTGTATACCCACTCAACGTACTCAATTCACTTTACAAGGGTCCCTAGCCAACAGCAACACTTAACATGCATGACAAGACATGATGATGCATTTTATGCGATATTACACATTTTCAGACAGAATCAACGCTGTTCACAGCCAGGCACTAATTATACCTCTGAATACGGTGGGAGAATATGGATAAAGAGCCTTTTCTTTCCAACTTTTGTTTCATAAAATAGACGATTTGTGATGATAAATTCTTAAAATAACGACCAAACTCGTTTCTTTATTTGAGATAAAAATAATTCCGAATTCCGTTTAACCCCAATCACCACGAAGGGAGAAGAGATATATTTTGGGCCAGATTTACCCTAATAGAAAATATCCCAAGTCTGTTATTGCAAGAGAGATAATAATATTATAGAATAATCAATTCTTTTCAGTAAAAAGAGACATCTGAGATCAAACAGCAGATCAATCTTGCATGCTCTGTAAAAAAAGAATAAAGTAATTAGCCTATTTTTACCTTCATTGTTCTTTTAAGATATTTTTCGACATAATTGTACAGTTTTAGAAATCATCACAACATTAAAGGAAATGACTATTTAATTGAACGTTGGAATGTATATTGAATTTTGTAAATCCAGTGAAAAAGAGATATAGGGGGAGAAAGAAAGAAAGTAAGAAAGAGAGAGAGAGAGAGAGAGAGAGAGAGAGAGAGAGAGAGAGAGAGAAAGAGAGAGAGACGGAAAGAGAGATAAATAGAGAGATGGGTAGATAGATAGGTGGATAAATAAATTGAGTGATAGAGAGATAAATAGATAGATAGATAGATAGATAGATAGATAGATAAATAGATAGATAGATAGATAGATGGATGGATAGATAGTCACTTACTTCCCTTAGGCTTAAGACTCGCACGTCATTTACTAGACTAGTAAATAACTAAATCTAGTCTGCTTAAATAGAATTTGGTCCATGGCTTGTTGTGGCATTTGACTAACCTTTAAAACTGATATACTGACTGATATACTAAAAGCTACGGGCAAAAATCTCGAAATATGTCATGTTTCTATAAATAGATATACGAATCCGACAGAAATCAATACACACTAAAAATAGCCGTACCGTCTCCTTCATTGTTTTAGCGTATATTTTTAAAAGGAAACACCCAACCGGAACAGAAGTGTTAGGATTGAACAAATTTCCAAATGAGAGTTTTTTCCCCTAGTAGTTTTTTTTTTAAATTATAAAATCAAAGTTTACCCAAAATGTTATTCTCTCTTCTGAGGATTCTGTGAGGGATGACAATATTCTTTAGTCAATACACATTGGTTCACTCCTATCAAGTAGAGAAGACCTTACACTAAGTGTTTCTCATACTTCCCTTTTACAAAGAAACAGGAAAGTCAGTTTTAATGTATTGAGAAGCGGATAACTACAAAAGCAGTCCCTCTCCCAGAACCATTTTGCCCGTGAAGCTTGCGTTTATCCATGTATTTATAGTGCTAAATGGACAATAAATTGCTTGCTGCTACAACTTTGATTGTAACCAAGATCGATAGCGGTCCGTTTTCTTGAGAGCCGCGTGTCCCTTAAACAGATAATCATCGGTAACCGTTTGCTGGAGCAGGGTGCTTGTAAAAAATGAAACCCTTTCTTTCAATATACCTGTCCCCGCGGTTTTTTGCCAAAATTTGCCATAAAAATGGTAAATTTTGCCATCAAAATAGCAAAATTTACCCAAAATTTGCCAACAATTTTCCGCTAGTTTTACAAAAATCAAACAATTAAAACAACATGTACGGTAAAAAATTGACACAAATAGGGCATTTTGTAGAATATTGTTGTCACAACATGTCAACATGAATTTATTTATATTTTGAATGGTTTGAAATAATAATAATATAATAATAAATAATAATAATAATAATAATAATAATAATAATAATAATAATAATAATAATAATAATAATAATAATAATAATAATAATAATAATAATAGCCATAGTAAGTAAGTAAGTAAAAAAAGAAGGAAGTAATCAAAATATTTTATTAACTATTTAGCTTCTTGAAATTTGGGAAATCAAAGTGAACAAACGCATAAAAAAATAATAATTTGAAAATCTAATTAAGGAGAGGAAAAAAATAACTATTCACAAGGAAAGAGAAACAAAATCCATTTTCCAATGGGGCACATTAAATTTGTATTCTCTACTTACAATCCAATTTTGAACATTATTATTATTATTGCTTTATATTTCAATATAGGCCTAAGGGGTTTTTGAATGAAAAACATGGGGGGAAAAAGGCCTAGGCTAGGCCATAGAGGTGGGAGGCTAGGCTAGACATGTTTGTCCGTTATTTAGTGCCAATTTTGGATGCTAGCATTGAAAGTCGCCGTCTTTTCACAATTTGTCATAGCTTTTGTTGTTTTTTTTTTAAACAAAAAATCGTCAATTTAGCCTAAAAACGGCGAAAATTGCGGCTTTTTGCGGCCAAATAAAAATTTGCTTCTTTTTGCGGCCGAGGGTGAAATTTGCGGCCGCGAAAAACTGCGGGGACAGATATACACATCAAAACACTACAGCTTTGTTATATAAAGAGAAGGTAGAGATTGCATTGTGAGTGGTGGGTGGGGAAGAAGGTTATCAGGAGAGATTCCATCCCACAATTGCATCTCTTCCGCCCGGTTTTCTCACACTGATAAAGTGTCTTCAAATGTGTACATAGTATTTGGTTACTTTTGGACTGCATGAAAATTTAAGTAAAATATAATTTTTTGAAGAAAAAAAAGGATATGATATTTTAAAGGCTTTGGATCTTTTTAACTCGAGGCCCCATAATAAAGAACTTTCAAATACCCGCAGTCTTGAGACAAAATCTCGGCCAGTTAAGTCCTGGGTTCGAACACGCATGTCGACCACTACATTGCCAATTATTTTATGTCAAAGTGTTTCCAATAGACTACATCCAGATTAGCGTTCTATCTTAGGGTAGCAAACAACTCATAATATAGTGCCTGCTTTAGCCTACACATACCGGGAAGGACGACGAGGCAGCGTGTGTAGCAATTCAAATTGGAAAGGGAATCCTGACTTGCAGAGAATTAACTGCGTATGCAAAATAATAATGTTGGGGATTTTATTACCATCAACTTGATCCCCAAACAAATTGCCTTTTATTCAGGGTAGTCAGATAGCTTTTTTTTTTAAATGCCAAATAAGTAACAGAAAAAAATAGTAAAGGGTGAAAAAAGCTAAATTTAGATATGTACAGTTGGTTGAAGACAATAAATACAAAAACTTTGATCTTGGAGTTGTGTCCTTGTGAAAGGCATGTTATTCTCAGTACCTTTTTCGACTCAAATGAGAATACTTACCAGGCATATAAATATAATATATATAATATATATATATATATATATATATATATATATATATATATAAAATACATGTATGTGTGTATGTGTGGTTGTGTGTGTGTGTATATGTGTGTTTTAGTACTCGGTTTTAGTTCTGTTCTGCCCATTTAATATGTCGATCATGAATTTATTTGAAAAAAATGCCACTAATCTACCAAAATGCCAAAATGATTTTTCGGTGCCAATAATGCCATTATAAACGGTCATATTAAAGGCTTAACTGGCAACCTCACTTTGATCGGTCACTGCGGACAGGCTGTTGTTTCTTTGAATGTTGTTACAAATTTGAACAAGAATAGTGAGTATCACAAACTGATTATTTTATTGCTATCTATAGATGCATTGTATTTACTTCACGTCCATGGATGTGAATACAACCAAGGACATTGTGGATTTCGGATCGGCCAGTATAACAAACTCTTAAGTTTAGTTGAATAAAATTTGACAGTTCGCTCAACCTCAAAACAAAAATTAATAAGCGTATTTCCTTGTTTTGTTCATGCTAATTGAGCTTCAAAAATATTTACCAAGCAGGCCATAGTCATAGAACCAGAGAAACTTCTCTGATTGAACTAAGCTTCTGTTCATTACATGAACATGTCGACTGTTGCGCGATCTGTTTTTTAAACCAGTGCTCGTACAACATAAGAATTCTTCATTTTCTATTATTTCCTATTATTGCCAAGTCCTCATTTACACTTGAGTCGAGTGTATTATTATCTGTTTCAATAACTTTAACAAGGCCCGATCAATGGCTTAAAAGGACATTCTCGTCTCTAAAAATAATCAGAAGACTTTCAGCAAATGGACTTTATGGTGCTCGACTTGAACATAGAAATGATGAAAAAAAATAATTAGACCAATTCACATTACCACAATAAAGAGAAGATTACTTAAACCTTAAAATTTGTAATCCTTTTTTTCTTCTCCTTCTTTCAGTCTATCCCGCATTTTGCAGGGTTGCCATAATGAATGCCACATTTCCATTCTTCTCGGTTCATAGCATCATCTTCCGCCAGACCCAGTTCTTTCATATCATCCTTCACCCTTTCCAACCATCTAGTCTTTGGGCCTCCATTTTTTCTCTTTCCCACACCCTGTCCAAATTAATTTGTACAGAACTGTAATTGTTCTAATGATCACATCTTTGTCATATAATTGCTGTTTTAAAAGTAGAATATAAACGAGCGTTTTCATATAAAGTGATTTTTACGGATGGAACATTATGACATTATTATCATTATTACTGCACATTGGGATCAAAATCATTTCATAACTTTCCAGCAGCCGAAGTAACTTACTAAATCCGGATTATTCTATAAAGAACTGTACAGCAATGTTGAATTAAACCAATTTTTATTTAATTAACGTGATCAATCACAGAGTTAGTTTGCTGTTATTTCAGACAATGTGCAGTTAATAGCGTGCCTTTTCTTTTACTTTGTATGTAAAGAGAAGGATGAGGATCGAAGAGGAGGAAGATATTTGTAGAACCATTTGGAGTCCTAAAATGGCCTCCACTAAAAGATCGTTGATGAAGTGGTCATCCTGTTATTGTCCTAGATTATAAAATCTTATGCATAATTCTTTGCAACATATATATAATGATTTTCATTTTCAATTATTCACACGTTAGAAATACTAGAGGGTATACATTTTAGATAGTTACTGAAAGATGTAATAATTCAGCTTTAAGGAAAAATACCCTAATTCGAAGAACCGTTGCAATTTTGCAAAGTTTGAGATTTCAAAAATATAGATATTCACAATGAATGTAATAGGTAATTGCATGTCATTATATAACCAATTAAAACAATTTGTGTTGATGAAAACTTGACAGTTATCAATGTTTTAAAGTTACAAAGAACATTTAAAGGTTTTTAAGCCTATTACCTCTTAAACAATGGGATGCGATGAGTAATAACAATAATAATAATAATAATAATATAATAATAATAATAATAATAATAATAATAATAATAATAATAATAATAATAATAATAATAATAATAGTAATAGTAATAATAATATTGACAATAATATAATAATAATAATAATAATAATAATAATAATAATAATAATAATAATTAATAAATAATAATGAATAAATAATAATATATAATAATAATAATAATAATAATAATAATAATAATAATAATAATAATAATAATAATAATAATAATAATAATAATAATTGTATTTTAAGGAGTAGTAACGGTAGCAGTAAAAGTAGCAAAATTTGCGTGGCGACGGTCATAATTATATTGATAAAAGTATTAGTGGTATCTAGTAATCGTAATAATTGTGATGGTGATGGTGGTGGTAGTAGTAGTAGTAGTAGTAGTAGTAGTAGTAGTAGTAGTAGTAGTAGTAGTAGTAGTAGTATAGTGGTAGTAGTAGTAGTAGTAGTAGTAGTAGTAGTAGTAGTAGTAGTAGTAGTAGTAGTAGTAGTAGTAGCAGTAGTATTAGTTTTGTTGTTGTTGTAATTGTTGTGATTTTGGTAGAAGGAAGAGGAGGAGGACGTGGAGGAGGAGGAGAGGATGATGAGAAAAAGAGAGAGAAACAGAAGGAGGCGTAGCATAAGCGATGAGGGCTTGACTATGATGGGTAAAAGAAAAATAGGAAGCAAGTCAAAATGATGAGAATTAAAATAAACAAAAAGATGATTAAAATGAGAATTAATAGAAAGAAAAAACTAGCTAAAAAGAGAATAATTGGAGGAGGTAATATAAAATAGGAAAAACTGATTTTATCCTGGAAAATTGTAGCATTACGGCACACGTTAATCATGATTCAAGTTTAAACCAGATCATTCAAGATTGTTTGAATCCATCTAATATAACATCATTATCTCTTCATAATGATTAGATGCCAGTCACTGTAATGTTCTGTTAAACATAGTGAAATGACATCTAGGTCAAGGATTTAAGATCTGTGTGTGTGTGTGTGTATGTGTGTGTGTGTGTGTGTGTGTGGGGGGGGGGGGTTATCTAAAAAATGGAGGGGGTGAGGGGGGGGGGGGGGAGAAGGGGGGAGAAGGGGCACCATTACATGACTTAAATGTACCAAGAAAAAAGTGTCAAAACAAACTATGTCTGATTGTTTTTACAGACCGTGACAAAAAGTAATAGCCTCATTCGCATTCTAGGACTAAAAGAGAAATACAGAAAAAACATGTATAAATAAAAAGCGGCGTGGCCTATGACGACATATAGTGGTGCCATGATTAGAAAAAAAAAATTCTAATACAGTGAACACGGTTAAGAGGAGAGAGCACGACATATTAAAAACTCTCTTTTATGGAAGGATGGGGGAGGGTCGATGGTTTCTACGAGTGGACAAAACTTACAAAAACAAATAAATCATGAAAACAACAAGCCACAACACTGAGATACAAGTCCCGTATGAAAAGGTCTTTGTAATTATTCTTTGTCCACCATTTAAAGGATTGGATTTGGTAGATAATGCAATCAATATGTTATAAATGTAAATCAAAAGAGAAAAAAAAAACCTATGACAGAAATTACTTACTTTTAGTACTTGTAAAAAAATCTGCACTGCGATGTTTCATCTCTGCAAATCTTTTTATAATGTGTTTATTGAAATCTGGAATGGCATCTATTTCAGCTTTGTGAATTGACAGAATCATTAATGAATTTAACCGCTCCTGTTTCATTGAATTTCGCAACAAAAAAATTTCACTCTTTTAAGGGTGCTAAAACAACGTTCAGGAGGTTAAGAAATACGATGGAAGGGTTAAGGTCACTATAGCCTATAGATGTCCATGATTTGTCAGTGTTTGTTGTATCTGTAAAAAGTAGACAATAAAAACAAAAGACTAAACTAACTGTGAGCCATTCATGCCTGTCATACCATGTCACTGAAAAAGAGCGTTTTCGAGATTTCCACACCTGTGTTAATTCAAATCAGTTGGTTGGTGAGGAACTAGTCTTTTTATTTCTAATTTGTCATCTAGTGTCAATCTCCCAAACGGTGTGTAAAGTCAAGAACATTGTTTTTCATTCCAATTCATGTGTATAACAAAACTAAAACTTCAAAGTATATCTACAAATAATGAAATCAGTGAATAATTAATGATTGCACAAATAAAAGTAGAAATTCAGATTTAATAGCATCACAAAGAAAAAATCATCACTAAGTACTTAAAAATCTAAAAAAACACAAAAAGTATAATGTTGACATCTATGTTTCTTTCTCTGACTGACACAAATACAACCAAAAACAATACACACAACAAAACAAATAAACACTCATAACACGTAACCATCAACGTCGCATAACAAGCAAGAAAAATGTTGGTGAATCGTCACAATGCTTCGTTGCAAAAGAATTACTTTATCTATAATCGTGAATAAAGAGGTGTGGTGGTTTGATATGTCATATTTATAGTATATTTTATGATGTTTTGTTTGCTGCTTACAATAATGACATATGATCAGTGTTTTTGACAGTTATGTAATATTTTGATTGTGAATGTTCTACTTTTGGTAAAGTGCTAAAGAGAACGTGTTTGAATTTGAAACTAAATTGGAGCACCACCGAGGCCAAAGCGTGGAGCTTCAGATCTGGACAAGTCGAAGGGTTTTCCAGATATTTGAAGATATTATAAAACGAACTAAGTTCTCGCTCAAACACTGACCGATACTAATGGTAAGTAATTAATTGGAGCGATTTCGGATTGCTTTGCACCACGTGTTTGATTAGTTTACAATCTTCAGGAGTGATTCCACAAACATCAGTATCTCGGCGAGTGCGTACTGGAATCTTGAAATAGTGAGAGACTAAAAAAGGCAGTATGTTGTTGGCGAATTGGTGAAGGAAGGTGGAGTAAAATTCTGTCTTATGTTTAATAAATAATGTTTTAATGATTTTTTTAAAGATTGTGCGTGCCTGCACCATTCGACTACAAAGGCCACGACACTGTAAAATAAAACGGGGTAAAGGAGCCAGGGTGAACGACCATTATTGATTTTTTTTTTTTGTATATTGTTTTTTCGTTAAACAAATATATTCTGTTTTCTTTCCCTCAGGCTCTGTGAGTAGTTCTACCAGCAAACCTAAAAGAAAACGCAGCTGCCCTGTGTATTTTGGTGTCAAATCGTATCTCCATAATTTTTACGAGGACCACACATTCAAAGACCCGTCTTTATACGAGGACGATGATCGACAGTATTTGCTGGAACCGAGCCAGCGGCGGAGAAGATGTACCCCCATGTGGTGGAAAGTAAGTTTGACGTTTAGATTGTTTTGCGCCTAATTTAAGATCGATATGTTCAGAATCGTATTAAACAAACTATTAAAACAGTGCATTTACGGAAGCGCCTTCTAGAATATTCATAAATTATATTTTTTATTTCATTTGAATATACTTTTAAATGTACTTTTGTTTTGAATGTTGTGATATTGGTAGGAGGAAGAGGATGAGGACGAGGAGGAGGAGAGGATGAGGAGAAAAAGAAAGTGAAACAGAATGGCTGATGTAATGTGTGGGCTTTGAGCTGTGCCACGCGAAAAGCGCGATATATCTCAATTTCATAATGAATATTAGCATCATTATAACAGTAGCGTCAGCGTCACTCAGTGAGTGATCAACTCTCCCGACCTTGCCACCTAAAAATAGGATCCTATGGAATTTACGGTAATAAAGACAGTGGGCCATCCCATATTTTTTAGATTCATTTGCTCACTTTCTCTCACTTGGCAAAACAATGTCCAAGCCAAGACTTGTTCAGCAATGGCAGTGTTTCAATAATAATATTTAAATGAAAGAGGCCTTATTTTTTTTAAATATATAGTGACTTTACCAAAATAATTTTATAATTGGGATATCCTATTTGCATCCTAACCCGAACTATTATCCTTGCCCCTGACTTTACACCGTTAGCATTCAAGTCCTCGTGGACTTTGTCATATGTCCTGAAATCCCATTTCATTTAAAAATTAGTGTATGCCATATATACTTACTAAATGTATGGGTGGCCATAGGCAAAATGTTAATGATCACACTGCGCAGCTTCTTTTACTCTTCTTCTATGCACAGGTTGTTATCACTTTGTTACCAAACTGATGCAAATTTTAGTGTGTGAGTGCCGTTTGGACGAATATGCCCGTCTTACCAATTATGAGTATTAATGACCAATACTTTTTTGGTGTCCATCCACTTTAAAATGGTTCTGTATCTAGACAAGGTAACTCTTTGGTATTTGAAAAATACTTATTTTACATATCATAACTGCCTATTATAGGAACGTTTTCTTTTTCTTTTCTTTTTTATACTCTTTCCTCTCCAGATTTTTATGTGGTTGGGCGTTATCTTGCTGATGTTCGGCGTCACGGGTATTCTTGTAGGCTACCTTGTGCCCCCACGACATGTTATCATAACCTCGCCCGATGACCCCAATGGCGACGCATACGTTGACGAAAATGCTCAGCAGTATAACACGACCCTTGACATGTGCAAACTTGTCGGACTAGTCCTATTTTGTATTGGAGGTGTTACAGTCGCCATGGCATTACTGTTTCCTTCTTTTCTAAGTGCTTATTGTATTGAAGAGACGCATCCGGATGGACTGGAGCCCATAAAAGTATCAGCTTGTAAAGATGTGGATGAAAAGGGCCCCGCTAGTCCTTTGGACATGGGAATTCCTGTATCTGGACAAGTGAAAAATGTGCAGCCTGTGAAAAAAGAAGAGCAGCAGATGTTGACGCAGACAGCAGCAGCAGCAGCTGACGAATGATAGAGGAAATGCGAACGTCTCCTGGTGGTGTTTTATTTCTTGTTTCCGGCGAAAGCTGAAAATCCTTCAATATGAAAAGTAGCATTATATTTGCCTTAGAATGCAAGAACTGTGCTGGATAGTAATGTCTACTCTCGTATTTTGCAGTTTACTACATTGCTCACCGATAAGAATCATAAATAGTTTCATCAACACACAAATGTATGTCCTTAACTGTGAACGATCTGTGAATGTTATAGATGTGATACTCCTACGAGGACGTATGGGAAGGAGAATGTCAAATGAGTAGTTCCATAAACTTTTTGTCTCCCTCGTTTTCATATCTTAAAGCAGAATACTGGTGTTCAATATTTTGATTTTATTATTGGTCTGCAGAGATGAAAACAAAGTGGATTTATCGATGTCAAATCCCTTTTGAACTTCTTTTGATACGTCTTAATTAGTTCTGCCTTGTGCATGTCACAGCAAAAAGAGAATTTGAATAACTGCTCACGTTTTAAGCTGCTCCCCCCCCCCTTCCCCCAATAATTAATAAAAAAGAAAGTAGTGCTCATCATTATTATTGTGATGACTTATTAAGATAAAGTTATTTCAAGCAAATTGTTCACTTATATTATTGGCCATTGGAAATATTTTAAAGTGGTTATGTTTACAGTTTAGTCGTGTTTACTCATTTGAGATAGACCTTCTTGCTCAAATGTCTTTTCTCAAAGTAAGATAATTCCAGCGATTTATAATTAAGCTTGCTCTCGATAAACGAGTTGTATATTGATTAAGTGCATGCAATATGGTAGACAGATACACTTTCTTTAAGACTACATAGTCTCTATACAATAAAAGTTCCTATAGTCATCTCAAACGCATTAGTTTGGACTGCGAAATATGCATGGAGTGGAACTTCAAAATACGAGCTACATTGCTCAATCAGGAACTAGAAGTGAGAATATACTGTAATGCGCATCAATACTGCCTCTTTAAAACCGGTAATTAGTTGAAGGAGCCATCGATGGCTGAGCAAATGTAGAATATTACAGCTTTTTTTAAAGATTGAATAATAAACTACTAGTCTTTAATAGAAATTTTTAATGACAATTGTGAAATAAAGGCAAAAAAAGAGTGAAAAAAGAACGAAGCAAAATCAGTGTCATGTTGACCTGGATCGTACGCCGCATTGAAACAGTCTGTACATCTGTAAATCAATGAAACGCAACAAAGTTTTTTTTTTTTCCGACAGCTATTTAGAATGCAACCTCCTCTGATTATTGCTATAAGATAGCATAACATATGCATATGTAATCAAACATCGAAGACATTCACCTCGTATTGAGACTTTCAGCTATTAATAACATGCTCA
>NC_088360.1:54246108-54336108 GCF_034508935.2 Berghia stephanieae | reverse complement strand
TTACAACAATGAGCCAGTTGTGAATTAGATTATCAGACCCACAAATAAGTGCACGTCGCAGGTATATAGAGACCTAAAGGTTGTTCTGAACTTGGAACATATTGCAAGGAAGGGTCGAGAGTCAATAATATGACGAGGCTAGACTTTTGCCAGTTGAAAGCGGTGAAAGCCACGCACTACGACATATTATGGGATTTATTTAATTAAATAAATTAATCAATTAATTAATTAATTAATTTGTTTATTTATTTATTTAATTTTTGCTTGTGTTGACATTCCAACCCACTACTGTGAGGTTGTGCTAAATGATAATCTAAATTGTTACCGTCTGCTTTCGTCTGCTATCTCTTGTGAGATGTTTTGCACACATCATATGGCGTTTTCCAGTTTTAAATAGGAAAGCGATCATCTGATAGATAGGTCTTAAGTCTTAATTCTTAAGTCACGGATTTGATGAATCTGTCTATCTCTCTCTATGACGACTTTTGATTCGCAATGCCGAATTTGAAGAGCAATAAAGCACATTTGCTCTGTAAACACTATAATAATAATAATTATAATAATAATAAAAATAATAATAATAATAATAATAGTAATAATAATAATGATAATAATAATAATAAATAATAATAATAATAATAATAATAATAATAATAATAATAATAATAATAATAATAATAATAATAATACTAATAATAATAATAATGATGATGATGATGATGATGATGATGATGATGATAACGATAATAATATAGTATATCCCAGAAGGTAATTATGTGACTACACTCCAAAGACGACCCAAAGGCAATTATGCCAATATATTGCATTACATCACTTGACAAAATAGGCATTAGTTTTCAAACGTTTTTGTTAAAATTGGAAGCAGAAGTCTTGATTTCACACCTTCCTCTCTTCCAGGTATAAATCATTGGAAGTGTGTAACCAGTCCTCTCTTACAGTTATTAGTCATTGGAAGTGTGTAACCAGTCCTCTCTTTCAGTTATAACTCATTGGAATTGTATAACCAGTCCTCTGTTCCAATTAAAACTCATTGGAAGTTTGTAACCAGTTCTCTTCCAGTTATAACTCATTGGAAGTGTGTACCAGTGCTCTGTTCCAGTTATAACTCATTGGAAGTGTGTAACCAGTCCTCTTTTCCAGTTATAACTCATTGGAAGTGTGTAACCAGTCCCCTCTTTCATTTATAACTCATTCGAAGTGTGTAACCAGTCCCCTCTTTCATTTATAACTCATTCGAAGTGTGTAACCAGTTCTCTTCCAGTTATAACTCATTGGAAGTGTGTAACCAGTCCTCTCTTCCAGTTATAACTCATTGGAAGTGTGTAACCAGTCCTCTCTTCCAGTTATAACTCATTGGAAGTGTGTAACCAGTCCTCTGTTCCAGTTAAAACTCTTTGGAAGTGTGTAATCAGTTATCTTCCAGTTATAACTCATTGAAAGTGTGTAACCAGTCCTCTGTACAAGTTAAAACTCATTGGAAGTGTGTAATCAGTTCTCTTCCAGTTATAACTCATTGGAAGTGTGTAACCAGTCCTCCAGAGGACTAACAATGAACAGATTACAGATTGAATCATTAAGTGCATGACTATTTATAGTAGCTGGATGATATGTAGATGTAAAAGAGCGAGGATAGATGATCTTTCAAACTATCAGTTGCACAAGGCATGGATCCAGCCATCCAAAGGACTAGTTTCACACTTCCAGTGAGATTGGAACCAATATTTTGACATCACATTATTGTTGGTTATTGTGGGTGATGCTCAGAATCTGTGGGCTGTGTGCTCCGGGTGATAGGTATGTACTGAGGTGGCTTCTGTTCACGGTCATCGGTTAATACCAGTCAAAAATAAAACCAATGAAATATTTATTCGACTAGTTTTAACAAAATATTCGACAAATGACGTAATTTTCAAAAGAGTATGCATTGTCTGTTGATTGAATAACCCGAGACTCATTCTATAAGACAGAAGTAAAAAAGGCAACCATGTCAAGAACCATGTCAAATTGACAATAAAATAAATAGAGCACTCTCAAAGCATTGGCTAATTATACTATAATAATGCCCATCATCTTGTCCACGAGTCTCAGTTACAGTTGCTGCAGTGAATGGTCACGGTTATTTTTACCACAGCAACGACAACGGATGACAACGCACGATAACGACGACGACGACGACGATGATGATAATGATGATGATGATGATGACGATGACGACGAAGATGATGATGATGATGCTGGTGAATAATGGGTCTAAAGTTTATCCGGAAGTTAATATATTTTCGACAATAATCATAAGCTGGAGCATAAAAACTGTAAATAAAAAGAGGAAAATAAATGAATTAAAAAAAAATCATCGTAACAAACAAAATATTATTATTATTATTATTATTATTATTATTTTATTATTATTATTATTATTATTATTATTATTATTATTATTATTATTATTATATTATTATTATTATTATTATTATTATTATCATTATTATTATTATTATTATTATTATTATTATTATTAATATTATTATTATTATCATCATCATCATCATCATCATCATTATTATTATTATTATTATTGTTGTTTTAAACTTTAACAATGGCAGAATTATTATTATTATTATTATTATTATTATTATTATTATTATTATTTATTATTATTATTATTATTATTATTATTATTATTATTATTATTATTATTATTATTATTATTATTATTTATATTAGTATTATTTTAATCATTTCATCATTATAAATGTCGCAATTTTGATGAGATGTTTTCATGTGACCAGCCATTTGTCTGCATAAAAATTGGCAGGAGAACTTCTTGTTCTGTGATTTTTCTTCAAAATAAGGTATTTTGTGACCCATGGTATGGTTAGATATATGCCCATTTTGACTTTGAAATGCATTTTTCTCAAAACTCCAATTTTCGCCACTAAAAACCTAAATCCTCCCTCAATTTTCAATTAATCTTCTTCAAACTTTCTACAAATGAGTCTTATGCAAATACGCTGGTCCTCTAGAAGCTGGATTTTTGCAAAAAAAAAAAATATTTTATGAGTAATTTGCAATTATGTAACTTTTTTTCAAGGGGAATAATCGAGTAATAACTTTGAACTTAATTTTTAAAGTTTCTAATTTTTAAAAATCAAAAATCGGTCTTCTAGAGCCTCTTTATTTATCTTTTTTTCTACCTCTGGCCAAAATATTTTGCCAATCAGTTTATAAACAAAAAAGCCTTTGACTTTTAAAGATTTGTTGTTTATTTTCCAATATGGCGTCGTTTCCATAGCAACGGGCAACTTTTATCGAAAAAAATTGTATGCAACCGTCCTTCCCAAACATATACATTATGCCTGTGCAGAGAAATTTAGAATATTATTTCATGTAATTAAAAAAATGGCCCTTTAGTGTCGCTACCCCCCCCCCCTTTCTTTATACAATTGACTGAGAACTATTCATTGAAATGGCTGGCTAAAAGCAATAATAAACAGTTGAATGACGTCAATTTCGTTCTATCTTTAGGGTTTCAAATGCAGATGATATTGATGCATTTCGTCTATCTAAAAATTTACAACATCCGCTAGCCGGCTGTAACGTACCGACACAAAACAATGCATAACCTTAAACGTTTATAGATAGTATGAAGTTGATGTCACTCAGGTCTTTGTTATTGCTTTTTGCCATCCGCGGTTATGAGTAATTCACACTAAACTGTATTATCTAGACATATAAACGTTCAAGTTTACACACAGTTTTTTGTGTTGGTCAGTTATTTTTCCGGATGGCAATGTTGTGAGCTTATTAGCCAGGCTTATACTATCTATAGCCTGATTAATACAATTTAGTGAGAACTATTCATAAAGATCTCTGGCTAAAAACAATAACAATGAGCTGAGTGACGTCAATTTCGTTTTTCCTATGTAGGACCCTGTCAAGTTGGTAAACATTCTTTCGCTCATAATTTTTATTTGTATATTATCTTAAATTTCGCAGCTTTCTCTCTTCAGTTGGGAGATTACTTCTCGCAAAACTCTCTTTGACAGACTATAAACTTTTAAGTTAACACATTTGTGTATTTTGACGATTGTTATTTTGGCGGGTAGAAATGGCGTGTTAGTGGCGTATTTAAACACATACCGACTATGTTGTTTGTTTGAGCTTTTATATAGTGCAATATCCACTAAAAGAGATTTATAAAGTGTCCCTGACCAACAACAACACGTAACATATAAAACGAGACATGGCGCCTGATAGGCGATATTACAATTTTTTTCCGACAGAGACAACGCTGTTAACGGCCAGATATTCATTTTACACCTGAGTACGGTGAGAGAATGTGAGTAAAGAGCCTATTCCAAGGACTCAACTAAACGCCGAGCGAGACTCGAACCCAGGACCTTCCGATCCGAAAGCGAGTGTCATACCACAAGACCACATAACCGACTTGAGATTGATACCCACATACGGAAGTAGCCCCTTACTTTCAAGTCCCGATATTCATTTTAGTCTCGGTCTATAATCATAATAAGACAGACGATTGGTGATTACTACTCAATGTGAGAGAGATAAAATGGAGAGAGATAATTCATGCAGTATCCGAAGCCTGGACCAGGCATGGAACCTAGAAGAAGAAGACTCAATGTGTGTGTCTGTGTGTGTGTGTGTCTGTGTGTGTGTGGTTCATTGGGTAAAACCATGAACAAATGCAACAGCTTAACACAATACAAATTGTATGGATATAATTAAGTTGACGTCACTCGGGCTTTTGTTTTTTGTTTTTTGTCATTCGCGTTTATGAGTAATTCTCACTAACCTGTTTTAACAAACTTTATATGTTTATGGTTACACACAGTTGTGTGTGTTGGTGTGATTGACCTGGCGAGAATAAATGGATTTTTGAGCTTTACTCAGCGTATTTTAGAGATTTTTAACGCGCCACCTTCTTCGTGATATTCATTCCAAAATCAATTTGTCGACACTATTACTTGTATGTTCAACGTAAAGGTCTACAATTTGCGTTTCACGTTTAGAAAGAGATCGGAGAAATGAATGGAAAAACAGTCCTCGGCAGGTAAGAAAAGCTTTTATTCTGTCACATTTCAAACATTGTCTTATTGTAGAATGCGGTTTTGCGGTCTTAATTTATCTACAGAACGATGTAAGTCACTGAGAATCGAACTGGCTTATTATAAAACTGCTCCTTTCTTCCAAGTTTAAGCGAATAAGAACATCGACATAAATTGGGAGGCCTTCCTTACGTTACTCAGGATTAATAAAATTTCTCAAAATGCTACTATCGCTAACATAATAACCAACTATCAATAGAACTAGTCTTAAAAACACTGCTGTGCAGTAATAGATGAAAGTTGTTTTTTTTTGGTGAGTTTTATTTTATTTATTTATTTATTTTTTAATACCAGGGTTAGCAGCGTTTTGAAGCAGTTCCTTTTACCCCAGTATGAAATGCTTCCCCATTCCCCAGGGAGGCCTACCGAAAGCTCCTACGAAGGGAAACAACTCAAATAATACTCCCTCAACTAGGCTTACCCCGAGAAAAAATAAAACCTAGTACCTTTAACTAACCCTAGATTGCTAAGACTTATGACTAACCCTAATAGAAAACAAAATCCTCCGATCTCGAGCTAACCCTAATATCTAAACAAAAATCCTCGGACTGCTTTGCACTACCTTTCAATACTTCACAAATCAAAATGGCGGCCGAGAAGGAAACTTTAAAAATCTATCAAGGTTTGTTCTAGTTTTTAAAATGCTTCTATATGATGACAAATTGAGTAAATACATGACAAATGGTCAACGGTGAAAATACAAATTGAAAGAAGACTGGGGATGAAGGAGCTTTCGGTAGGTCTCCCACGTATTCGGTTGTCGCTTAACATCCGTCCAGGATGCAGACACGGTAGACGGTAGGTTTGCGCGGTTTCTTTTTCTGAATTACACGGCAGTGGTTTGATAGCAGATCTGATAGATTTGGCGGAAAGTAAATTGTGATAAGACTGCCGGCCTATGCAAATAGTAGCAAGCGATTGTTAATGTCCATTTAACATTTTTAAAAAAGGTTACTCAACCCACCTCATGACTGGTATTGAGATCCGTCCTTTTTTAGGTGGCTTCACGGTGTCTTGAATTGAATAGGCCTGCCTAAAGCAGATTAATTGCTCATGCTTGCATTTCAACTATTATTGCGCTTTTAATTTTTGATGGATACCGATATACTCGTGATCAAAAATAAGTATACAGATTTAAAATCAAGGCTGAAATTCCACACATAGACGGTGGAGTTCCGTAGTTTCACAGCCCTTTACAAGAGAAACTATAACCTGAAGAAACATGTTTGCCATCACTTGCAATTACTATCGAAACTGAATGGAAACACAGTAAGTAATAATGGCGTCATAAACATGGAGATAAAGATAAAGGGAGTAAATCTGACTCATGAATGAACGCACAAAACAAACGACGTTTCAAGCTAAGTTTTCTTTCTTTCTTTATTTTAGAATAATATAGTTTTTGTGTGTTTTTAATTATTTTATATATATCTTTAAAATTAATGTATCACTCTATTTTAAATACAACTTTGAAACGCATCCTTCCACTCCCGTTCTCCCACTTTCATTCTCTCTCTCTCTACTCCCGTTCTCCCACTTTCATTCTCTCTCTCTCTCTCTCTCTCTCTCTCTCTTCCATTGCACACACACACACATACACACACGCACGCACACACACATTTACAAATTTTCGCCTATATTATGTCAATCCAATTTAAATACATATGTATACTGTGTTTACTTGATAAAGGCCAAGGGCCGAAACGTCGTTTGTTTTGTGTTGTTCAGTCATGAGTCAGATTTACTCCATTTATCTTTATCTCAATTTTATTGACTCATCTAGGCACCTCTAGTTATTAGCGTCATAAACAACTGAGTCAGAAAATTGGTTTTGAAGTTAGAAAAATCACACCACTTATGAAAATGAAACTTATCTTGTAAAAAGTAGTAATATGTATTGGGCATTACAACTTAGTCAAATTCCAACATCTCTAAACGATTACGTGACATAAATAAAAGTGCTGTGAAACTAAGAAAGTCCTGCCGCAAACATTGTTTAATCGGATAATAGTATCTCTAGTAAGGGTTCAGAGAATAAAAACATGGGTGGGGAGTTCAGGGGGGGGGGGGGGGGGGGGGAGTGTCTCTATATCTGTATATATATATATATATATATATATATATATATATATATATATATATATATATATATAAATCCACTCTTTAGATGCATAGTTAAGTCCTTGGACAAGGCTCTTTACTCACATTCTCTTACCATACGTGGATGCAAAATGAGCACATGACTGTTAATACCGTTGTCTTTGTCGGCAAAAATGCAATATCGCCTAACAGGCGGCATGTCTCGTCCTACATGTTAACTCTTTAAGATTCAACCCGACAAAAACCGACAACGACATAATATTCATGGGCGGGGTAGCCAAGACTGGCCTCAGTAAGTAAAATCCAATCGTTGTGAAGGAAATGACAGGCCCTGTCACTGCCGCAGGGTGTTTTCAGCTTTGATTTTTATAAATTTGCCGACAGAAAAGAAAATATGTTTCAGAAATTGCGATTTAAATCCTATTTTATTTGCGGGTAAAAATAATTGACATTGCACTTTGTTTGGTAAAAATCGGTAAAAAATTACGACTTTGGTGATGAAAAATGACTTTGAAGACAATTATTGTAAACTTTTAAAAATATTATGAATAATTTATAACTCCCTTATTTGTGGGTCGATTTTGTCATTCGAGGTATCAATTTTATTGTAATAAAGAGATAGGAACTTCAGAGTTATTTTTTCTGATGCGAAATTATTACTTTGTAATTTTAGCACCAAGAAAAATAGTCGGTAAATAAATTTGTTACACCTCTTTGATAGACCGCCGGGGTCCGTTCGTGTAGAATTGTGAATCAAGCATCTCAAAGTCTTCAACCAATCACAGGCTATCTATCCAGCTGGCCGAAACAAAGACGCTTCTCCCCGTCGATGTATTACGCTATTGTTATGCAAGGAATATAACACCTTATGGAGTAGGCCTAAAGGCTAAAATCTAAAAGTAAAAAATATAATTCTGAGGAATTTGAAAGTCACATTGCTGAAATCAGCTTGAAAAAAGAAGTACATTGGTCTTTGTTTCATAAAAATCGGTTGAAAACCAACTGTTTTACGAATAAATTTGATTTTAAAAATTGCTTTTGTTTATTTTAGCTTTTTTTAGCAACTTTTTTATTTATCGGCCGATTTTCTTGATTTTTATATCATTCTTTATATCTCAAAGAGACGAGATCAGTGATATACTTTGTTTGTTTCAAATGTAACTAGAACATAATTTGGCTTTTTTACCTATCGACCATGCCTGGATAATTTATTCAACAACGTGGCGATGTGACGCAACTATTCCATGGCCGTCTTCCACTGCATCCACAATGATTCAATTCATTGTTGACGGCTGTTGACACGTGAGCTGCCAGAACGACCAATCGTTGAAGGGTCAAGATGCTCAGTAGCCAATCGTTCTTCGGTCAAAAAACTTAAGAACTCACGAGAACAAAAGTTTGAAATTTGGTGATGGACGGACCTATGAAATCGTTTCTGGGCGGAGTTTAGCCATGAGTGACCGTAGAAAACGAAAAGGCGACTCCAGATATCAAAGAGTAGGCTTATATCATCAAAGGATGTCTACATGATTGACATGGCCATATAGGGAACTCATTATCTACTCCCCCAAAAAGAATCTGAACACGAGAGTGTTAAGTGCCATTGTCGGCTAGGGATCCCTTGTAAAGCGCTTTGAGCATGATTAGTGAATATTTCACAATATAATGGCCCCATTTTATTTTAAAATATCTAATTATATTATGATGGCTTTACTTCGAATATATTTACTATTAAATATTGTTTTTGTCTCAAACAGGTCAGAATTTAATACCTACAACCTCCCCCACCTTCATCTGTAATGCTTTCATAACCGCCAAATATGTGATCTTGAGAGGCACATCGATTTGATCATCACAAAAAAAGGAAAATATATCGCGGTAAGAATATTTTACCGTATTTCAAATCGGCATTGTCAATGAATAACTTTGTCTAAAGAAAATAGTAGTTAAACTCGAAACAAGGACAATATCAGAATTACAACAGCTCTAACAGCGTCATAATTTGTTTTTCAACAATTTTGATTTTCAAAAATCCCATCATGAATTAGATTATGTTGAAACTATAAAAATGAATAAAATAAAGACGGAGTAGATCTACGTACTTTGTCTTTGTTTATAAATGATCCCATTTTGATTTATGTGGAGTATGCTGCAATTATTTTCCTGAGCAGGAGGTATTTTGTGTTTTTAAAAAATCAGTGGAATCACATATCTATGTTTTTATTATTGACACCAAAACTACAAATCATTGCCTTTTAAAGATATGCTCTGCACAGTCGTGAGGACGGAACAGATCTCATCTCCTTGCTCACATTTACATTCTACTATAAATAATATTATTCATTCATAGCCATGAGATCCTGAGGACCTGTCCTGCCGTGTTCTGGGAAAAAAATGACTAGAAAACTTAAAATATCGATGGATTAAAATGATCGGTATTTGAAGGACGAGTTCTTTTTCAAGTCTGGACAATCAATTTAGTTGAAAAAAAAAACAAACTAGAATGGATTTATATCACAATAATATAAAAAGCATAAAATTAGATTGTATCATTTTCTATGCTACGAAATTGTTATGACTACGATGATGATGATGATGGTGGTGGTATAGACAAATCAACGTAAGACAATGGTTGTGTATAAATGAAATCCGGTGTTATTTGTGTGGACATTCTCTTAAAGAAATACAGAAATGGAAGTGGGATCAGACATTTTCAATTTGTCCAATTTTTTTTTACAGCACTCTTGCAAAAACCCTACCAGTAGCGCCTGCTCTTTGCCATCACAGACACTGGGGACATTTTTAAAATGCATCCATCAAAAGAAAGTATAACGTCAATGATGTACAGAGGCTGTCATGTTCATATCATCTGTTCAAGACAAAACAGCCCGACGATCTAACGGAGGGTCATAAAACAAATTGGTAAGTCTACAACATTGACATTATCAGACCTGTCTACTACTACTACAAAAACTATCGGTGAATTACGATATCTTGGCTTCAATTTCAGAACATCATAAGCATCTAAGGGACATGTAGTCATTTTTGGTTTTAAAAAATTTTTTCGACCAAATTGGGCTAGTCCACTTTTCAGGTAGTTTAATTATTCTAGAATCCAAAAATATAAAGAAAATTGCATATTTTCATTTAAAAACGTGTTTTTGATGCAGTTTTATAAGGTAGGTATCCACGTTTTATTTTCTAAAGGTCTATATTGTCAAATGTTTGGGTCTTGACAACAGCTATTCAAAGCCTATCCATCCTGTCATGGCTCATATCGATGGAAAGCTTTGCCATTTCTCTTTTTCAATCTGGCATTGTCGACAACATGATTATAAACATGAATTATCACAAGGTCAAATAGTGAATACCATTTACACAATGTCACGAGCTCTCATTGGTTGATTTGAGAGGCCATGTCACGGTGCTTCTAAATTTAGTTACAAAACATGATTCCGATCTAAATTTATCCTCAAACGTGGCAATAGTGACCCACAATGCACCACGATAGTGTCAATGGCCGCTCCCTGACTGTCCCTGCTTTTGTTTACAATATTATGAATTCATTCACTTTCGGACCTCACTTCATCGCATTACAAGTTGATTTTGATGAACTTTGGTAATTCTTCACTCTATTCAAGTCACAGAATACTCAGTTTACAAGGTAAGCATAAGAAATACATTTTAATTTATTGCTTATTTTTATAACTAAACATGCCTTGTGTGATTGTGTGTTTGTTCGACTGTGCATCAGCTGACACACTCGTTATCGCAAGTTAACTTTATTTTATGAAAAATAACAGGGCCAAAAATAAAATACTACTCCCCTCCCCAAACAAAATCAGCCCTCCATGTCAGGCGATAAAACCTAGACCTGATCATATGTTTCAAGGTTCGATTCCCAGTCAATATGTTTCCAATTTTGTCAACATCAAGAGGGTTCGTGAAGTTCGTGGGACTCACAAGAAGAAAAGACATTCTCAGTCTCAGGATCAGGATCCTTTTAAAAAAAATACTGTTCATTGTTACTGTAATTATCTTTATTTTGGCTGATACTGCATTCATCGTCCACACTTTTCGATTTTTTTTCTTTGGAGGGGGGGGGGGGGGGGGGGGGAATTTATATCGGAAAATTGGGTTTGGTATGTTCTGTTCGAGAGATACTAATAGAGAGGGAGAGAGAGAGAGTAAATATCTGATAGATAATGATCAGGTCTGTAGTGGTAGCAGTTTCAGTAGTGTTTGAAATGTCTAGGATAATGATAATGACAATGTTAGATAATTTTTTTTCCAAATTATTTCTTCTTCTTCTTCTTCTTCTTCTTCTTCTTCTTATTATTATTATTATTATTATTATTATTATTATTATTATTATTATTATTATTATTATTATTATTATTATTGTTTTAAACTTTAACAAGCGGGTGGTTGGATGGGAGCATCACCCTTGAATCATATACCTATGATGTTCGCATGGGTGTACGATCCGATAGTGATGTCATTTCTTCTTCTCTTTACTAGCCTATCCTGCTTCTTTGGTTTGTGATTGTATTTTTGACAGGGGATATTTTTTTCATGTAAATCCTCTGCCTGTTTGTTCTTGGTTATTTATAATTTAGCTTATGATATCTTTAGGTTATGATTTTGATTGACATTTGTACTATTTTTGTTAGATTGCTTGTTTTTTTGTTTCAGCGGTCTCTCATATAACCTCAATTGTGTTGGAAGAGACCTAAAGCAAAAAAAAAAAAAAAAAACTTTAACAATGGCAGAATTATTATTATTATTATTATTATTATTATTATTATTATTATTATTATTATTATTATTATTATTATTATTATTGTTGTTTTAAACTTTAACAATGGCAGAATTTAATTTAATTTTTTGTTTTCATCGACAGCTAACATGAAAGAATTCAGTTGACTGTCCTGGTGCCCTGACAATCAATAAAGATGCTGGCTCAAGGGCTATTCTGAAAAGGTGTGTTGAGGAGCAAACCATCGTCTGGGCCAGCACAGCAGAGTGTCTGCATGTACTTTTTGACACTGGTTAGTAATGTTTCCAAATCTCCATAGCGCCTTTACATTTTTGAATAATGATCAATAAAGTAAATACTCATTTTTCTTAATGAAAATGACAAAGCATCATTTGAAATGAATTACTACCGAATTTATTAACTTAATAACAGAAAATTATTTGTCGCCAAGAGTTCTGTTCTGTGGATGTAAAACCAATGAAATTTCATCTGTGTTGGTGTGAATGGTGACCATTTTATTTATTGGTTTTCTTTGACAGATGCATTTTATGTCAATGACTTATAATGTATTTCCAAAAATTGCTAATGAAATATCTCTTTTTTATTTTTATTTTTCCAACCAGAGCAAGATCAACCCTCTTTGTGGAACTACGGTACTAAAAAAGCGGTGGCAAAAAATTGGTGTTGATTTTTCCTGCATTGAGGCGAAAGAAATTTTTTTCCAAGGGGTTTGGGAAAGCAAATTGCATTTTATTCTGAGCTATATCTATTTGCATCATTTAGCTGTTGTATTGTCTAAAATAGATTTGATTTTGCAGTTAAAATTGACTAGATATCTAATTTTATATGACTTGTCTCTCAAGCAGCATTGAAAAATGAGGGTAGCGCGCCATATCATATTTTACAAAATCATATTTCGAGAATTTTTAATATATCTAGAAATCTCTTTATAATCTATTGTATACAGTAAATAATTAGTTTTTGTGATTACAATAATGAATTCATAAGATATAGACAAATCATATTTGACCTCAAAATTATTTTATCTCTGAATATGGAAAAAATTCAATTTTACAGTATTTTTTTTTCGGGGTATGCGATAGCGAATCGATTATAAATTTTTTAGACTTAGATTAAATTATAAAATTTTCTTGTTTTCTTGTCCTATAATGGTCATATTTTGAAGGTTTGATGGATCATTTCTTTTACTTGTCTGCAAAATGTCTTAATGTCAAATTATAAAAAAAGTTTGCGCTTTCTCAAATGTCTGTTTTATGTCATTTTCTGATTTTCTAGCAATCCAATCTTAGTCATTTTCCTTTAGATCATCTTCAAATTTATTCAGAATCTTTTCTATGATGCGTTTTACATCATGATGGAAGCGTTTGGGGGTAAATTAAAATTTAGCAATTTTATAAATTTTTTAATTCACTTTTTTCTGTCGATACACGCTAAATTTTCAGTCGAAATCAAATAAAAATTCTAAAAAATTTATTTTCCAGACTATTGATAAATTCTTCCATCATGATATAGCTATTTATGTGAGAAACATTGTTTAAATTTTAAAGAAATTTATATGCTAGTTTTTGGTGCATCCACGTTAGAAGTTTTAGGGTTTTACGTCTAATTTTAGCCTATAATGCCCCTTAAAAATTAAAAAAAAAATTGAGTTTTGTTTTGGTGTTTAACATCAAATTATACATTACATTATTAGTTTATGAGATTTAATTGATGAATTTTATAAATATAAAGCATATTTGACCACTATTTTAATTTTTTTGTAAAAAACTGATGTCATTCAATTTTTCCGCAAATATTTTCTTAGGGGTGTATGGGTTAGCGAATTGATCAAAATTTTTTCAGAATTTGATAAATTTACAAAATTTTACTGTTTTCTTGTTCCATATTGATTATACTTTGAAATTCTGATGGATGTTTGCCTTTGTTTGTCTGAAAAATTAGCTTTATTATCAAATTAAAGACAAATCTTGCGTTTTCTCAAAATTCTATTTTGCGTCATTTTCTGATTTTCTATCATTCATATCTGGATTGTTTTCCATTAGATTGTCTTCAAATTTGATCAGAATCTTTCTTATGTGTTTTGCATTATGACGTAAGGGTTTTGGGGTAAACTAAAATTGAGCAGTTTTATGAAGTTTTAAATCAAATTTTTACTGTAATTCCGCACCAAATTTTCAGTCGAAATCGAAAAAAAAAAAAATTTATTTTCAGGACTATTGCTAAACCTTTATGTCATGATGTAGCTCTTGTTGTAAGAAACATTGTGTGTAAATTTGGAAGAGATCTATTCGTTGGTTTTTGCTGCATTACTGTAAGAAATTTTGGGATTTTTGGTCTTTTTAGCCTATTTTTTCTCACTGTCTAAAAAAAAAATTATTTTTGGCTTTTTTTTGGTGTTAATCATCAAATTAGACCTCCTTCCACCTGAAAATAACAAGGGAATAGTAATATTAGCATTACATTGACTACAGGTCCCCCCTTAAAACTTATTAAAAATGAAACTTGATGCCAGGCGGCAAAATTTAATTAGATTATGAAGTGTTATTTAATTCTTGTGATATATGGTAAAATGTTGATCCATAAAGGTAAATATGGGGACTGCTATTGCTATCTCCTAAAAACTTTAGATTTTTAAATTCAAACTGGTATTTTTAATTTTTTAGCCTACTTCTTTTTTTTTTTGGGTGGGGGGAGCTTTACCGTCATGCTCTGAAAAAATAGTAAAAATTTTGGCAAGAAAACTCGTCCTACAATTATCGATCGATTGAATTGACCTATATTTGAAGGACCGAGTCTTGTCAAATTTTTAAAGTGGTTTTTCAGAGTACAGCAGATCTTGGCAAATAAAGATGAGAATTTGGGTGGAGTCTTTTGACCTCCCATGGTGGGCAGGGGGTCACTTGCTATGTATTCTATCCCCCTATGTTTTCGGAGTTGCTTTCCGTCTTTTTCTTGGAATAGGATTACTTGGTTTTGTAACATGGAAACAGTCAAATGTATAGCATTAGATTTGGAAGGTGATAGTTTTTCCATGCAATGTTAGTTATATTTTTGTTTTGAACATATCTTGCTAACATTTGAAAGTTCTCCTCTCTGTGGGGTCCTACGTTGGTTTTGGAAGAGACGTTTAGATGATTTCAAACTATTTACATCAATGGAATAAAATTAGAACCTAGACCCGTCTACATCTGTTCATTTGAACCAATCTCCTTTTATCTTATTTTTGTCTTGATTTTTATAATTGCACTTATATTTTTTTACTATTTAATTTGCATCTTTTTTATTGGTGCTGATACGACCCAAATGTCGCAAGCGTCAAAAAAGCCTTTAAAATCAGCAAAAACGAGAATGATTTTATACAAGATAATAGATAAAAGCATAAAGTTAATCTATTGCATATAATTTCAACACAATTGATTCGGCGATGATAGTGTTGTGGTGATGACGACGATGATGATGATGATGATGATGGTGATGATGATGATGATTGATGGAATCAGCATAATAAAACGATGGTTTTACACAATAGAAATCCCTTAGTTATTTTCATTTTATTCATGTTTTTCTTGGTTTGCAGCGCTCTTGTAAAAAACCCTACCAGCACCTCTCGTTCCTTGCCACCAATGATACTGGGGGAATTTGAATAATGCATCCATCAGAAAAGAGGGAGTAATGTCAATGACTTACAGAGGCTGTCATTCTCATTTCTACTCAATACAGAATAGCCCGATTGTCCAGTAGGAAGGATATAGATCAAGTAAGTCTCCAACATTGACATTTGTAACCCATCACATAAAAACAGTATAATGTTGGGGTAAACCAGATGCCAGTAAGAGATTTCAATTTCAAGATTGTCAGTCTATATCGCCTTATGGTATGACATTTGCTTTTAGAGCGGAAGGTCCTGGGTTCGAGCCTGGCTTGGCGCACAGTTGAGTCCCCTGGAAAAGGCTCTTTACTCACATTCCTTCACCGTAATCGGGTGTAAAATGAGTACCTAGCCGTTAGCAGCGTTATCTTCCCTGTCAGAAAAAAGTGTAGTATCGCCTTACAGACGTCGTGTCTCGTTCTACTTGTAACTTTGAGCTTGTTTAGTGGATATTGCGCTATATAAAAAAGCTCATTTTTTTCTCACCAAAAAAAGATGGTATACTTATTCTACTCGTATTGTATGACCTTTGTCTAAAAGTTCAATTTCTTAATAACCGAAATTATACCGTTTTAATCCTCGGGTCACATTTATCATCCTGTCGTGTTTCAAAAACTCATTCAGTAGATTGCGGCATTTGGTCTTAACTTATCTATTTAAATCGGATATAAAATCACCAGTCGTGGGCCGGGAAAACCAAGCTGTCTTTTTTTTTACTCCTCTCCCCTACTCCTTCCATTGTCAGCTTAAACAACGCTGCTTTTTTCTTAAAATGAGATTACTCTTGTTCTGACAGAGCATGGACTTGGATCATTTGCCAAGAGGGAAGTAGTCGGGATTTTTTTAGGGAGGAAGGGAGGAGTGGGAGCCGGGAGATATATTTTATTCATTGTAAATTACATTGTTACATTTAAATGCTTTTAAAATTGTTAATGCTTCGTGAAAAATTAAATATGTCTAATGTCGGGTTGGTATCTTGTGTTCAAAATGAGAATTTCACAATGGCTTTATTCTGACCCAAGCACTAATAAATATGAATATAGATAATGAATACCTTCCATTTCTTTGTCGTCCTTATGTTACTTTACCTTTTTCCTTCTCATTGCAGATCATCCTTTCTACAATGTATCATTTCAAGAAATCGTGTAAATGAAAATTTGTCGAGAAGCAAACAAGTAAATTGTCAAGAAGCGACCAAGTCATCTCTCATCTTACATCTGAATTTATTGTTGCACCCCGGTTTCAAGTATGGTGAGATCGTCTTGATGGTATTACCTATCATAATTTGTAGGATTTTTATTTGTCAATTTATCTGCTCTCCTGTAACAAGATTTATTGCTTTTTACTCGTCATCAACAAACCATAGATGAAAGTCTATTTTTTTCCCTCGTAAATCATCAATGCTAGATGAAACTGACCTCAAGCAGTGATGGAAAGGATGATTCCTATGAAGTGGGAATTTGGTTTAATAATAATGTAACCTTATAGATAGATAAATTTGATAAGGATTATAATGATATTGAACATTATGCCCATGTGGCTTACACCCAGTCTATACATGGCTGGGATGTAGAAACCCGGGCTACATTATACCATCTGTCTGTTTTTGTCGAAAATGGGAAGTGGCTTTGTTCATTTTGTACATTTGTATACACATGGTGATTGAAATAATGGTGGTCATCACAGAACACGATTGAGGATGTTTGCTGGTACCATGCACCTATTTCTCGTAAATCATCTTTGATCTGAACAAAGCCATTTATGATTCTCATTCTGACAACAGGCAGAGGAACATTACTACTTCCTTTCTATTTCTCTTCTCCCTTTCATATAGTCTTGTCTTACTTCATTCATGAACAAATATCTTGCAAGCGCAGTTGAAACAAAAGAAAAACTTAATAATGATAATAATGATTGTGATGATAATAAGCATGATGAAGACGATGCTGAAAATCATAAAATTATGCTGATAATAATGTTAATGTGGATAATGATGATATTGGTGATAATAATAGTCATGGTGGTGGTGTTGTGGTAGTAGTAGTAGCAGTGGTAGATGTAGAAGTTGAAATATTTGTAGTAGTTGTAGTTAAAATAGTTGAAGTAGTAGAAATCTGTTTCTTTAACCTGAGGAATAATGCATTTGTCGACATTTTGTACGTTTACCTTTAGTTTATCTAGTTTCGATTTAATGTTATCTCATTTTTGTTTCGCTCTTTAAAAATCCTTTTACATATTATAAAACACATGCTTGTTTTGCTATTGGCTTCATACTCAATATATTTACAGTTTTAATTAAGAGGGGAAAAGCACAAAATGATTGAAATGAAAGGGAAATACATAGATAAGAATAAATTAGAAGTAAATGATGAAACACATAATTGCAGAACTAGACAAATAAATGAAATATGAATAAAATAATAAGTGAACATTGAAGAAATATTGATTGAAAAATAAATGAAAAGAGCTGTCAGTAAGTGGAAAAAAATTAGACAACTGAAGTCGGAGAAGATTTGTCTAAGAAAAATCCAGTGGTCATCCGGTTATGTCAAATTCAATGTCAGTTATATTGTATGGACATCATTTTATAACTTTTTTATTTCATGTTGAATCCTCTTTAAAACTAGATGTTTTTTTTTTTGTTTTTTTTTATTTGGAAGCCATTGCGTTTGTGGAATGACATTCTTACAGCAATCACAAGGCAACATTGATATTTTAAAACCTTTTTTGATAGACATTTCCATTTTTCTCTTCTGGGTGGGGATCCTGACCTCCCATAGCGGGCAGGGAGGTACATACTATGTCTTCTATCCCCCTATGTCTGTTTTCCAATCCAGCATGCTTTCTGTCTTTGTCTGGAATGAGATTACTTGGTTTTGTCCTGGCCCTGGCCAGATACCTTGGCTGGGAGGGAAACAGTCAAATGTATAGTTAGTTTTGGGAGATGATATTGTTTTCCTTGTAAATCTCTGTTATGTACTCTATTATGTTTTATTTATGTATTATATATGATTTGTTAACATTTGAGTGTATTCCTCTTAGTGGGGACCTGTGCTTGGTCTGGATGAGACTTTTAGGTGATCTCTATTTAAGTACACTGATGGTGTGCTCTTGGAATCTACATCTGTTCCCTTTCGAACCAATTCCCCTTTGTCTGCCTTATTCTTGGATGCTTTAATTGTAATTCTTGAACTTTTTACTATCCCATTTTTTCCTTTTTACTGGCGCTGATATGACCTCAATGTGTTGCAAGCGCCGTAAAACCCTTAAAAACAAAACATAAAACATTTTTCTCTTGAATTTTCACCTCGTTATTCATCAATATTCATTATGCATCATTCACCATCACTACAAACTTAAGCATTTCATACCCCTTGAAATGAAACACAACCCCATTTATGCGGGTGGTTGGATGGGAGCATCACCCTTGAATCATACCTATGATGTTCGCATGGGTGTACGATCCGATAGTGATGTCGTTTCTTCTCTTTACTAGCCTATCCTGCTTCTTTGGTTTGTGATTGTATTTTTGACAGGGAACATTTTTTTTTCCTGTAAATCCTCTGCCTGTTTGTTCTTGGTTATTTATAATTTAGCTTATATCTTTAGGTTATGATTTTGATTGACATTTGTACTATTTTTGTTAGATTGCTTGTTTTTTTGTTTCAGCGGTCTCTCATATAACCTCAATTGTGTTGGAAGAGACCTAAAGCAACAAACAAACAAAAAAAACAACCCATTTATACACTGAGCATTGCTGCTTAGTTTGAAAACAGACACTCTAAGTAGAAATGTGAAACAGAAACCCAGATAAAAATATTAAAATAGTTGCATTATGAAATACAAGCTAGGATTTTTTAAATGGATAATTCGATATTTATTTTTTTCATACCCCAAGGTTACAAGTTGGGTTTGTTTTGAGCATCTTGTTATATTTCAATTGGTTGGTTTCCCAAATAGTTCAATATCTGTCTTGCTTTATTCAGATTGGTACCTTTGTTTCCTTTTCATCCAATTGGGACGCAATCTTTCATCATCTGAGATCCCCCAAAATTTAACAGGGTTTCTGTCACAAATCTTACATTAAGTAAATGTTATTTGTCAACAAAAATTGATTTCATGGAAATGTAATCTGAATATTACATTTCCATGAAATCAATTTTTGTTTGCCAATCAATTAAATCATTTCATTAATATTAAATACACGTTCTAAAGCTATGGGGATAGAATTTAGCTTTTATTACATAGTTCAAAGATTTTGAAATAAAATAGTTTTTGCATGGTTAACCAATAATTTATCTACGCGTTTGAATCCCTTCGTACTCTCTTTGGCATCTTTTCTTTTGTCGGCCTTTTCTTTGCCTACTTTCCATGTTTCCATTGTTTCATTCTTTAATCTCGTTGATTATGCTTTGTAAAAAAAGCATTTCAATTATTAGATTATCTCTGGTGTAATGGTAACGCGACTGACCAACTAATCAGGAGATCTGAGATTCGACTTCCAGTAGAGCAAGGCTGATTTTTTGGAATGTTTTTTATTTTAGTTTTCATTCTGCTTAACCTAACAGTCTTACAATAACTATGCGTATAATGACGCTCAGCATAATTTTTTCGGAATATAGTTCACTGATTGCCTACAAGATATAGTTATACAAATTAATGCCGGTATCTAAACAAGACTGTAAAATGTAGTTTACCGGACCAATGAACACCTTTATCAAAATACGGTATCAGTCATGACAGTACCAAGTAGTCACAATAACACTGCTTCAACATTGCGGCAGTCATGACTGACATCTTAACCTCTTCACCCCTTTCTCCGCATCAATGATTCTACCCGAGTGTTTTCCCATTTATCACACATTCATATCAATACCGACAAGACATCTCGTTCCTTACCGTTGCAATCTATCTAATCCTGTTCCCGAATACTGCTTCAATAATGCCACAGTCATGCCTGACATCTTCAACATCCCCACAGTCACTTGTAAAGAATTTCAGCTATACGATTGTTGGTGCAACATTTTTCACTAAAAAACCAATATGATTTAATACACTGAAATTTAGGCATTCGGTATCACTCTCTTTTCATGAAATCTAATAGGACGGAATCTCTGGACAATCATCAGTTAAATGTGATTAAAAATAGTATTAAACAGTTGTGGAAGCTACGTAGATTCGGCTTTTATTCACCAATTTAGGGATTTTTGCATCTATTTATATATTACTGAACACTGATAATGAAATCGCTTATGAGGGAGATGGTTGTGGGGGCTGGTGTTGGTAAGGATAGTGACGATGGAGGTAGAATTGGGGATGAAGTAATTGTGGTGATATATTTTAGGACTTGGATTCCAAATCATGCTTCGACATTCTGAAACAGTGAGTCCACACTAAGCCTTTCTTTCCACTGTCATTGTGGTCATTATTCATGTGATATACTGAGAAACGTACTTCTACCGGTCGAAGTGCACTGGCTTTTTTAGTATTGAACCTCATACATAAAAGTTTCTCGGAGGTCTACGAATAACTGGATTGTATTTGTATGGGATGTTGTCTAACGGTGACTTTGGTAACAAGAACGAATGTAATTGGCTTGACTCTTCCTTGTCGAATCACCTTAGGGCTAGGTCTGGAACTGTAACATTATTTGATCTCCGTCGCTGAATTTGCGTCTATCGTCATCTCCTTAACACCAACATCCATTGCCACCAATCTTGCATTGGGGTCTAAAAAAACAATTCGATTTAATGTACCTACACACTTTTTGGCATTCCGTATCAAATACATTTTGAGAAAGTCTCTTTTCACGAAATCTCATAGGACGGAACCTCTGGACACTGGACAATCATTAGTTAAATGTGTAAAAGTGTTATTGAACAGTTCTGGAAGCTACCTAGATTGGGCTTTTATTCAACAATTTACAGATTTTTATGCATCTATTTATGTTACTGCACGGTTAGGGCTTTAAAAATGGTCGTTTTATAAAAATTTATCCCTTCGCAAAGGCGTTTGAATCAATTCGTACTCTCTCTGGCATATTTTCTTTTGTCGGCCTTTTCTTGACCTACTTTCCATCTTTCCATTGTTTCATTCTTTAATCTCGTTGCTTGTTCTTTGTGAAAAAGCATTTTAATTATTGGATTATCTCTTTGATGTAATGGTAACACGAATGACCAACTAATCAGATGAGGTTCGATGCCCAATGGAGTGAGGTTGATTTTTGTGATGATCCGTTTTAATTTCATTCTGCTTAATCTAACAGTCTTACAATAACTACAATCCGTATAATTACGCTCAGAATAATTTTTTTCGGAATATAGTTCACTGATTGCCTACAAGAATAGTTATAAAAATTAATGCCGGTATCTCGAGAAGACTAATATGTAATTTTACGGACCCATGAACCCCTTTGTCAAACAAAATACGGAATCAGCCATGTCAATTTCATGGTGTAAATGTAGATCGGATACTACTGTCATTATTTCTCCCGTCGTTGCCTATTTTTTCAAGTAGTTTTGATTTTTATTGGAAGTCTGTCAAAAATGTGCATCCAGCTGGATTTCCTCTGTTTTTATCATTGGTGCTCATTTCATTTTCAGTGGTGCACTAAATGTCATAATGCATACATTTTGGTTATTTGCATAGTTCACCAGTAATTCAACAATACTTTCCCACATTTATCCTCGACATCAATATTATTCATCATTCACCAATCACCATCAGCTTGCGGGCGGTTGGAGGGGCTGCTGGTAGGGTCTGTTTTCTATCCCGCTTGTCCCTTTCTTTGCGGATTTCTGTCTGTGTCGTGGAATGAGATGACTGGGATTTTTCCAGGCTGTTTGTAACCTCGGGGTTAGTGGTAAGTTGGACACAGATAGATTTCTGCTCTATCTTTTCCTATCCTTCTATTGTCTTTCTTTTTCTAAACCACCTGTGACCCAAACGTGTCGCAGGTGGTTACACCTAAATCTACCTATCTGTCCTTTTGTGTTGTTTCAAACTTCTTTATCTCATTGTGACTGTTATATGTGTATCAGTTTGCCAAGAATATCTGCTAATAAATTAAGATTTATTTAAACCGATTGTAGTTAAAATGACAAATTTTATTAGTCACAATAACACTGCTTCAACATTGCGACAGTCATGACTGACATCTTAACCTCTTCACTCCTTTCTCCGCATCAATGATTCTACCCGAGTGTTTTCCCATTTATCACACATTCATATCAATACCGACAAGACATCTCGTTCCTTACCGTTGCAAATCAATCTAATCCTGTTCCCGAATACTGCTTCAATAATGCCACAGTCATGCCTGACATCTTCAACATCCCCACAGTCACTTGTCAAGAATTTCAGCTATACGATTGTTGGTGCAACATTTTTCACTAAAAAACCAATATGATTTAATACACTGAAATTTAGGCATTCGGTTTCAAATACAATTTTGATAAAGTCTCTTTTCATGAAATCTAATAGGACGGAATCTCTGGACAATCATCAGTTAAATGTGATTAAAAATAGTATTAAACAGTTGTGGAAGCTGCGTAGATTCGGCTTTTATTCACCAATTTAGGGATTTTATATGCATCTATTTATATATTACTGAACACTGATAATGAAATCGCTTATGAGGGAGATGGTTGTGGGGGCTGGTGTTGGTAAGGATTGTGACGATGGAGGTAGAATTGGGGATGAAGTAATTGTGGTGATATAGTTTAGGACTTGGATTCCAAATCATGCTTCGACATTCTGAAACAAAGTGAGTCCACACTAAGCCTTTCTTTCCACTGTCATTGTGGTCATTATTCATGTGAGATACTGAAAAACGTACTTCTACCGGTTGAAGTGGACTGGCTTTTTTTTAGTATTGAACCTCATACATAAAAGTTTCTCGGAGGTCTACGAATAACTGGATTGTATTTGTATGGGCTGTTGTCTAACGGTGACTTTGGTAACAAGAACGAATGTAATTGGCCCTGACTCTTCCTTGTCGAATCACCTTAGGGCTTGGTCTGGAACTGTAACATTATTTGATCTCCGTCGCTGAATTTGCGTCTATCGTCATCTCCTTAACAACACTAACATCCATTGCCACCAATCTTGCATTGAGGTCTAAAAAAACAATTCGATTTAATGTACACAATTTTTGGCATTCGGTATCAAATACATTTTGAGAAAGTCTCTTTTCACGAAATCTCATAGGACGGAACCTCTGGACAATCATTAGTTAAATGTGTAAAAGTGTTATTGAACAGTTCTGGAAGCTACCCAGATTGTGCTTTTATTCAACAATTTACGGATTTTTATGCATCTATTTATGTTACTGCACGGTTAGGGCTTTAAAAATGGCCAACTTATCAGATCTGAGGTTCGATGCCCAATGGAGTAAGGTTGATTTTTGTGATGATCCATTTTAATTTCATTCTGCTTAATCTAACAGTCTTACAATAACTACAATCCGTATAATTACGCTCAGAATAATTTTTTTCGGAATATAGTTCACTGATTGCCTACAAGAATAGTTATAAAAATTAATGCCGGTATCTCGAGAAGACTAATATGTAATTTTACGGACCCATGAACGCCTTTGTCAAACAAAATACGGAATCAGCCATGTCAAGTTCATGGTGTAAATGTAGATCGGATGCTACTGTCATTATTTCTTACGTCGTTGCCTATTTTTTCAAGTAGTTTTGATTTTTATTGGAAGTCTGTCAAAAATAAATGTGCATCCAGCTGGATTTCCTCTGCTTTTATCATTGGTGCTCATTTAATTTTCAGTGGTGCACTAAATGTCATAATGCATACATTTTGGTTATTTGCATAGGTCACCAGTAATTCAACAATACTTTCCCACATTTATCCTCGACATCAATATTATTCATCATTCACCAATCACCATCAGCTTGCGGGCGGTTGGAGGGGCTGCTGGTAGGGTCTATTTTCTATCCCGCTTGTCCCTTTCTTTGCGGATTTCTGTCTGTGTCGTGGAATGAGATGACTGGGATTTTTCCAGGCTGTTTGTAACCTCGGGGTTAGTGGTAAGTTGGACACAGATAGATTTCTGCTCTATCTTTTCCTATCCTTCTATTGTCTTTCTTTTTCTAAACCACTTGTGACCCAAACGTGTCACAGGTGGTTACACCTAAATCTACCTATCTGTCCTTTTGTGTTGTTTCAAACTTCTTTATCTCATTGTGACTGTTATATGTGTATCAGTTTGCCAAGAATATCTGCTAATAAATTAAGATGTATTTAAACCGATTGTAGTTAAAATGACAAATTTTATTAGTCACAATAACACTGCTTACAACATTGTGACAGTCATGACTGACATCTTAACCTCTTCACTCCTTTCTCCGCATCAATGATTCTACCCGAGTGTTTTCCCATTTATCACACATTCATATCAATACCGACAAGACATCTCGTTCCTTACCGTTGCAATCCATCTAATCCTGTTCCCGAATACTGCTTCAATAATGCCACAGTCATGCCTGACATCTTCAACATCCCCACAGTCACTTGTCAAGAATTTCAGCTATACGATTGTTGGTGCAACATTTTTCACTAAAAAACCAATATGATTTAATACACTGAAATTTAGGCATTCGGTTTCAAATACAATTTTGATAAAGTCTCTTTTCATGAAATCTAATAGGACGGAATCTCTGGACAATCATCAGTTAAATGTGATTAAAAATAGTATTAAACAGTTGTGGAAGCTGCGTAGATTCGGCTTTTATTCACCAATTTAGGGATTTTTGCATCTATTTATATATTACTGAACACTGATAATGAAATCACTTATGAGGGAGATGGTTGTGGGGGCCGGTGTTGGTAAGGATTGTGACGATAGAGGTAGAATTGGGGATGAAGTAATTGTGGTGATATATTTTAGGACTTGGGATTCCAATTCATGCTTCGACATTTTAAAACAAAGTGAGTCCACACTAAGCCTTTCTTTCCACTGTCATTGTGGTCATTATTCATGTGAGATACTGAGAAACGTACTTCTACCGGTCGAAGTGTACTGGCTTTTTTAGTATTGAACCTCATACATAAAAGTTTCTCGGAGGTCTACGAATAACTGGATTGTATTTGTATGGGCTGTTGTCTAACGGTGACTTTGGTAACAAGAACGAATGTAATTGGCTTGACTCTTCCTTGTCGAATCACCTTAGGGCTTGGTCTGGAACTGTAACATTATTTGATCTCCGTCGCTGAATTTGCGTCTATCGTCATCTCCTTAACAACACTAACATCCATTGCCACCAATCTTGCATTGAGGTCTAAAAAAACAATTCGATTTAATGTACACAATTTTTGGCATTCGGTATCGAAATACATTTTGAGAAAGTCTCTTTTCACGAAATCTCATAGGACGGAACCTCTGGACAATCATTAGTTAAATGTGTAAAAGTGTTATTGAACAGTTCTGGAAGCTACCCAGATTGTGCTTTTATTCAACAATTTACGGATTTTTATGCATCTATTTATGTTACTGCACGGTTAGGGCTTTAAAAATGGCCAACTAATCAGATCTGAGGTTTGATGGCCAATGGAGTAAGGTTGATTTTTGTGATGATCCGTTTTAATTTCATTCTGCTTAATCTAACAGTCTTACAATAACTACAATCCGTATAATTACGCTCAGAATAATTTTTTTCAGAATATAATTCACTGATTGCCTACAAGAATAGTTATAAAAATTAATGCCGGTATCTCGAGAAGACTAATATGTAATTTTACGGACCCATGAACGCCTTTGTCAAACAAAATACGGAATCAGCCATGTCAATTTCATGGTGTAAATGTAGATCGGATGCTACTGTCATTATTTCTCCCGTCGTTGCCTATTTTTTCAAGTAGTTTTGATTTTTATTGGAAGTCTGTCAAAAATGTGCATCCAGCTGAATTTCCTCTGTTTTTATCATTGGTGCTCATTTAATTTTCAGTGGTGCACTAAATGTCATAATGCATACATTTTGGTTATTTGCATAGTTCACCAGTAATTCAACAATACTTTCCCACATTTATCCTCGACATCAATATTATTCATCATTCACCAATCACCATCAGCTTGCGGGCGGTTGGAGGGGCTGCTGGTAGGGTCTGTTTTCTATCCCGCTTGTCCCTTTCTTTACGAATTTCTGTCTGTGTCGTGGAATGAGATGACTGGGATTTTTCCAGGCTGTTTGTAACCTCTGGGTTAGTGGTAAGTTGGACACAGATAGATTTCTGCTCTATCTTTTCCTATCCTTCTATTGTCTTTCTTTTTCTAAACCACTTGTGACCCAAACGTGTCGCAGGTGGTTACACCTAAATCTACCTATCTGTCCTTTTGTGTTGTTTCTAGCTTCTTTATCTCATTGTGACTGTTATATGTGTATCAGTTTGCCAAGACTATCTGCTAATAAATTAAGATTTATTTAAACCGATTGTAGTTAAAATGACAAATTTTATTAGTCACAATAACACTTCTTCAACATTGCGACAGTCACATGACTGACATCTTAACCTCTTCACTCCTTTCTCCGCATCAATGATTCTACCCGAGTGTTTTCCCATTTATCACACATTCATATCAATACCGACAAAACATCTCGTTCCTTACCGTTGCAATCAATCCTAATCCTGTTCCCGAATACTGCTTCAATAATGCCACAGTCATGCCTGACATCTTCAACATCCCCACAGTCACTTGTAAAGAATTTCAGCTATACGATTGTTGGTGCAACATTTTTCACTAAAAAACCAATATGATTTTTAATACACTAAAATTTAGGCATTCGGTATCAAATACAATTTTGATAGTCTCTTTTCATGAAATCTAATAGGACGGAATCTCTGTACAATCATCAGTTAAATGTTATTAAAAATAGTATTAAACAGTTGTGGAAGCTACGTAGATTCGGCTTTTATTCACCAATTTAGGGATTTTATATGCATCTATATATTACTGAACACTGATAATGAAATCGCTTATGAGGGAGATGGTTGTGGGGGCTGGTGTTGGTAAGGATTGTGACGATGGAGGTAGAATTGGGGATGAAGTAATTGTGGTGATATATTTTAGGACTTGGATTCCAAATCATGCTTTGACATTCTGAAACCAAGTGAGTCCACACTAAGCCTTTCTTTCCACTGTCATTGTGGTCATTATTCATGTGAGATACTGAGAAACGTACTTCTACCGGTCAAAGTGCACTGGCTTTTTTAGTATTGAACCTCATACATAAAAGTTTCTCGGAGGTCTACGAATAACTGGATTGTATTTGTATGGGATGTTGTCTAACGGTGACTTTGGTAACAAGAACGAATGTAATTGGCCCTGACTCTTCCTTGTCGAATCACCTTAGGGCTAGGTCTGGAACTGTAACATTATTTGATCTCCGTTGCTGAATTTGCGTCTATCGTCATCTCCTTAACACCAACATCCATTGCCACCAATCTTGCATTGAGGTCTAAAAAAACAATTCGATTTAATGTACACAATTTTTGGCATTCGGTATCAAATACATTTTGAGAAAGTCTCTTTTCACGAAATTTCATAGGACGGAACCTCTGGACAATCATTAGTTAAATGTGTAAAAGTGTTATTGAACAGTTCTGGAAGCTACCCAGATTGTGCTTTTATTCAACAATTTACGGATTTTTATGCATCTATTTATGTTACTGCACGGTTAGGGCTTTAAAAATGGCCAACTCATCGGATCTTAGGTTCGATGCCCAATGGAGTAAGGTTGATTTTTGTGATGATCCGTTTTAATTTCATTCTGCTTAATCTAACAGTCTTACAATAACTACAATCCGTATAAATACGCTCAGAATAATTTTTTCGGAATATAGTTCACTGATTGCCTACAAGAATAGTTATAAAAATTAATGCCGATATCTCGAGAAGACTAATATGTAATTTTACGGACCCATGAACGCCTTTGTCAAACAAAATACGGAATCAGCCATGTCAATTTCATGGTGTAAATGTAGATCAGATGCTACTGTCATTATTTCTCCCGTCGTTGCCTATTTTTTCAAGTAGTTTTGATTTTTATTGGAAATCTGTCAAAAATGTGCATCCAGCTGGATTTCCTCTGTTTTTATCATTGGTGCTCATTTCATTTTCAGTGGTGCACTAAATATCATAATGCATACATTTTGGTTATTTGCATAGTTCATCAGTAATTCAACAATACTTTCCCACATTTATCCTCGACATCAATATTATTCATCATTCACCAATCACCATCAGCTTGCGGGCGGTTGGAGGGGCTGCTGGTAGGGTCTGTTTTCTATCCCGCTTGTCCCTTTCTTTGCGGATTTCTGTCTGTGTCGTGGAATGAGATGACTGGGATTTTTCCAGGCTGTTTGTAACCTCGGGGTTAGTGGTAAGTTGGACACAGATAGATTTCTGCTCTATCTTTTCCTATCCTTCTATTGTCTTTCTTTTTCTAAGCCACTTGTGACCCAAACGTGTCACAGGTGGTTACACCTAAATCTACCTATCTGTCCTTTTGTGTTGTTTCAAACTTCTTTATCTCATTGTGACTGTAATATATGTATCAGTTTGCCAAGAATATCTGCTAATAGATTAAGTTTTATTTAAACCGATTGTAGTTAAAATGACAAATTTTATTAGTCACAATAACACTGCTTCAACATTGCGGCAGTCTGACTGACATCTTAACCTCTTCACTCCTTTCTCCGCATCAATGATTCTACCCGAGTGTTTTCCCATTTATCACACATTCATATCAATACCGACAAGACATCTCGTTCCTTACCGTTGCAGTCAATCTAATCCTGTTCCCGAATACTGCTTCAATAATGCCACAGTCATGCCTGACATCTTCAACATCCCCACAGTCACTTGTCAAGAATTTCAGCTATACGATTGTTGGTGCAACATTTTTCACTAAAAAACCAATATGATTTAATACACTGAAATTTAGGCATTCGGTTTCAAATACAATTTTGATAAAGTCTCTTTTCATGAAATCTAATAAGACGGAATCTCTGGACAATCATCAGTTAAATGTGATTAAAAATAGTATTAAACAGTTGTGGAAGCTACGTAGATTCGGCTTTTATTCACCAATTTAGGGATTTTATATGCATCTATTTATATATTACTGAACACTGATAATGAAATCGCTTATGAGGGAGATGGTTGTGGGGGCTGGTGTTGGTAAGGATTGTGACGATGGAGGTAGAATTGGGGATGAAGTAATTGTGGTGATATATTTTAGGACTTGGATTCCAAATCATGCTTCGACATTCTGAAACAAAGTGAGTCCACACTAAGCCTTTCTTTCCACTGTCATTGTGGTCATTATTCATGTGAGATACTGAGAAACGTACTTCTACCGGTCGAAGTGCACTGGCTTTTTTAGTATTGAACCTCATACATAAAAGTTTCTCGGAGGTCTACGAATAACTGGATTGTATTTGTATGGGATGTTGTCTAACTGTGACTTTGGTAACAAGAACGAATGTAATTGGTTTGACTCTTCCTTGTCGAATCACCTTAGGGCTAGGTCTGGAACTGTAACATTATTTGATCTCCATCGCTGAATTTGCGTCTATCGTCATCTCCTTAACAACACCAACATCCATTGCCACCAATCTTGCATTGGGGTCTAAAAAACAATTCGATTTAATGTACACAATTTTTGGCATTCGGTATCAAATACATTTTGAGAAAGTCTCTTTTCACGAAATCTCATAGGACGGAACCTCTGGACAATCATTAGTTAAATGTGTAAAAGTGTTATTGAACAGTTCTGGAAGCTACCCAGATTGGGCTTTTATTCAACAATTTACGGATTTTTATGCATCTATTTATGTTACTGCACGATTAGGGCTTTAAAAAAGGCCAACTAATCAGATCTGAGGTTCGATGCCCAATGGAGTAAGGTTGATTTTTGTGATGATCCGTTTTAATTTCATTCTGCTTAATCTAACAGTCTTACAATAACTACAATCCGTATAATTACGCTCAGAATAATTTTTTTTCGGAATATAGTTCACTGATTGCCTACAAGAATAGTTATAAAAATTAATGCCGGTATCTCGAGAAGACTAATATGTAATTTTACGGACCCATGAACGCCTTTGTCAAACAAAATACGGAATCAGCCATGTCAATTTCATGGTGTTAATGTAGATCAGATGCTACTGTCATTATTTCTCCCGTCGTTGCCTATTTTTTCAAGTAGTTTTGATTTTTATTGGAAATCTGTCAAAAATGTGCATCCAGCTGGATTTCCTCTGTTTTTATCATTGGTGCTCATTTCATTTTCAGTGGTGCACTAAATATCATAATGCATACATTTTGGTTATTTGCATAGTTCATCAGTAATTCAACAATACTTTCCCACATTTATCCTCGACATCAATATTATTCATCATTCACCAATCACCATCAGCTTGCGGGCGGTTGGAGGGGCTGCTGGTAGGGTCTGTTTTCTATCCCGCTTGTCCCTTTCTTTGCGGATTTCTGTCTGTGTCGTGGAATGAGATGACTGGGATTTTTCCAGCTGTTTGTAACCTCGGGGTTAGTGGTAAGTTGGACACAGATAGATTTCTGCTCTATCTTTTCCTATCCTTCTATTGTCTTTCTTTTTCTAAGCCACTTGTGACCCAAACGTGTCACAGGTGGTTACACCTAAATCTACCTATCTGTCCTTTTGTGTTGTTTCAAACTCTTTATCTCATTGTGACTGTAATATATGTATCAGTTTGCCAAGAATATCTGCTAATAGATTAAGTTTTATTTAAACCGATTGTAGTTAAAATGACAAATTTTATTAGTCACAATAACACTGCTTCAACATTGCGGCAGTCTGACTGACATCTTAACCTCTTCACTCCTTTCTCCGCATCAATGATTCTACCCGAGTGTTTTCCCATTTATCACACATTCATATCAATACCGACAAGACATCTCGTTCCTTACCGTTGCAGTCAATCTAATCCTGTTCCCGAATACTGCTTCAATAATGCCACAGTCATGCCTGACATCTTCAACATCCCCACAGTCACTTGTCAAGAATTTCAGCTATACGATTGTTGGTGCAACATTTTTCACTAAAAAACCAATATGATTTAATACACTGAAATTTAGGCATTCGGTTTCAAATACAATTTTGATAAAGTCTCTTTTCATGAAATCTAATAAGACGGAATCTCTGGACAATCATCAGTTAAATGTGATTAAAAATAGTATTAAACAGTTGTGGAAGCTACGTAGATTCGGCTTTTATTCACCAATTTAGGATTTTATATGCATCTATTTATATATTACTGAACACTGATAATGAAATCGCTTATGAGGAAGATGGTTGTGGGGGCTGGTGTTGGTAAGGATTGTGACGATGGAGGTAGAATTGGGATGAAGTAATTGTGGTGATATATTTTAGGACTTGGATTCCAAATCATGCTTCGACATTTTAAAACAAAGTGAGTCCACACTAAGCCTTTCTTTCCACTGTCATTGTGGTCATTATTCATGTGAGATACTGAGAAACGTACTTCTACCGGTCGAAGTGCACTGGCTTTTTTAGTATTGAACCTCATACATAAAAGTTTCTCGGAGGTCTACGAATAACTGGATTGTATTTGTATGGGATGTTGTCTAACTGTGACTTTGGTAACAAGAACGAATGTAATTGGTTTGACTCTTCCTTGTCGAATCACCTTAGGGCTAGGTCTGGAACTGTAACATTATTTGATCTCCATCGCTGAATTTGCGTCTATCGTCATCTCCTTAACAACACCAACATCCATTGCCACCAATCTTGCATTGGGTCTAAAAAAACAATTCGATTTAATGTACACAATTTTTGGCATTCGGTATCAAATACATTTTGAGAAAGTCTCTTTTCACGAAATCTCATAGGACGGAACCTCTGGACAATCATTAGTTAAATGTGTAAAAGTGTTATTGAACAGTTCTGGAAGCTACCCAGATTGGGCTTTTATTCAACAATTTACGGATTTTTATGCATCTATTTATGTTACTGCACGATTAGGGCTTTAAAAAAGGCCAACTAATCAGATCTGAGGTTCGATGCCCAATGGAGTAAGGTTGATTTTTGTGATGATCCGTTTTAATTTCATTCTGCTTAATCTAACAGTCTTACAATAACTACAATCCGTATAATTACGCTCAGAATAATTTTTTTCGGAATATAGTTCACTGATTGCCTACAAGAATAGTTATAAAAATTAATGCCGGTATCTCGAGAAGACTAAACTCAATTTATTTACCGACCCATGAACGCCTTTGTCAAACAAAATACGGAATCAGCCATGTCAATTTCATGGTGTTAATGTAGATCAGATGCTACTGTCATTATTTCTCCCGTCGTTGCCTATATTTTTCAATTAGTTTTGATTTTTATTGGAAATCTGTCAAAAATGTGCATCCAGCTGGATTTCCTCTGTTTTTATCATTGGTGCTCATTTCATTTTCAGTGGTGCACTAAATATCATAATGCATACATTTTGGTTATTTGCATAGTTCATCAGTAATTCAACAATACTTTCCCACATTTATCCTCGACATCAATATTATTCATCATTCACCAATCACCATCAGCTTGCGGGCGGTTGGAGGGGCTGCTGGTAGGGTCTTTTTTCTATCCCGCTTGTCCCTTTCTTTGCGGATTTCTGTCTGTGTCGTGGAATGAGATGACTGGGATTTTTCCAGGCTGTTTGTAACCTCGGGTTAGTGGTAAGTTGGACACAGATAGATTTCTGCTCTATCTTTTCCTATCCTTCTATTGTCTTTCTTTTTCTAAGCCACTTGTGACCCAAACGTGTCACAGGTGGTTACACCTAAATCTACCTATCTGTCCTTTTGTGTTGTTTCAAACTTCTTTATCTCATTGTGACTGTAATATATGTATCAGTTTGCCAAGAATATCTGCTAATAGATTAAGTTTTATTTAAACCGATTGTAGTTAAAATGACAAATTTTATTAGTCACAATAACACTGCTTCAACATTGCGGCAGTCTGACTGACATCTTAACCTCTTCACTCCTTTCTCCGCATCAATGATTCTACCCGAGTGTTTTCCCATTTATCACACATTCATATCAATACCGACAAGACATCTCGTTCCTTACCGTTGCAGTCAATCTAATCCTGTTCCCGAATACTGCTTCAATAATGCCACAGTCATGCCTGACATCTTCAACATCCCCACAGTCCACTTGTCAAGAATTTCAGCTATACGATTGTTGGTGCAACATTTTTCACTAAAAAACCAATATGATTTAAATACACTGAAATTTAGGCATTCGGTTTCAAATACAATTTTGATAAAGTCTCTTTTCATGAAATCTAATAAGACGGAATCTCTGGACAATCATCAGTTAAATGTGATTAAAAATAGTATTAAACAGTTGTGGAAGCTACGTAGATTCGGCTTTTATTCACCAATTTAGGATTTTATATGCATCTATTTATATATTACTGAACACTGATAATGAAATCGCTTATGAGGGAGATGGTTGTGGGGCCTGGTGTTGATAAGGATTGTGACGATGTAGGTAAAATTGGGATGAAGTAATTGTGGTGATATATTTAGGACTTGGATTCCAAATCATGCTTCGACATTTTAAAACCAAGTGAGTCCACACTAAGCCTTTCTTTCCACTGTCATTGTGGTCATTATTCATGTGAGATACTGAGAAACGTACTTCTACCGTCGAAGTGCACTGGCTTTTTAGTATTGAACCTCATACATAAAAGTTTCTCGGAGGTCTACGAATAACTGGATTGTATTTGTATGGGATGTTGTCTAACTGTGACTTTGGTAACAAGAACGAATGTAATTGGTTTGACTCTTCCTTGTCGAATCACCTTAGGGCTAGGTCTGGAACTGTAACATTATTTGATCTCCATCGCTGAATTTGCGTCTATCGTCATCTCCTTAACAACACCAACATCCATTGCCACCAATCTTGCATTGAGGTCTAAAAAAACAATTCGATTTAATGTACACAATTTTTGGCATTCGGTATCAAATATATTTTGAGAAAGTCTCTTTTCACGAAATCTCATAGGACGGAACCTCTGGACAATCATTAGTTAAATGTGTAAAAGTGTTATTGAACAGTTCTGGAAGCTACCCAGATTGGGCTTTTATTCAACAATTTACGGATTTTTATGCATCTATTTATGTTACTGCACGATTAGGGCTTTAAAAAAGGCCAACTAATCAGATCTGAGGTTCGATGCCCAATGGAGTAAGGTTGATTTTTGTGATGATCCGTTTTAATTTCATTCTGCTTAATCTAACAGTCTTACAATAACTACAATCCGTATAATTACGCTCAGAATAATTTTTTTCGGAATATAGTTCACTGATTGCCTACAAGAATAGTTATAAAAATTAATGCGGGTATCTCGAGACACGGCGACTAAAACTCGAACTTTTAGTTTGAGCCATCACTCCACCGGTGGGAGGGTAATTAATCAAGTTTTGACAGGGCGATGACTCATCATGCTACGGACATCGGCATTTTCGCTACCTGTACTTTTTGTCTCCAATTCTGCATTTTATTGATATTTTCAAATAATCGTTGCTCAATAATCCGTTGACGTAACTTTTTCTTATTCATATATTCTTGTTCTTCATAATGTAAAGAATATTGTCATACCATTTGTATGGCTATGAACTTAATGGTTTTGTAACGCCACTCTCCATGAGTTGTACTATAATTCAATGCAAGATCATAACTATAATTGGTAAGAAACATGTGAATAAATAGCATAAGTCACCGTACAGGCAAGTAATTTTGGAATAATCAAAGCAGGAGAGAATGAGGAAAAAGTGTATGTAAGTTTTATGTCCTGTTCAGACCTGGCAGTCCTGTGAGAGGTCTTGATATTGTGGTAACTCCTTATCAAATCCACCAGTATCCTGTCCACAAATTAGCCAGTCACAGTGATGACTGGAAGGTACGTGTTCATGTGTGTCTTATAAAACTGATATCCAATCATTCCTTATGAATAAGATTCACTTGATGACATATTTCATTAATTAATAATATAAATCCTATGGTCTGTCGCGTTCCCGATCACATTGTCAGTAATAAATTTACTTAGAAATATTTCTATCACCCTCTCTTCATTTTCACACATCACAACTAACGAAGTTTCATGTCTAATCGTAATGCAAGCAACACCATTATGAAAACATATAAACAAGTTTAACAATAGTTTCTCATCTATTTTCAACACCAACCAGAAAGGAGAGATATCATTCTAATATTTAGGATTATTATTCGGGGCCCTTCTGAAGTAAGTGACTACTGATGCCTGGTTCAACTTGAAGCAATGATGTTTCCATTGTGAAAGACAATTTTGCTTTTTCGCTTTGAAGTCCTCCTGCTCTTTTTTCAATCTTCCCTATGCTAGAATGGAGCAGTTCACCACCTTGCTCGCCATGGAATCCTAAATTTATCTTATATCGTTTCAACCAGTCATAAAATTAATGTAAAAAATAAAATCACTCAACCAAAAATAATAATGTTATTTCACACAATGGATTGCCCAGATTTTAAATAATCATAACTTTTTTATTTTGTGTGAATTAAGCGTACTTCATGGACATACTAATTGCAAATTTATTGAATTATTTTAGGGTGTAAGAAAATATGACCCTCATGGTGACAAAACACGTTTTAAAAATATTTTAATCAATGATATACGGTGGACAGAACAATTTCACTCACTAATTTGAAATATTCTTATCTGCTTTATAATCCAATTGGCACTTCACAAAAATATATATAATTACGACAGAAATTTAAAATATTTTTTAAAAATAAGAAGAAATTGTGTGTGACACATAGGTTTCCAGTGTTAAATGATGTAAGGAGTGCATTTCTTATGCATTTTTTGACAATATCACCCTTGTTTTCGGACCTCACTTACCTCCCCTTGTTTCAACTGACAAAGGTGCAGGTAATTAATCACTTGTGACAGGTGAAGTTCCCTGTTATCAGTGATTTGCCTGTGATCAGGGGAGTGGAATGGGCGACAGGGGAAGATGCACAGTGGGTGGCACGGGGGATACAGCAAGATCAAAGCAAAAACTAAAGAGTCAAAAATTAAGTTAGTTTTATTCGCCGTGGAGAAGACTAATATGTAATTTTACGGACCCATGAACGCCTTTGTCAAACAAAATACGGAATCAGCCATGTCAATTTCATGGTGTAAATGTAGATCGGATGCTACTGTCATTATTTCTTACGTCGTTGCCTATTTTTTCAAGTAGTTTTGATTTTTATTGGAAGTCTGTCAAAAATAAATGTGCATCCAGCTGGATTTCCTCTGCTTTTATCATTGGTGCTCATTTCATTTTCAGTGATGCACTAAATGTCATAATGCATACATTTTGGTTATTTGCATAGGTCACCAGTAATTCAACAATACTTTCCCACATTTATCCTCGACATCAATATTATTCATCATTCACCAATCACCATCAGCTTGCGGGCGGTTGGAGGGGCTGCTGGTAGGGTCTGTTTTCTATCCCTCTTGTCCCTTTCTTTGCGGATTTCTGTCTGTGTCGTGGAATGAGATGACTGGGATTTTTCCAGGCTGTTTGTAACCTCGGGGTTAGTGGTAAGTTGGACACAGATTTCTGCTCTATCTTTTCCTATCCTTCTATTGTCTTTCTTTTTCTAAGCCACTTGTGACCCAAACGTGTTGCAGGTGGTTACACCTAAATCTACCTATCTGTCCTTTTGTGTTGTTTCAAACTTCTTTATCTCATTGTGACTGTTATATGTGTATCAGTTTGCCAAGAATATCTGCTAATAAATTAAGTTTTATTTAAACCGATTGTAGTTAAAATGACAAATTTTATTGGTCACAATAACACTGCTTCAACATTGCGACAGTCATGACTGACATCTTAACCTCTTCACTCCTTTCTCCGCATCAATGATTCTACCCGAGTGTTTTCCCATTTATCACACATTCATATCAATACCGACAAGACATCTCATTCCTTACCGTTGCAATCAATCTAATCCTGTTCCCGAATACTGCTTCAATAATGCCACAGTCATGCCTGACATCTTCAACATCCCCACAGTCACTTGTAAAGAATTTCAGCTATACGATTGTTGGTGCAACATTTTTCACTAAAAAACCAATATGATTTAATACACTGAAATTTAGGCATTCGGTTTCAAATACAATTTCAATAAAGTCTCTTTTCATGAAATCTAATAGGACGGAATCTCTGGACAATCATCGGTTAAATGTGATTGAAAATAGTATTAAACAGTTGTGGAAGCTACGTAGATTCGGCTTTCATTCACCAATTTAGGGATTTTATATGCATCTATTTATATATTACTGAACACTGATAATGAAATCGCTTATGAGGGAGATGGTTGTGGGGGCGGGTGTTGGTAAGGATTGTGACGATGGAGGTAGAATTGGGGATGAAGTAATTGTGATACATTTTAGGACTTGGATTCCAAATCATGCTTCGACATTCTGAAACCAAGTGAGTCCACACTAAGCCTTTCTTTCCACTGTCATTGTGGTCATTATTCATGTGAGATACTGAGAAACGTACTTCTACCGGTCGAAGTGCACTAGCTTTTTTAGTATTGAACCTCATACATAAAAGTTTCTCGGAGGTCTACGAATAACTGGATTGTATTTGTATGGGATGTTGTCTAACGGTGACTTTGGTAACAAGAACGAATGTAATTGGCTTGACTCTTCCTTGTTGAATCACCTTAGGGCTAGGTCTGGAACTGTAACATTATTTGATCTCCATCGCTGAATTTGCGTCTATCGTCATCTCCTTAACAACACCAACATCCATTGCCACCAATCTTGCATTGAGGTCTAAGAAAACAATTCGATTTAATGTACACAATTTTTGGCATTCGGTATCAAATACATTTTGAGAAAGTCTCTTTTCACGAAATCTCATAGGACGGAACCTCTGGACAATCATTAGTTAAATGTGTAAAAGGGTTATTGAACAGTTCTGGAAGCTACCCAGATTGGGCTTTTATTCAACAATTTACGGATTTTTATGCATCTATTTGTTACTGCACGGTTAGGGCTTTAAAAATGGCCAACTAATCGGATCTGAGGTTCGATGCCCAATGGAGTAAGGTTGATTTTTGTGATGATCCGTTTTAATTTCATTCTGCTTAATCTAACAGTCTTACAATAACTACAATCCGTATAATTACGCTCAGAATAATTTTTTTCGGAATATAGTTCACTGATTGCCTACAAGAATAGTTATAAAAATTAATGCCGGTATCTCGAGAAGACTATGTAATTTTACGGACCCATGAAAGCCTTTGTCAAACAAAATACAGAATCAGCCATGTCAATTTCATGGTGTAAATGTAGATAGGATGCTACTGTCATTATTTCTCCCGTCGTTGCCTATTTTTTCAATTAGTTTTGATTTTTATTGGAAGTCTGTCAAAAATGTGCATCCAGCTGGATTTCCTCTGTTTTTATCATTGGTGCTCATTTCATTTTCAGTGGTGCACTAAATGTCATAATGCATACATTTTGGTTATTTGCATAGTTCACCAGTAATTCAACAATACTTTCCCACATTTATCCTCGACATCAATATTATTCATCATTCACCAATCACCATCAGCTTGCGGGCGGTTGGAGGGGCTGCTGGTAGGGTCTTGTTTTCTATCCCGCTTGTCCCTTTCTTTGCGGATTTCTGTCTGTGTCGTGGAATGAGATGGCTGGGATTTTTCCAGGCTGTTTGTAACCTCGGGGTTAGTGGTAAGTTGGACACAGATAGATTTCTGCTCTATCTTTTCCTATCCTTCTATTGTCTTTCTTTTTCTAAACCACTTGTGACCCAAACGTGTCGCAGGTGGTTACACCTAAATCTACCTATCTGTCCTTTTGTGTTGTTTCTAGCTTCTTTATCTCATTGTGACTGTTATATGTGTATCAGTTTGCCAAGAATATCAGCTAATAAATTAAGATGTATTTAAACCGATTGTAGTTAAAATGACAAATTTTATTAGTCACATATAAAACTGCTTCAACATTGCGACAGTCATGACTGACATCTTAACCTCTTCACTCCTTTCTCCGCATCAATGATTCTACCCGAGTGTTTTCCCATTTATCACACATTCATATCAATACCGACAAGACATCTCGTTCCTTACCGTGGCAATCAATCTAATCCTGTTCCCGAATACTGCTTCAATAATGCCACAGTCATGCCTGACATCTTCAACATCCCCAAAGTCACTTGTAAAGAATTTCAGCTATAGCATTGTTGGTGCAACATTTTTCACTAAAAAAACCAATATGATTTAATACACTGAAATTTAGGCATTCGATTTCAAATACAATTTTGATAGTCTCTTTTCATGAAATCTAATAGGATGGAATCTCTCGACAATCATCAGTTATTAAAAATAGTATTAAACAGTTGTGGAAGCTGCGTAGATTCGGCTTTTATTCACCAATTTAGGGATTTTTGCATCTATTTATATATTACTGAACACTGATAATGAAATCGCTTATGAGGGAGATGGTTGTGGGGGCTGGTGTTGGTAAGGATTGTGACGATGGAGGTAGAATTGGGGATGAAGTAATTGTGGTGATATATTTTAGGACTTGGATTCCAAATCATGCTTCGACATTCTGAAACAAAGTGAGTCCACACTAAGCCTTTCCACTGTCATTGTGGTCATTATTCATGTGAGATACTGAGAAACGTACTTCTACCGGTCGAAGTGCACTGGCTTTTTTAGTATTGAACCTCATACATAAAAGTTTCTCGGAGGTCTACGAATAACTGGATTGTATTTGTATGGGATGTTGTCTAACGGTGACTTTGGTAACAAGAACGAATGTAATTGGCTTGACTCTTCCTTGTCGAATCACCTTAGGGCTAGGTCTGGAACTGTAACATTATTTGATCTCCGTCGCTGAATTTGCGTCTATCGTCATCTCCTTAACAACACCAACACCCATTGCCACCAATCTTGCATTTTTGTCTCATCACAATTTCCATTTCGCCACGACCCATTCCAACAAATTCACCCCTAATTTCAATCTCCATGTCTTTGATTCTACTCAAGTTTTTTTCCCATATCACATCTACATATCAATTCGACCAGAGTTTGTCATTTCAGGGCTTACTGTTTCAACCAAACCAATGCTGGTCCTGACGACTGCTTCATCATTGCCACAGTCATTGCTAACGCTTGCACGAAATGTCATATAGCTGGGTTTTTTTATATGTGACAGTGAGGATGTTGGTGGTGTTAGCCATGATTGTAACAATGTTGAAGCAGTCGTCAAGAACAATATTGGATTGATTGCAACGGTAAAGCCCGAGATGACTAAGTCTTGTTGGTTTTGAGATATAGGTGTGATAATGGGAAAACACTCGGGTACAATCATTGACGTGGAGATTGGGAATAGGGGTGACTTTGCTGGTATGGGTCGTGGCGAAATGAGAATTGTGATGAGACCACAATGCAAGATTGGTGGCAATGGGTGATGGAGATGTTAAGGAGATGACGGTAGATGCAAATTCAGCGATGAAGATTCAATAATGGTTAGTTCTAGACCTCACCCTAAGGTGATTCAACCAGGAAGAGAAAAGCCAATCACATTCTTCCTTGTTACCAGGATAACTGTTAGTCAACATCCCATACAAATACATTCCAATCATCCGTAGACCTCCGATTCACCATTATCTCAAGGTTCAATACTGAAAAACCCAGTGCACTTCAACCAGTAGAAGTACGTTTCTCAGTTTTTTTTGCATGTATGATCACACAATGACAGTGGGAAGAAAGGATAAGTGTGGACTCACTTGATCTCATACCGTCGTAGCCAACTTGGAAATGTCCGAATCCCTGTGACTATCACCGTCATCATGTTGCACCCCTAACACGTACCAGCACAACCATGACATATCCTTCCCCCTATCCTTATCCCACGATAAGAAAACCCTACATTTTATCTCATTTATCACACCTTTCATCCGACATCTCTATCATTATTTTGAAACTAAATCATCTAGCATCTAGAACTCGTACCGTTATATTTCCTAGCAAGACCGTCCTTTCCTTTTTCTGTCACCTACTACAACAAATCTCAACATCAAACAGCCTCATATGTCGGCCAACACATAATTCGTATGCTTCTTTAACTTTCGACATAGCTGACAGAACTTACAAGTAGAAAATATAAAAACGAACTAATCTCCAAAGATTGAATAATGTATAGGTCTTTATGATTCATTGAATATCCCGAAATGTTCTTGCAGATGTTTTTGGAATTAATCGTGAATCGAAGATCTTTAGTCAGGAAGAAAATCAACCATCGTGTCATCTACCTCAACCAATCTCAACATCAAAATCCTCACATATGTCGGCCAACACACAATTCGTATGTTTCTTTAACTTTCGACATAGCTGACAAAACTTACAAGTAGAAAATATAACGAACTAATCTCCAATGTTTCAAAAAATGATGTTTTTGGAATTCATCGTGAATCGAAAATTTTTAGTCAGGAAGAAAATCAACCATCTAAAATTCCGTGAAAGTGCTTAATGAATGGTAAACCCGCATAAAAACGTAATTTATCCTCAATGAGGATCTACTTTATTAACTTTACTGACTGAATATGATATTGCTTTTCTTAGTTGTACCGACATTTACATACTTTATAATTATGTCTTAGGTAATCAATGAAATCAATACCGATAAAAAGAAATGCTGAGCGTCATTATTCACACAGCATTTACCCACGTTTCCTGATCATAAAGTCCCCTGAGCGGGTGGTTGGATGGGAGCATCACCCTTGAATCATATACCTATGATGTTCGCATGGGTGTACGATCCGATAGTGATGTCGTTTCTTCTTCTCTTTACTAGCCTATCCTGCTTCTTTGGTTTGTGATTGTATTTTTGACAGGGGATATTTTTTTTTCTGTAAATCTTCTGTCTGTTTGTTCTTGGTTATTTATAATTTAGCTTATGATATCTTTAGGTTATGATTTTGATTTACATTTGTACTATTTTGTTAGATTGCTTGTTTTTTTGTTTCAGCGGTCTCTCATATAACCTCAATTGTGTTGGAAGAGACCTAAAGCAACAAACAAACAAAAAAAAGTCCCCTGAAAGTTGCAATTGATCTCTCACTGTCCGCTATCCCATCAGTCTATCTGGCATCTTTTCTTTAATCGGCCTTTTCTTTACCTACCATCGATTTTCCCGTTGTTTCGCCCTTTAATCTCGTTGCTTATTTTTTGTGAAAATCATTTCAATTCTTGAATTATCTCTGATGTAATGGTAACACAACTGACCGACTCATCAGGAGATCTTAAGTTCGATCCCCAGTTGAGCAAGGCTGATTTTTGAGATGATCTTTTTTCCTCTTTTTTAGTAGTCTCACAATAACTACAATTGTATTGTCACTCAACACAAATTTTAATCACAAGATGAGATTACATCATTCTACAATACATTTTACGCAGGAACCTTGGACGATGAATTCAGCTTGTAATTTGAAATTAGCAATAAAGTGCCTTGAGCTTCAACTCCTAAAACTGTTGTTGCAGAAATGTCGAGAAAATCAGCAATTTTGTCAATTTTTATACTATATACCCCCCTCACCCCAATTAATTACTGTTATGTATTGTTATGCTTTTTGTTTGAATATTATATTATTGGTTTATAAATATTCAGTCTGATCCTATGCTTGTGTCTTGATGAGACGTTTAGAATCTAGACTATTTCCCTATTTGAACCAATCCCCCTTGTCTTACTGTTTTTGGGTACATTTACTTGTGTCTCTATAATATTTTTTACTATTCCATCTCCTTCCTTTTTTACTGTCGCTTAAATGACCTAAATGTTTCGCAAGCGTCGTAAAACTGCTCAAAACAACAAAAGCAAAATTCATCCCTTGTTTTCGGAAGATATTCCAAGGATTTGCTTCTAACTTTTAGATAGACTGTTGGTCTCCTCAAAATATTTTCGAACAGATTCATCAGAATAGCTACCCAAAACTCCTTACTTAAAATCAGTCCTTTTGCTGGAGGCGAGTGTTCTGTCAATTTACCAATTGATGTTAAAAATAAGTTCTTTTGTTACTCTGCAGTTTGTGTGTATAGATTTGTGTGTAAGCGCGGGCGCGCCTGCAAGCAAGAATGGCTGAGAAAGAGAGATATAGATAGAGTGGTAAAGGGGGGATAGATATATAGATGGATAGTGATAACAAATATAGGAGGGAGGGAGAGGGGGTAGGGGAGGGAGAGACGGGAGTTTAGGGGAATGGAGAGGGGGTGGGGGTGCGTGGGGGTGTGATAGGGAGGGCGTATGAAAAATGCAGGGTACCTTTAGCTCGATTGGTATGATTTCACGTCCTCCATTTCTTAGATCCGTGCAGATTTTCTACAAGCCAATCTTGTGCTTGTGTCTGGATTCGACTTTTGGTTATTTCAAAGTAAATACACTGATAGTTTTCTCTGGAATCCATTTCTATAGACTCAATAATCTTTGACTTAATTTTTCTCGGGTGCTTTCAATTGTAAATCTATAATTTTCTTTTATTTTATTATCCCTGTCTTTTACTGAGAAACCTTTTCAAAATTAACAATTTTGCAAAAGTATTTTATTTGTAAAAAGTATGTAGATGACATAGGAATATTGTAATGATGGTAAGGCAATGTACTGATGATAATATGATGGTATAGGGATAACTTGATGATGGTATGACAATGTGATAATGGCAATGTAATGATATGATGATGTGATGGTATATGGATACTTTGATTGTATTACAATGTGATAATGGTAGGACAATGTGATGATATGGCAATGTGATGATATAATATAATGTGATGGTATAGGGATAATTTGATGATGGTATGGCAATGTAATGATATGATAATGTGATGGTAAAGGGATGATTTGGTGATGGTATGACAATGTGATGATTGTATGACTTGTGATAATGGTAGGACAATGTGATGACATAGGAATAGTGTGATGATATGACAATGTGATGATATAATGTAATGTGATGGTATAGGGATAATTTGATGATGGTATGACAATGTGATAATGTAGGACAATATGATGGTAGGACAGTGTGATGATGGTAGGACAATGTGATGACATACTGTGATGATGGTATAAAGATAATGTGATAATATAAGAATTATGGGTTGATGGTATAATGTGATGATACTGGAATATGAATTGAGATGATATAGTGCTGTGATGATAATACTGTAATGTGATGATGATATTGTAATGTGATGATGATATTGTAATGTGATGATGATATTGTAATGTGATGATTGTATGACAATGTGATATGGGGATGATATAGGGATACTGTGAAGGTATAGGATTGGTAAATAAAATTTATTGAACCAAACATTGTGATTTTTAATCTATCATGTTTATTTTATTTTCCTACTGGTATCCACTCAAACGGCAACTTCCATTGTGATCCTCAGAGATCCAAGTCTTGCTTACTTTTTTTACGCTTGTCAACGGGCTCGTGGGTTTCCCTCTTTTCCTTTTTTCAGGTCTTATCCTAGACTAAGACGACTTGCCAATGTTCGATGTACAACTCTGGCAAAATGAATTTTCATGACCTTTGATTTCACGAGACTTAATGTGATCTGAAACTCAGTACACTGATAGTTTGCTCTTATCAACTTGTGTTCCCTATTTGAGCAAGTGCTCTCTATTTTACAATTTTCTTTGGCCCTATAAAATGGAAATCATTTTCTTCATTTTACTGGCGCTGAATTGACCTGTGTCGCAAGCGCTGTATATCCATTAAATATATATTTAAACATTGGAGTGCATTCCTTTGGGTGGGAACGTATGCTTTATGTCTGGGTTAGGCCTTTTGGTGAACTTAAACTAAGTGCGTTAATGGTATGCCCTTAAATTAAACTTTTGTTCCATATTTGAGCCAGTCCCCTGGTCTCACCTTTTCTTGGGTGCTTTCAATTGTAAATCTAACTCTTTATTCCGCTTTACTAGCGCTGATATTACACAACTGTGTCATAAGCGTCGTAAAACCTTCAAAATATAAAACAAAAACTTTTGATGCTCCGGATTAGGTACATATCTACATAATTATCTATTTTTCATTTAATTCTAATCTAACATTTGTCTTAGCTAAAGCACCCTTGAATACACGCTGATCGACTGGAATGCGTTATCTACGATCAAAACACACTTGGCCAACTGGGTGGGGTCTGTCTTTGTCTTTGTCTTGGAATTCGATTACTTGGTTTTGTCCTGGCCCTTGCCTTGTCTGAGGGGGGAACAGTCAAAAATACAATGTTAATTTAGGAGATTTTATTTCCTTATTAATAATCTGTTGTGTACCGATAGTTGTTTTTGTTTTGAGCACGGTTTGTAAACATTGGGTGCATTCCTGTTTGAGGGATCTTGTGCTGGTGTCTGAATGAGACTTCTCAAAGTACGCTCTTGGAATCAACCTCTATTCCCTTTTCGAAAAAATTCTATTTGTCTTACTTTTTACTGGGTGCTGTTACATCAGTTCTATATTTTTTAAATATTTAATTCTTTTCCTTTTCCTGGCGCTGTGGGCAGGGACGTAATTACTGTGACTTCTATCCCTCTATATCTTTTGGGATGAGATTACTTGGTTTTGTCCTGGCCCTGGCCGGATACCCTGGCTGAGAGGGAAATGGTCAGTTTTGGGAGATTATATTTTTTGTCGTGTCAATCATCTCTGTTATGCTCTGTAATATGTTTTGTTTACATATTATGATTCTAAACATTTGAGTGTATTCCTCTTAGTGGGGCTGGGTGGGGTTCCTGGCCTAACATTGTGGGCAGGGGGGTGGGGGGACTTATGTCTTCTATCCCCTTATATATGTTTTCCAACTTGCTTTCCGACTTCGAATTTGGTTTTGTCCTGGCCCTGGCCGGATGCCCTTGGTGAGAGGGGAAACAGTCAATTGTATATTAATTTTAGATGTTATTTTTTTCCATGTAAATCATCTCTGTTATGCACTGAATTATGATTTGTTTACATGTTATATATGATTTGTAAACATTTGAGTGTGTTCCTCTCAGTGGGGACCTGTGCGTGTGTCTGGATGAGACTTTAAGGTGATCTCCAACTAAGTACACCGATAGTGTGCTAATCTACATTTGTTTTCCTATTTGAACCAATTCCCTTTTGTCTTACCTTTTCTTGGGTGCTTTAATTGTAATTCTAGTACTTTTTACTATCCTATTTTCTTCCTTTTTACTGGCGTTGATATGACCTTAACGTGTCGCAAGTGCCGTAAAAAATTAAAAACATACAAACAAAAAACTAAACAAAGAAAAACAAATAATTCTCTTAGTGGTGACCTGTGCTTGTGTCAGGATGAGACTTATAGGTGATCTCTAAGTACGCGGATTGTGTGCTCTTGGAATCTACATCTGTTTCCTATTTGAATGAATTCCCACTCGTCTTATCATTTCTTGGGTGCTTCAATTGTAAATCTAGAACTTTTTTACTATCGCAATTTCTTCCTCCTGGGTGGGGATCCTGACCTCCCATAGTGGGCAGGGGGTACATACTGTCTTCTATCCCCTTATATCTGTTTTCCAACTTGCTTTCTGTCTTTGTCTTGGCATGAGATTACTTGGTTTTATCCTGGCCCTGGCTGGAGTCCCAGATGGGAGGGAAACAGTCAAATGCATAGTTATTGTTATGGGAGATGATATTTTTTTCCTTGTAAATCATCTCTCTGTAATGTATTATTGTTATTCTAATGTATAATGTAGGCATTTGAGTGTATTCCTCTTTGTTGGATTTTGTGCTTGTGTCTGGATGAGACTTATAGGTGATCTCAAACTAGGTGCATTGGTGGTATGCTCTTGGAATCTACATCTGATCCCTATTTGTTCCCAGTTCCCCTATGTGTGTGTGTGTGTGTGTGTGTGTGTGTGTTAGTGTGAGTGTGGCTAGGGAAGGATAACGGGAAAGTTTTTACATATTATCAATAGATAGAACGAAGATGACGTCACTCAAGCCTTTGTTATTGTATTTTGCCATCCACGTTTGTGAGTGATCCTCATTAAACGGTATAAACCAGACTATAAAAGTTCATAGTTACACATAGTTTTGTGTGTTGGTCCGTTATACTTCCGGATGGCAATGTTGTGAGCTTCTTAGCCAAGTGCATACTATCTATACAATGCTTGAGTGGTAGGTAGTGTCATGTTTTGCTTCCGTGTTCAAAATCTAATTCAGAATAAAAGAACAATAAATTTCATTTTATGTATTTTTTCTTCTCATTTTTCACAATCGCGGAGGAACTACCTGAGTGAGATGGGATGGTTGAAGAGAGATTAATATTCGATTCGTTTTATGGATGGAATCGAAGAATTGATGGATGACATCAACAACTATTTCTTCAGATCCACTGTGTGGTTCTCAACTCGATGCAATCTCATTAAAAGCATTCTATTTTTAAAGATGGAATTCTCGAGTGTCTGCTTCAACAAACCCAGGGGAATTTACATCGATCTATAAATTGATTAAACAGATATTTGAATGATATATCCCACTTGTCACATGCGTGTTTTATTAGTGGTGCGTCTCCGTGGATGATATGTATGCTCTCCCCGGTACGACATAAAAAATATGCTTGGTGCTTGCGTTTCAATCTCATTTTTCCGTTCTCTGTCAGTGAAGCGAAGGGTGGTGCCCGACCAGTTGGGACTCGTGTTTGACTCAGTGACACAGTTCTTTTTTTATTCTCTTTTTACTTTTTCCTCAAGTGTACAGATCTAATATTTTTACTATCCAATTTTCACCCTTTTTACTGGCGCTGATATGACCTAAATGTTTTGCAAGCACCGTAAAACCCTTTAAAAAAAAAAAAAAAAAAAAGACAGACACCTAAATATGTCCTCCCTTGAGGATTGTCCTTTTAATACACCTAGATATGTCCTCCCCTGAGGATAGTCCTTTTAATACACCTAAATGTGTCCTCCCATCAGGATAGTCCTTTTAATACACTTAAATATATCCTTCCCTGAGGATAGTCCTTTTAATACATCTAAATGTGTCCTCCCCTCAGGATAGTCCTTTTATTACACCTAAATGTGTCTTCCCCTCAAGATAACCCTTTTATATACGTAAATATGTACTCCCATAAGGATATCTCTTTGTACATATGTAAATATGTCCTCCCCTGTACATCGTTCTTTTCAACATATTCTCCCTGTGTACATATGCCCCTTCACTGTAGATTGCTTTTGTATATCTGCAGATAGCCCCTCATCCTCTCTCCTGTTGATTGCTCTTGTATATATGAACAAGGAATGAAATGAGTAGAAAAGTGCCAGAAGATAAAAGAGAATTCTTTTTCTTCTGACACTTTTCTACTCACTTCATTCCTTGTTGTTATCAACATAAGTGCCTGCCCCCCTCCCCGGTAGATAGCTCCTGTAGATATGTAGCTATTCCCTGTATATTTTATGATATATTTTGAATTTTAAGTTTTAAACATTGGCATAGTTAGTTTTATGAGAGTTGTACATGTAAAATTTAATATGCACTTTAGACATTGCATAACCATTATGTATTACGAGGGCGCATATTCGTTGGTCTGATAACCTAATTGTTGTGATGGACAATACTTTGCGTTGGTTTGAGAATGTTTCCTAGAAAACAATGAGCCCATGACAATTTGGGTTATCCGACCTGCTCATCTGTAACGTTTTTTTAAAACCCTAAAATGGCTTCGTGTTTGATGACGTTGAGATAATCTTAATTGCAATATAGTACCACAAACGTTCATATTCTGAAGCATTTTTAAGCTGCAGGTTATTTTAGAACACATTTGATTTTAAGTATAGAATCATCACCCTTACGTTGTTTTAACAGACATGTTTTCAATTTTGATGACGGCGGCGACGACGACCTTTTTATTGTATTGTTTTATATATTAATGAATTTCTAATAAAATGTGTAATAGAAAACCATCTTACCCTTTTAATTTGATTTCATATTTTCTCGGAGCGAAGGGGTCTTTTGACTTCACATTGTGGCAGGGAGATCCTTCTTGCTGTGTCTGGGTATGGTCTATCTCCCTACATTGCTTTGTCTTGAAATGACACTGCTTGGTTCTGGATGGGGTCTTTTGACCTTCCATGGTGGGCATGAGGCCATGTGCTTTGTCTTCTTCTATCTACTTTTTCTGTTTCCTGAGTTACTTTCTTTGTCTCGGTTTTGTTCTGGCCCTTCTCGGAGTCCTTGACTGGAAGAGAAACAGTCAAATGTATAGCGTTAGTTTTGGGAGGTGATATTTATATTCCTTGTCAATCATCTGTTATGTACTCGTCGTTATATTTTTGTTCTGGGCGGGCTTCCCGACCTCCCATAGTGGGCAGGGAGGTACTTACTGTGTCATGCAGTGTAGATAGATAACACACGTGTAACCAATAACGTCACTGTAAATCATCAGTGGTCGAAATCACAGGTCGCATTTAAAAAATCCTTCAATTCATTCTTTTTTTTTTTTTACGCTGGCTTGGTGAAATTAGTTTGAGGAAACCGTGTTTGTGGTAAAAAATTAGTTCGAGGAAGGAATGGAATGATGACAAAGAAAATAATAAGGAATAAAATCGGGACATTCAAATGAGGAAACCGTGCTGGAGTGTAGTTAGTTTTGGGACATTATATTTTTCCTTGTTTTGTTCTCATGACATGTTATATATGATTTGGAAACATTTGAGTGTGTTCCTCTTATTGGGGCCCAGTGCTTAATGTCAGGATGAGACATTTAGATGATCTCAAACTAAGTACTTTGACAGTGTGCTCTTGGAATCTACATCTATTTCCTATTTGAACAAATTCCTCTGTCTTACCTTTTCTTGTGTACTTTAATTGTAATTTTAAAACTTATTACCATTACTATCCCATTTTCTTCCTTTTTATATGACCTTTATATGTCGCAAGTAGTGGGCAATTTTGATTCCATTTGTTGTCTTGGAATGAAATTACTTAGTTTTGTCCTGACCCTGGCCAGAGTTCCTTAGCTGGGAGGGAAACAGTCTAATGTATGGTTATAGTTTTTGGAGATGATATTTTTTTTCCTTGTAAATCATCTCTCTGTTATGCATTGTATTATATTTTATTTTACATATTATATTATATGATTTGTAAACATTTGAGTGTATTCCTCTTAGTGGGGGCCTGTGCTTGTGTCTGGATGAGACTTTTAGGTGATCTCAAACTAAGCACTTTGATGGTGTGCTCTTGGAATCTACATCTGTTTCCTATTTGAACCAATTCACTTTTGTCTTACCTTTTCTTTGGTGCTTTAATTATAATTCTAGAACTTTATACTATCCCATTTTCTTCCTTGTTACTGGCGCTGATATGACCTAAATGTGTTGCAAGCGCCGTAAAACCCTTACAAACAAACAAAAACAAAACAATATGTCGCAAGTGTCGTAAAACCCTTTAAAACAAAAACAAAAACATTATATTTTTGTTTTGAACATGTGAGTATCAAAGTGACTGGGTGGGGTTCCTGACCTCCCATAGTGAACAGGGATGTCACTTACTGTATCTTCTCTATATACCTATATCTGTTTTCTGAGTTGCTTTCTGTCTTTGTCTTGGAATGGGATTATCCTTGACTGAGAGGGAAACAGACAAATGTATAGCTATAGTTTTGGGATATATTTTTCACTTGTAAATCTCTGTTACATTTTTGTTTTAAATATAATGTAATGGTTTGTAAACATTTGAAATATTTCTCTTAATGGGGACTTGTGCTTGTGTCTGGATGAGACATGTAGGTGATCTCAAACTAAGTTCCTTGATAATATGCTCTTGGAATCATAAATATGATCGCTATTTGAAACAATTCCCCTTTGTCTTACTTATTCTTGTGTGCTTTAATTATAATTCTAGAATGTTTTTGACTATCCCATTTTCTTCCTTTTTACTGGCGCTGATATGGCCTAAATCTGTTGTGTACTGGTCGTTATATTTTTGTTTCGAACATAGCATATAAACATTTGAATCTGTTCATCTTCGTGGGATCCGGTGCTGGTGTCTGGGTGAGATTTTTACGTGATCTCAAACTAAGTACATCGATGGTATTCTCTTGGAATCTACATCTACTCCCTATTTAAACCATCAATTTTTCTTCTGGATTCCTGGAATCCCATAGTGGCACTTACTGTGTATTCTATCCCCTTATTTTCTGTTTTCCAATTTGCTTCCTGTCTTTGTCTTGGAATGAGATAACTTGGTTTTGTCCTGGCCCTGGCCAGGGTCCTTGGCTGGTAGGGAAACAATCAAATGCATATTGTTTTGGGAGACATTTTTCCTTGTAAATCAGCTCTTTATTATATTTGTTATTTTGAATGTGCAATGTAAGCATTTGAGTGTGTTCCTCTTTGCTGATCTTGTGTTGTGATCTCAAAGTAAGTACATTGATGGTATGCTCTTGGAATCTACATCTGATCCCTCTTTGTTACCAGTTCTACGTTGTCTTACTTTTTCTTGGGTGCTTTCATTGTAATTCTAGAATTTGGCTATCTCATTTTCTTCCTTTTTACAGGCACTGACATGATATAACCTAAACGTGTTTCAAGCGCCGTGAAACAAACAATTACTTTTTCTTGGTGCTTTGGTTGTACGAGTAATTCTAGAATTTTTTCACCATCTCATTTTCTTCTTTTTTACTGTTGTTGGTTGGTTTGGTCTTCATCCAGGCCAGAGTCTTCAGCAGAGAGGGAAACAATCGGTTTTATAGTATTAGTGTTGATAGAATGTATTTTTCCTTGTAAATCATAATATCTCTGTTGTGGACTGTTTTAGTTTTGGATAGATTTTGTAAAGATTTCAGTGTATTCCTCTCGTTTGATCCTGTGCCTGGGTCGGAATGAGACTTTAAGATGATCTCAAACTTAAGTACACAGATAGAATGCTCTAAAAATCTACTTCTATTTTCTATTTGAACCAGTACCTTTGTCTTACTTTACCTTGGCTGTTTTCTGTGTGGGGTTCCTGACCTTCCATAGTGGACAGGGAGGTACTGTGTCTTTCTTCTATTCTCCTGTATCTGTTTTCCAATTACTTTTTGTCTTTGTCTTAGAATGAGATTACTTAGTTTTGTCCGCACCCTGGCCTTGACTGAGAAGGAAACAGTCGAATGTATAATTATAGTTTTGGGAGATTATATTTTTTTCCTTATAAACCACCTCTCTAAATATGTACTTTTTAATACTTTTAATATATGATTTGTAAACATGAGTGTATTCCTCTTAGTCTTACTGGGGTCTTGTGCTGGTGTATGGTTGAGATTTTTAGGTAATCTCTAAGTAAACTGATAGTGTGCTCTTGGAATCTACGTCTCTTCCTTATTTGAACCATTCCCCTTTGACTTACTTTTTCCTTAAGTCCTTTTTATTGTACATTTAAAATTATTTTACTATCCAATTTTTTTCCTGTTTACTGGCGCTGATATGGCTCTAATGTGTTGCAAGTGCAACCCTTAAAAACAATAAAAACAATCTTGGATGCTTTTAATTGTACATCCTTTTTTTCTATTATCCCATTTTCTTTTCTTTTACTGGTGCTAAAATGACCTTACTGTGTCGCAAGCGCCGTAAAATCAAAAACAACTACCCCATTGTCTTTTTTTTTTTTTTTTTTGCTTTCAGTCTATTTTTCTAAATTTTCTTTTCTTATCCCATCTTCTCCCTTTTCACAGGCCCTGAAATGACTTAATAAGTCGCGAACGCGGTAAAACCCATAAAAACAATAAAATCAATTTCTTGCTGTGTGTTTTATCCCTATTTTCCTTTTTCAAGTTGCTTTCAGTCATTCTACGGGGTCCTTTGGCCTCCTGTGGTGATCGAGGAGGTCACGTTTGCTTTCTTCTCCCCTTTTCTATCCCCCTGCAGCTAATTTCACTTTGTATTGCCGTCTTAGTTCTGAATTGAGATTGCTCGGGGGTTTCCTGTCTGGTTGGGGTCCTTTCTTCACTTTAAATATGCACGACGAGCAAAGCCGCTACATCTTCTAAGTAAAACTTAACACAGAGATGTATCTCCGCCAAACACTGAATCGGTATAAGCCGTTTAAATAGAGACATACATTTAAATAAATATGTACCTTTAAATACCCAACGGAATCAAAACGCCAAGGATATACAAATTAACAGAAACATTTGTGCTGGTTTGTAAGCAGAAAAATGTTAATAAATTAAAGCAAATTCAGGAATCTTTAGACTAGAGCTTATTTGTATACAATATTCGGTGTTCTTTCGGAGTCGATCAAAATGGAGAGGCTCCCATAGGGGGCAGGGAGGCATTTACTATGTCTTCTATCCCCTATATCTGTTTTCCAACATGCTTTCTGTCTTTGTCTTGGAATGAGATTACTTGGTTTTGTTCTGACCCTGATCGGGTACCCAGGCTGAGAGTAAAACAGTCAAAGGTAAAGTGTTAATTTTGGGAGATGATATTTTTTCCTTGCAGATCATCTCTCTGTTAAGTATAGTTAGTTATGGATTCTGTAAATATTTGAGTACGTTCTTCTTAGTGCGATCCTGTGCTGGTGTCTGGATGAGTTTTTTATGTGATCTCAAACTAAGTACATTGATGGTATGCTCTTGGAATCTACATCTCTTCTCTATTTGAACCAATTCCATTTTGTCTAAAGTTTTCTTGTGTGCTTTGATTGTATATCTAGAATATTTTTACTATTCCATTTTCTTCTTTTTACTGGCGCTGATATGACCTAAATGTGTTGCAAGTGCCGTAAAACCATTTTTTAAAATGGAGAGGTCCTACTTGTCTCATCCTTGTACACCGGACAAACTGACCAAGGCTGAAGCAAAAAGTCGACAGGTAGAGCAAACCTTAAAATTCGTATGCACTAAACTATGGCCGTGATGGCTAAACGAAGGGATCATCACGGGTGTTAGCGTGCCGTTTAAATTTTAAATAAAACAAAAACAAAAAATACTGCTCTTCCCGCGTGATCAATTGTAGCAATACATAACATTTTGTGCATCATTTAACGTTTATCATCTGATTGAGATCATTTTGTGATGTCATATATCTGACTTCTGACTCGCAGGGTTTGGAATTAACATTGTTCCGTACAGCCAATGTTAAATTTTCGCCAATGAGCACAGAATTACTGGCAAATCAAAAAATTATAAAACTATTACTTATATACGAGTAAAGCAAGGGTCATTCTATCACCTGTTGACTCAAATGGATATTTAGATAATCTGCTAGGTCGTATTGCTCGGTCATTAATTTGATCTTGGTCATGAGAATCGTCACATGACCGTCCAACCGTAAAGTTGATCAACGTTGATTGTTAAAAAGATTCGTCTCGATCTATGTTAATTTCCATAATACAGTAGTATGACAATTAACATTGATGAGTGCCTGCTCGTAATAGCCTTTTCCCCCCGCAAATTCTGCGGGTTTTCCATAAATAAAACTAAACCAGTCACTGGTGTCACTAGACACATAAAGAATAATCTCCCTTTTTTGTAATTTAAAAAATTTAAGTATTGAGCTATAAAAAGTACAGTGATCTAGCATTAAAAATTATATTTATCAATTTAATTGGCATTCTTTTAATTATTTACTTATATCATATTGCCTTAGACTTAGACTGTCTTCATATATTACATATTTTGTTATATAAAGAGGTTTTAATGACTGGGTGGGGTTCCTGGCCTCCCATAGTGGGCAGGGAGGCACTTACTGTATCTTCTATCCCCTTATATCTGTTTTCCAATTTGCTTTCTGTCTTTGTCTTTGTGAATGAGAGTACTTGGTTTGGCCCTGGCCCTGACCAGGGCTTGTCTGGGAGGGAAATAATCAAATGAAATAGTTATTGTTTTGGGAGATTATATTTTTTCCCTTGTAAATCTGTTGTGTATTGTTATATTTGTTATTTTGAATGAATAATGTAAGCATTTGAGTGTATTCCTCTTACTGGTGTCTGGGTGAGACATTTAGGTGATCTCAAACTAAGTATATTGATATTGTGCTCTTGGAATCTACATCTGTTCCCCATTTGAACCATTCCCCTTTGTCTTACTTTTTCCTCAAGTCCTTTTAATTGTACATCTAGAATCTTTTCACTATCCAATTTTCTTCCTTTTTACTGGCGCTGATATGACCTAAATGTGTTGCAAGCGCCGTAGAACCCTTTAAAACAAAAACAAAACAAAACGAGGTTTTATCGAGAGAAAACAATGAGGTTTCAGCAAGGTGTGGTTATTATTATCCCCCGCTGACAATTAATGATTGTTTATAAAATGTGATAACAGCATAATGATGTGGTACCCAAAATGACAGATCATTTGACTTTGGGAATTGCGAACAGGTCGCTCTGTTACTAGATTCATTACGCACACCAACATTACCGGGTCGATTTTGATCGTTGATGGCTTAAAAGATTCGTCTTGATCTCTGTTTATTTCCCCAAAACATTAGTATACAAATTAAAATAGATCTGTGCCTGTTCGTGATAGTGATAGCCATCATTTCCCCGCAACTATTGCAGGTTCTCCAATGGTATATAAATCGACAAGTATAGGTGCCAATTCAGCGAACGGGATGATAGGCTGATCAACAAAGAACTTAAAATTCAAGTGTTGATGAAAATAAAACTGAACTCATTGTCTATTGTATAATTTCTATATAATTACGTTTTTAACGTCGTAAGATAACTCCACGGCGCTTTTTTCCTTATTCACAGAGATGTATTTTTTTGCATTTAAAGTGCGTCTAAAACATTTATATCTAGATAGTTGTAGATGAGTCGGTCCAAAGTCTCAAATCTAGTTAGGGTTTTGCATTTTTAAGTCGGATTTTTGTTCACTATAAATCTTATTCTTTCACTCTCTCAATCCTCAAATATGTAGATGAATAAATCCCAAAGCTAGCTGTGGTTTTAACATTGCGCTTTCACGAATGTGGGCGAGTGTTATGTTTGATTGCACTTGCACATCCGCGTCTATGTGTGTGTGTGTGTGAGTGCGTGTGTGTGTGCATGTGATGAATGACAAAGAGAATCATTTGGAGTTCGAAGTTAGTGTGTGAGCACACGAAGGAGAGACAGGGTCTCTAAAAATACAGTGGTCCCTGCTTGAGGCCTCCAAATTGCCTATTAACTGGTTCGCCCTTTTTAATTTTTGGAGATTTATTTGAAAGGAGAGGTGCATTCTTGTCATTTTTTCATTAAAAAAATTAATTAATCAATTTCTTTATTCATTTTTATGTTATCTTCGACGGACTGATCTAGCCTTGAGATCTTTCGAAACATCGTTTTTCTATGAATTGTTTTTTCCCCCAAAGATCAGGTATTTTGAGTATTATTCTGGCGTGATGGTTGTTAAAGGAACCAAGAGCCAGTGGTATTGGTATCGCTGCAAATCTAAGAAAAGATTGAAAGCAAAAAGAGGGCTTGTATTGGGGGATCCTTCCTAAGATCTCATATAAATATGTAAAACTAAAACAAATTAATAAATAAAAATAAAAAATAGAAGAAAAACACCCAGTACTCAAAATATCCAAAGGTGAGCAACATAAAAACATTTCATTTGAATTTGCATGGCGATGAGCTAGATACATTTAAGCATCATCCTTGTGCTCAAAATCTTTTTTTTTTTAAATTTAATGTCTAGTCTTATCGCATAATGTGACCCTATAGCCTAAAAATGTATCCTTTTTTTTCGACAATATTAAAATAATATTATGTGCTTCTTTTGAAATTGGCCTTTTATTTGTCTTTGCAAAGACCTGACAATGACAAACATAACATTCGTAGAAAAGAAGTATTGCCCAACATACATGGCCGATCATTATTGTAGTTAGAGAGAGAGAGAGAGAGAGAGAGAGAGAGAGAGAGAGAGAGAGAGAGAGAGAGAGAGAGAGAGAGAGAGAGAGAGAGAGAGAGAGAGAGAGAGAGAGAGAGAGAGATTGTTTTGTTTGTTTTTAAGGGTTTTACGGCGCTTGCACATTTAGGTCATATCAGCGCCAGTAGAAAGGCAGAAAATGGGATAGTAAAAAGTTCTAGAATTACAATTAGAGCACCAAGAAAAAGGAAGACAAAAGGGGAACTGGGAACAAATAGTTTTTTTTGTTTTTGTTTTTAAGTGTTTTACGGCGCTTGCAACACATTTAGGTTATATCAGCGCCAGTAAAAAGGAAGAAAATGGGATAGTAAAAAGTTCTAGAATTACAATTAAAGCACCCAAGAGAAAGGAAGACAAAGGGGAACTGGGAACAAATAGGGATCAGATGCAGATTCCAAGAGCAAACCATCAATGTACTTAGTTTGAGATCACCTATAAGTCTCATCTGGACACAAGCACAAAATCCAACAAAGAGGAATACACTCAAATACTTACATTATACATTAAAAATAACAAACATAATAATACACAACAGAGAGATGATTTACAAGGAAAAAAATATCATCTCCCAAAACAATAACTATGCATTTGACTGTTTCCCTCCCAGCTAGGACTCAGGCCAGGGCCAGGACAAAACCAAGTAATCCCTTTCCAAGACAAAGACAGAAAGCAAGTTGGAAAACAGATATAGGGGATAGAAGACACAGCAAGTACCTCCCTGCCCACTATGGGAGTGGGAACAAATAGGGATCAGATGTAGATTCCAAGAGCATACCACCAATGTACTTAGTTTGAGATCACCTAAAAGTCTCATCCGGACACAAGCACAAAATCCAACAAAGAGGAATGCACTCAAATGCCTACATTATACATTCAAAATAACACATAAGAGAGATGACTTACAAGGGAAAAAAATATCATCTCCCAAAACAATAACTATACATTTGACTGTTTCCCTCCCAGCTAGGACTCCGGCCAGGGTCAGGCCAAAACCAAGTAATCTCATTCCAAGACAAAGACAGAAACACTTGAGCTTTTATATAGCGCAATATCCACTAAACGTGCTCAAAGCGCTTTACAAATTACAAGGGGTCCCTGGCCAACAGCAACACATAACATGTAGGACGAGACATGACGCCTGTCAGGCGATATTACAAATTTTGGGACAGAGACAACGCTGTTAACGGCCAGGTACTCATTTTACACCAGAGTACGGTGAGAGAATGTGAGTAAAGAGCCTTCTCCAAGGACTCAACTATGCGCCGAGCGAGGCTCGAACCCAGGACCTTCCGACCCGAAAGCGAGTGTCATACCACTAGACCACATAGCCACAGAAAGCAAGTTGGAAAACAGACACAGGGTGATAGAAGATGCAGTAAGTACCTCCCTGCCCACTATGGGAGGTCAGGATCCCCACAGAGAGAGAGAGAGAGAGAGAGAGAGAGAGAGAGAGAGAGAGAGAGACATAGATAGATTTTTAAAAAGGGTTTTACGGAACTTGCAACACATTAAGGTCATATCAGCGCCAGTAAAATGGAAGAAAATGGGATAGTAAAAAGTTATAGAATTACAATTTAAGCGCGAAAGAAAAAGTGAGACAAAGGGGAATTGGTTCAAATAGGGAATAGATGTAGATTACAAGAGTATACTAATACTATCATTGTACTTAGTTTGAGATCACCTTAATGTCTCATTCTGACATAAGAACCGGTCCCCACTTAGAGGAAATCATTCAAACGTTTACAAACCAATATATATTTATAACAAAATAAGAAATGTAACAGTACATAACAGTCAAAGAGATGATTTACAAGGAAAAAAATAGCATCCCCCAAAACTATGACGATACGTTCACTGTTTCCCTCCCAGTCATGGACTCCGACCAGGGCTAGGACAAAACCAAGTAATCTCATTCCAAAACAAAGACAGAAAGCAACTCGGAAAACAAATACAAGGGGATAGAAGACACCACGTGACGTCCTGCCCAACATGGGAGGTCCAAGACCCCTCCTAGAGCACCCAAGAAAAAGCAAAACAAAGGAGACTGGTTCAAATTGGGAACAGAAGATTCAACGTGCATCATCTATGTGCCTACTTTGACACTACCTAAAAGTCTCATCAAGACATAAGCAGACTCCCGCTATGAAGAATACACACAAATGCTTACAAAGTACAACACATTTAAAACAAGGACCTAAAACTAATAACAATAATAATACATCCGCCCCCCCCCCCCCCAAGAAATCAAATAAAATCAACACATCAACGCTAACGATTGATATGGATTATATCATCATCCTTTTATATTGATATTATAATATTATGGATATACATACATATCATTATTATCATTCGTCATTGCTATAATTAAAATAAAATAGTATTCCTATAAGAGATATTTAATCAATTAACTGCCGTACTTCAGAAAGACGAGTATTTAAAAATTTGGCCAGAAAAAAACTCATCCATCAAAGATCATCCATTTAACCGACCCTCATCTTGGCAAATACTCTCAAACCTTTTGCTAAGATGAGGGTCATTTAAATCTATCGATACTTGAAGGATGAGCTTTCTGACAAATTTTTAAAATCCACGTCTTTCTGAGGTACGGCAGTTAACAGATTAAGGAGTAAAATCATAGTTAGCACACGGTAGACATTTCGATTGTTATAAATATTAGACCCTGAAAAATTGACTTAATGAGGCTGACAAGTTAGATCATTATCGAATAAAAACAATTATTATTATGATTAGATGCTAAGGGGAGTAGAAAATGCTTGACAAACGGAATAAATAGAATATTAATAAATAACATTATATTAATACTACTGCGAGTCTATTGGCGATACATACACAAAAATGGTGGGGTGGTGGTGGTGATGATGATGATGATAACGACGATGTTGATGATGATGATGATGATGACGACGATATCAATATAAACAACAACAACAACAAACCAAAAGCGTGTACGTGTTATGTGATTAAAATTGACTTATTATAAATTCATGAAGTTTCAAATCCCAAAATGAGATAAAAAGGATTTATAGAATTGATAAAGGTTTCTTTTGTTTGGTTTTTTTTTTCCTAATCTTTCAGAAATCATGTTTTAAAAAAATTTAGCTTAATCAATATTAATGATTGTGCAACAAATTAAGATAAATATAATATGAGGATGGCCAAATAAGGTAATTTACAATTTATCATATCCCGAAATGTTGAAACCTCATCGATGATGCATACCCCAACGTCCTCTAATCATAAATATAATATATAATATAAAAACGACATAGAACCATACACCATACACAATTGAATAAATAGTGTTATCATTTGGAGTATTATAGTTTTTGTATTTTAAACACAGAATTATTTTACGGCAAGTGGCGAAAAAAAACAACAAGTGAAACAAAATTAAGACTTATTTTGCTCGTTATCATACATCATTCAATCACTCTCATTCCATTATTTAACCTCATAATATTACCGGATTTTTAAAAAGTATTAGGTGCCATAAATCACTTAGTTTTATGTTTATTACTGTTCAAAAAGTATCAGGTACTACACAACACTCTTTATGCTATTAAAAAAATTGTATTAGGCACTACACACTCTGTTTTATGGTTATCACTATTCAAAAAGTATTAGATACTACACAACATTCTAAGATTCAATATTATCACTTTTGAAAGATTAAAGATAAAAACGAAACAAATTTCAGCACAATTTAAGTCAGCATTGTTTAAAGGGTTTTAAGGATATAACAGCACCTTAGAAAAGAATGATGGTACAAAACACAAAGTACTGTTTGGTTTAGAGATGTGACTGTAAAGTACCTGGAACACTCTCGGCTTACAAGCGCCTGACTGTGAGTAAGACAAAAGGGAATAGTTCATGGAAAGAAGAGGGGTAAGTTGCAGTAGTAATATACCCATGAGCACAATCTGAGGTCCACTACAGTCTCACACAGACTACATTCCAAACTAAATTGTCCCCGCGATTTGAATGAATTATTCATTTAAATTTTGTTTTTTTGTTTTTAAGGGTTTTACGGCGCTTGCAACACATTTAGGTTATATCAGCGCCAGTAAAAAGGAAGAAAATGGGATAGTAAAAAGTTCTAGAATTACAATTGAAGCATCCAAGAGAAAGTAAGACAAAGGGGAACTGGGAACAAATAGGGATCAGATGTAGATTCCAAGAGCATATCACCAATGTACTTAGTTTGAGATCACCTATAAGTCTCATCCGGACACAAGAACAAAATCCAACAAAGAGGAACACACTCAAATATAACAAATATACTAATACATAACAGAGAGATGATTTACAAGGAAAAAAAATATCATCTCCCAAAACAATAACTATGCATTTGACTGTTTTCCTCCCAGCCAGGACTCTGACCAGGGGCAGGAAAAAAACTAAGTAATCTCATTCCAAGACAAAGACAGAAAGCATGTTGGAAAACAGATATAAGGGGATAGAAGACACAGTGTGTACCTCCCTGCCCGCTATGGGACGTCAGGATCCCCACCCAGTCATTTAAATTTAAAAAATCGTGAAATTTAAGGATTGAAAAAAAAATTAATAAAATTTTTCATTCAAAAATAATTCAGCAAAAGTATAGCAAAAATGTTTGCTCTGTTTTACAATGAAAATGTCAAATTTTAACACTAAAATATTTTTATTACCCCCAGCTTACCTCTCATGATACATACACTATCCAGATCAATGCACTTTTCAAAGATGAAAAATAAATTGTCATCAAATCATTGTCAAAAAATAAATTGTTTCATTTCTTTGATAGTAGGAGTAAGTTAACAGTATTCAAATTTTAAAATCCCCCCCCCCCCCTTTGCAAAAAAAAAAACCCCTGTAAATCTAATTATTTCAAAAAATAAAAGTTGGAATTGCATTGCAGACTGGCAAATATTGCATTTGCAAAGCGGTTGCTAGAATGAAAAAAAAATCAAACCAAAAACCCAGTTGCAGTCATTCACAAACTGGGATAGATGATTTACAACATTGTTAAATTATCTTTGAGAAAAACATAAACTGTCATATAGGAGTGTCTCCCTCATGTTAACCAGCTCCAGTCTATGGCCTTGGCAAAAGAAAGTCATCTCAGTTTGAGATACAAAGGACAAAACGTCACATTGAAAAGGACAACGGTACATTAAGAGTGAAGATCCATTATATATTTATAGCCTCGTTTATAGCCTACAACTCCAATTTTCACTTCGGAAATTAAAAAAAAACAACAAAAAAAAACTAACAATAACCAAGCTCTAATAACAAAATTTTCCCATTAGACAACTTTCCATCCATATGCAAGAGACAAAGAATTGTTTGTTTTTAACAGAGTACATCATTTGAAATACGATTTCAGCACCCATTTTAAACAATAATAAAAGGTAATGGGATAGTGAAAAGATGCACACAAAGAAATATTTTTGAAAGATAAACTGGCTCAAACAGGGAGCAGAAGTAGATCTCAATAGCCATTCATAGACTTGTCTAGTTTGAGACTACCTGAATGTCAATATACAGATACAACATCCCAGCCAAGATGGATACATTCAAATACTGACAATTAAGATAATACATATATGAAGAAAAAATGGTTTAAAAGGAAGAATATATCATGTTCCCCAAAAAAGAGCAAACAAACAAAAAAATACAAAAAAAAACATGCATCTGACAGTTTTACTCCAGACTCCAGAGTAATAGTCGCAGCCAAGGCCAGGGCAAAACAAAGGCTATCATTCCATGATGAGGAAAATTGACAAAATGGATCAACACATCATTTAAGAACGAGGCCCCTCATCAATAAGTGATTCAACTAAACCAGCTTCAATCTCACTCAGTCTTTTGAACCCAATTACAAGTCAGGCACAAGATGGTTTTCAAACAGTAAAAAAGTTGCATTAATTTGTTTTTATGGGAAAATAAAATTATATACATCTAAGTTTAAAAAATCATTCAAAGCAAACAACCAAACTAAAGTAATGCCACAGCATGCAACTACAAACATACACCACAGCAATTCTCTATATCATGTTCTGAAGGAAAAACAGGAGAGACTTTGTGAAGTACCAGAAAATAAAGCGAAGAGGTCAAGAAGGAAATGCCAATTATTAAACACACGTCCTTTTTTTTTTTTAATTTTCAATAAATCTAAATTTACATGAAACAAAAGACAATTTTAATATTATAATTGGTTTTAAAAATAAGAACTTATGCAATGAATGTTTTCACTAAAAATCCCCATTTAGATAATTTAGATATTCTCAGGATAACAAGAAAGTAAATCCTCTTCTAAATTCATTATAACAACAGTAGAATTACACAATTTTTGGAATACGGTGGTGAAGAGACTATGAAAATGCATAATAATGATAATAATAATAAAAATAATAATAATAATAATAATAATAATAATAATAATGATGATGATGATGATGATGATGATGATGATGATGATGATGATGATAATAATAATAATAATAATAAAATTATGTTTATTTGAATGTCTTTCTGAACCTAACTAAATTGCCTAATGATCATATATCAATTTTAATAAAAAAAAAATGTTATCTTCCTTTTCTGCATTTTAAACTGCCTATTCAAAAATCATCTTACAAAATCTGAAAGTCAATGCACCTACTACTATTAAACCAGTCTCTAATTTACCATGTACAATATATCTTTGAAAATCATCAGCGATTTCTGTTTTCTGACACTCCTTATTACAATGTCTTGTATTTCTAAAAGCTACACATACTTTACAAATGATCACAGCACACAAGTCAAGTCTAATTCACACTGATTCCCTACAATGTACACAGTACATTCATGTATATAAAAGATAAAAATAACAATATCAATAAAATTAGAATCAAACGACTAGTATGATTGAGAGAACACAGATTGATTATGTGCATGGCAAGGGGAAAGGGGGAGAAAAAAATGATGACCCTCGTGAAAGAGGAATATGTGATGTGTAAAACAATTTATCTATGAAACCTAGGCGTTTTTTGTTTTTTTTTTACGTTCTTGTCTGCATCTAGGAATTAATGGAGCTATCAACAGTATTAAATGTCCCAAAAGGGTTTAAAAAATAAATATTATAGTCGTAGCGATGATAGGATTAGAAAACGCGTAGGTGTGAGAGCAAAAGGATTTCTGAACTGAGCTGATGGCTTGTTTGTTTTTAGAACTTTTACAGTATAAGCAACTCCTGTAGATCATTTCAGCACCAGTGAAAAGGAAGACCATTGGGGAAAAGTTGTAGATCTGAAGTTAAAAGCACAGAGGAAAAGTCCAAGAACACTGGTAGAAAAAAGGGAGCAAAAGATTCCACCAAAATCTGTCTAAGTGATTATTTATTATGATTGAGTAAGGATTATCGATTATTTTTTTTTGTTTGCATAACAGCAAGTGTCTTTTTTAAAAACTAACAAAGTGCAAAATTAGAGAGCAGGTACCGGTATAAAATTAAAATTAAAAAAAAAAATAGTGTATGAAGCAGTGCCAAAAGAGAAAGAGAGAAAGAAAAGTACAAGAAAAAGCCATCCCAACAAATCAGCTTGTGTTTGTGTGTCTTTTACATAAGGTTATATCAGTGTCTAGAAAAAGTGAAGATGATTGAATTGTCAGATAAAAACTGGATATAAAGTTTCAATTCAATCACAAGCGCCAGATGTAAAAAAAAATGGGCATGGAAAACGCAACACAAATGCATTTTTTTATTAGAGAGTCAAGGATGAGATTTCAGGCCAAAAAGGAAACTTGCTTTAACTTTTAAATGGTCAATGCAGTAATGCACATTTTAAAAATATAATGCAAGTTAGTAAGACGCAGCTTAAGTATTATCGGGAAAAAAAAAATTAATTAAAAAACAAACTTTAAAAAGTCCATATAAATAATTTTGATAATGCGTTGAGAAATGAAAAGAAAATCAGACATAGAGAGATTAACTATCATAACTTGCAATTTTTCGCTTTGAGCAGGTTAGTGGATATTGGGCTATATATGCTTTCCTTTTAAATCCAAACCTGGAGGTAAAACCAAATCTGAACAACTTTTAATCAAAACAAACAGGATATACCAATTTAGTTTGTAAAAGAGGCAAAGGATGGGTTGCCAGGACAGATAATGCATTGAGCTGCAAACGAGTCAACAGAAGTAGTGGAGTTGGAATGTTTTGGATTAAGAATGTAAAATTATTGAGAGATCAATTCCAAAACAAATGGCAGCCATCCTTTTTTTCCCCCTTTCATTTCAATACTTAATTTCTTTAATTCGAGAATAATCAATAATAATATTGTTTATATTGGGGGGAAAACAAAAAACAATTTGAAACGGTGATTTCTAATTTAATCTAAGAATGATATAACAAATAAATCTAATACATTGAGAGGTTTAATGATCAGTTCTTAAAATTTCTATCAACTCCTGATAGTCCTAGCAAACATCCATCCATCTATCAACATTTACAACACTAATGTTCGTTTACTTCCCTGAGGTAAAGCAAGATGATATGATTGGATAAAAAAGGTGGACAGGAATAGATTATAATAGAATTTGATCATTAAGATGCCTGGTAAATGAGTCTGTGTTAAAAAATAAAGGAATCGAAGGTAATTTTATCTGACACCTAAAATCATAAATATGAATAACAAATCAAAAGAGGGTGAATAAAAAATTAAAATAATAAGATTATTTACAATAGTTTTTATTTGACTTTGAACCTAATAATATAATCAAATGATACATGCCAATTATCAACTTAAAATATCCACCCTGCTCTAAAAAAAATAGAATTATGAAAATCTAATTTATCGTTCAGGAAAACTATCAGATATATGAGTTTAAAATTTTATTTGAAGGTAAAATTATAACTTCACTTAATTCTACACATGACACGTGTATAGAATTTACTAGCTCATAAAGAGCATGGCATCAAAAAAAAATTCTGAATGTCTAGCTATTACCAAACCTTTCAAATCATAAACTTCACATTCTGTCCTGTGTTTGAAGATTACAACAGACTACATCATGAATAATAAAGATTTGAAATAACTCGCAAAGCAGTAAAAGAAAGAGAGATGGGACACACCCTTTAGATATGGAAAGCTTCCAAAAAAGAACTTGCTTAACGTCCTATAAACATTTAAACAAATCATTTTTTAAAAATCCCTCTTCTACAAGTGGAACCATGTTCAACTGTCATGCTTAATACCTAACAATCCAAAGATGTTTTTGGACAAAACTTCAATCAAAAGAACTCAAATAATCTTAAGAAAGAAATACTATGACTATGTCATTCGATTTGTGCATTAAGAAAAAACATTGTCAGTATTCTCTGTGAGATAAAGTTACTGAAACCGAGGGTTCTGATCCCTCCGACTAAAATAGTTTGGACTTATTTGAGGAAAGTCAGCTGATTGATCAGAGTTTGTAGAAGTGTTTACACTGATACTAGTTAAAGGCACAGCGTTTGAAGATTGTGACAGGTGTTGCTTTTGTTGTCGTCTCTGTTGCTGCTGTTGGCGGTGCTGGACAGAGGAAGAGGATGATGATGTTGAGACATTAACTGCAGGAGGGGTCTTCTTATGGTGCAAGACCCTTTGTTTTCCACTCATGGCCTGCTTTCCATCAACAGCCTGATTTTCTTGTAAAGTGCTGTAAAAAGGTTTTGTGCATATTTCTATGAGACTCATTTTTCTTTCAGATTAAATAAAAACCAACTAAATTCGGTTCACAATTAGAAAAAGAAAAAAAAAAAGAAACAATGAAGAAAATGAAACAAGATGGTATTAGAGTTTGTGATCCAGCTATTTTGTTCTAATAGCAACATAATTTTTTTCATTTTATAATCACAATCAAGCACTTAAAACATCAAATATATTTCAAATTTACCCTGGTTTAGACGAGATTTTCTTTACATCTATTTGAGATACAGGCAACCAAAAACATGAAACATGAAAAAAAGAAACTACAGAATAACACACCCAAAGCATGATACCTATAAAGTAATGCATCCCAACATTGTTTCAATAAGAGTGACAAGCAGCTATGACACAATTTAAAATATAGAAATGAATTAATGTGATCATGTAAAACCATCTACAATGAAAGCACAGATAAATAACTACATTCAAGCAATTCAGAATTATGTCCACATCAAATCCATGCAAGACTAAATTCATTTAAGCTATCCAATACATGTTTTGGTTTATAAACCATGTATTTAAACACGTTAAGCACGATAAATTGATTCTACTAAGCCAAAATGCCAAAACAACCTCAATTACTATAGTAATGCATAATCGCCAACACTGGGACTGTTGTAAGGAAGAAATTGTCAAGTCTATTTTTGATTAAATCATACTTTATAAAGTATGAAAAAAGAAGAAGAGGAGAAGAACAGTTTTATTACCCAAACTTTTTTTTTCTAATATAAATTGTAATTACATATTCATGGTGCACTTTCTTAGCTGATATAATCGGTGAGTATATTTTCCACGGAGCAGATTATAGCTATGGTTTACATGCTGATTTAAATGCTCCAACTTTCTATTCTAAAATGATAATATGCAGATTTAATGAAGCCAAAGTTTGATGAATTCAAACAGATGGCAGAATGAAAAAAATGAAGTCTACTAAAATAAGAACAATAATAAAAATAATATTAATAATAACAATATTAATAATTACAAATGCAATTCAAAGAATGCTCACAAAAGAGTTTACAAGACATGGCCAAAAAGGTTAAGAAATTACATATTTATAGATTATGTATAAGGTATTTGTCTACACATTTAGTTCTGATGGTAAACATCCCAGATTTTGTAACAGTTTCGTTGAAACAATTTTTTAAACAGAAAAGGCGCCCTCTTATTTTCAAAATAATAATAATAATAATAATAATAATAATAATAATAATAATAATAATAATAATAATAATAATAATAATAAATAAAAATAATGATAATAGTAATAAATAACAACAATGCGACAATTTTAGTATTATTGATTACATTGAAAACATAGAGTAAAAAAAGATCAATTACGGTCACACACAAGATATTTCAAAACTGAGATGATGTTACGACATCGTTGTTTTCTAATATTCGTATCTCACTCTTCTTCATTCACTCATCAAATTCTCAAAGGGAGGATAATTAACAGACCTGCCTCTTATTTATATAGAAAACTTTGGATTCTATGAATAATAATATGAATTTCTTGGGAAGAGAAATTTGTATCAGGAGAGAGAGAGAGAGAGAGAGAGAGAGAGAGAGAGAGAGAGGAGAGAGAGAGAGAGGAGAGAGAGAGAGAGAGAGAGAGAGAGAGAGAGAGAGAGAGAGAGAGAGAGAGAGAGAGAGAGAGAGAGAGAGAGAGTAGTTTAATTGATGTGGGGTTTTTTTCTTCTAATTAGTAGGAAGTTATCTTTTTAAATCGACGTATAACTGTTATACCACTCTTGACCTGCTTATAAATAAAATCTAGACTCATTACTCCCTCTCCCATCCCCTTCCTTTTCGACCATCAATTGCATGATGGTGTTTGTTGCTTTAGGTCTCTTCCAACACAATTGAGGTTATACGAGAGACCGCTGAAACAAAAAAAACAAGCAATCTAACAAAAATAGTACAAATGTAAATCAAAATCATAACCTAAAGATATCATAAGCTACATTATAAATAACCAAGAACAAACAGGCAGAAGATTTACAGAAAAAAAATATCCCCTGTCAAAAATACAATCACAAACCATAGAAGCAGGATAGGCTAGTAAAGAGAAGAAGAAACGACATCACTATCGGATCGTACACCCATGCGAACATCATAGGTATATGATTCAAGGGTGATGCTCCCATCCAACCACCCGCTGCATGATGGTGATTACTTCAATGGATCCACCACTTGACCTGAGATTTTATCAAGAGGAAAATGTTTGACACAGCAAAATCAGCAGAAAATTTCCCACGGAAGATTATCATCACCGTTTAATAAATAAACTTAAACATGTTATCAACAGCAACATAAACAAATTCTGAAAAATGTGGACCCCGAAAGTGTAACACCCTAGATCAAATCTGTATTGCAATAAGAAGCAGGAATGCAGTTATACCAACCCCATAGAAAATGTGTAATTATATAAATCATTATATAAATATATTAAAAATAATTTGGGTGGGATTATCACTACCATAAAATTGCACTGGATGACTAATGAAGCGTCTGCTCTCAGACGATATCATGTCGTTGAAAGCAAAAATTAATGGAATACAGAGAGAATTTGGTGATAATCACTTTCATAATATACCACACAATGCAAAATATTCAACAACATTGTAAAAGCATTTGAGGGAAAAGAAAAAAGCGAAAAAAAGATGAAATAGCACTGTAGGAAGAATCTTTGAATATTACCCTTCTGACAATTCAATTTTTACATATTCTTATGCAAATTAATGAATAATTCTGATCATATTCTGCTATATAGAGGCAAAACATTTTTTTTCTCATTTTGGTAGTAAAAAAAAGCCTCAGATTTAAGAATTTATTAAAAGTTGGGTGTCACCTTAAACAATTTATATATCAAGTGACAGTTTTCTTATCAAAATGAGAAAAAGGTGTTTCCTTAGCATACAGCATTACTGTGAATTTCAGTGAACATGTCCTTGACAACCGGTTGATCTGATTCCCAAATAACATTTTATTCCAACCAATGACAAGACATTCCTATAAATAACAGACTTTGGAGCAGAAGTCCTTTCCCTCTGACAAATACAAGGAACCTAACTTATCCATTTATTCTAAGACACAGAGAGGAATTTTATTTTTTTAATGGAAAAATATTGGAGTCAAATTAGAGACTCAGAATACCTCTAAAAAAAAAAAAGAAAAGTATAAAAAAGAGGTCCATAATTTACAGCAAAGTTGAATTATCTTGGAGCAAGCTAGAAGAACCTACCTTATCCACTTACTCTAAGACAGAGTGAGGAATTTTATCATTTTTTGGTTTTGTCTTAAAGAAAAGAAAATACTGGAGCTAAATTAGAGACTCAGTATAAAAAAAGAAAAAAGAAAAAAGAAAAAAGAAAGAAAAGAAGAGGTCCATAATTTACAACAACAATGAATTATCTTGGAATAAGGTAAAAGTATTTCATCAAATAAGCAAGTCATAGTGAATAGCAAAGATTGGGAGTATTCTGTATGAAAACTTTTCACTTCTCAAAAAAAAAAAAAAAAAAATAAATAAATAAATCTGCAAATGGCTATTTAGGTCTAGCACTATATCAGGCCAGTCATCAGAACTGCCAAGGTCGCAAGAACAAATCACAGATTGGTGGCACGATTGATCTCATTAGCACAATCTATTGAAATTTTACTCAAACGCATACCACCAAGAAACAACTATGTCACACAAAGAAAAGGACATGACGTAGCTCAGGTTTCCAAATAGCTCAGTGCTTATGCTCACAAGCGAAAGGACCTACATAGGTATAAAATGTGAACATTTGAAATGCAAAATTATTAAGTACACAATAGAAATAGGTATTATTATCTCAATCGAGAAAAATGAACAGAAACACAGCTCGCACACACAAAATAAAACTAACTAAAACCATTATTGGAAATAAGAAAGCAGAAACACGATAGTTTAAGTATGTATAGGAATAAAGACGAAAAAAAATTTTTTTTTAAAATTAAAAACAGTATTTTACTTAACTGTCTTAAAACACCATTTAAGACATCAATTTTACAACAATGAGGTCAGTTCAATTTTAAGGCAATAACAATTCATAACAGACTTGATTTTTAAAACCATGGAGACATTTTAAAAGATATTGTGTAGAAAAGGCAAAGGGGTAGATAGCTTTCAATTTTTAAAAATATGTTTATGTCACATAAACGAAAGAAGCACAAATGTAACTTATTATTTCCGCAACTGAAAATATCATTGCTCCCAAATGGGAATAAAAGTAACAACTTTTAAAGCGATAGTTCAATTGCATTGAAGCAAAAGCTGTAGTTGAATTTAAAGAAAACTAAATACTGAGAACAAAAATCAAGAAAATAATTATTTAAAAAAAAAACAAAATTGAAACAAGTTTAAAAAACACAACATACAATTGATAAAACAAAATTTAATCTTGTGACCACATTTTGATTAATTTACATTCAATTTTACTTGAATGAAGGAATGGGAGAATTTCAAAAATAAATCTGTGATAACCATAACCCCCCCCCCCCCCCAAAAAAAAAAAAAAAGAAAAAAAGAAAGAAAGTAAGAAAATTTCTGTTTCTATTAAAAATTTTAATATTTTCTTCTTTAGTTTATTACTCTTTCGATTTATATCATGCCTTGCCTTCAACAATTATTACCCCCGTTTAAACAAAGCAACACTTTCAGCTGCTAAAGAACATGGACAGATAAGTTTTTTTTTTTCTTTTATTAATGAACACTTTGCTGGGTGGTGATCTATTATATGACATTGGTTTTAAGAGTAAAATGAGGCAATCAAATTAAATGATACTAAGTAATTTAAAATTTAAAAAAAAAAAAAAAAAGAAAAGAAATCTATAGAACGCATGTCAAATTGACACCTAAGGAAAACAAATGATATTTTCTTAATCTAAGTCTTGTTAAAAAGTAAAAATGTAATTGAACCATCCTAAATCTTCAATTCACAAATGTAAATCAATTAAGCAGATTAAAATATGTGAGATGATCGCACAAATAATCATAAGAATGACTCAAGCAAAGGTGAAAAAAATCGGATGATATATTATTGGGTTAAAATTTCTAGTTTACAAAATGTTACTTTTTGTACTTTAAAAAAAGGTGCTTTATGTGGGAAGCTAATGGAACTTATATACAAGGTACTGTGATTATTAAAAATTGTTATGCAACCATTCCAAGTTTTTGCCATGACGAAGGGATTACACAAATGAATAAATTGGTTTACAAGTTATAAGTGTTTTCATCAAAACCTTTACAGTACTTAAGCACTGGAGAGTTTAGGTTCATGACAAATCTTAAGAAAGTCACTTCCAAAATCACAATATTTACAAATAGATTGTTTCATTTTGAAAGCAGGGCATTATTTACATTTAATCCAAGACTGTGTTGTTTGTCGGGTTTCCTTTTTTTTTTTTTTTTTTTAAAGTTTTTATTATATTTCATTAAAAAAAAGTTTTCCTTTCATACAGATATCACCTTGGGTTAGTGGAGTGAATGGAATTGATGGTATTGGCACGCCTTGAGTGTATCTGCCTTTGACGTGCTAGGAAAGACTGTCCCACCGAGCTGTTAGCAAGTCTCTCTTCTGCTGCTTGGCGATGGAGTTGCATACCCTGGGGACAGGAAAGAAAGATTCCATTTGATACAATTATATGCAAAAAAAGGTTTGGTCAATCACTACAGGTAAAAAGTAGTGTTTGGGGTCAAAGTAACATAAATATCTGATCAACTATTCACTCGACTAGATTGGCCTTACAATTTCTGAATGATCAACAGATCTGTCAGCTTTAGCAGCTCTTCTTAATTAAGCTGTGATGAATTATCAATGACTGTGGTCAACAATTTATCTACCTATTGAACCCTTTTTTTTGTGTGTAAATCCTTGAGAAAACCTCAAAAATTAAATTTGACATTATCTTAACATGCATCAGTAAAAATTAATGAATAAACGAAAAAAAAAACAGGCTAAACAAACATTTTAAAAATGATATTTAATTACATCATTTATTCTTATTGCACCTCATTGAGCACTTTAGTAGAAGGAGGTAGAAATAAAAAATACAAAAATAATAATAATAATCACTGCTGAAACCACATTACCATGCTTGAAGCGGTGTCATTTGTAAGAAGATTATGTATTTATTTAGTTGAAACGAAGTGCATAGTGCCTTTGAGAACAATATTAGCATCATTACTTTTTTGAAATGTGTAACTATTCCTTACCAGATTGTACCAAGCTGTGACAATCAACTTTTCCTCTTGATCTCTCAAAGATTTAGTCTTCTCTTGATCTTTCTGTAATAATTTAAAAGAAAATATATAGTTATATAAATCATGAGTCCACAGATAACATAAATAAATAAATAAATAAATAAAACAGTGAAGAAAATCTATATTATTTCAAAATGGCTGATTTCCACCTCAGCTCTTTTTTACCGGAATTAAACCCATTTGGACAAACAATTTTTTAATTATATAAAACAGAACATTAATAACTAATGAGTTTCTAATAACCCTTATTTCTGAAAAATAAAAGCAGCTGTTATGACCCATAGAGCACTAAAACATATAAATTTTAAAACAATATAAGGATATTCAATAAAGATGAGTTCATTGGATAACAGGATGATCAGAAATGTAAAGATATGGTAATATTCATGAACAAAAAAAATATCTTTGCTACATCCCAATCTTAAATTAAAATCTAAACAAACAAAAAAAGTAATAATAATATCAGGTCCTGGGTTTTGAATGCATCAAATTGAGAAAAAATAAAAGGGGGGGGGGGGGGGGGGGGGTCTAAAATTTCACCTCTAAATAGTTGATATATTTGTCTTTCTCTTGCACTTGATTCTTTAGTGCAAACACCTCAGCAGAGGAATCGGCACTTTGGCGGGGGTCTAAACTTTTAATTACCTGCAACAAAGGGGAACACAAATGAGTAGTAACAGAAAACTTAAGTGAATAATTCAATTACAAATATGGTCATAGGAAATAGTTGCATGCTACTAAATGAAGAGAGTATGTAAGGAAAAGCTTGTAAACAAAAAATTGTAAACACATATAACTTTTGCTTTAATTTACAATATAAATCACAGAAGCAATAAATGAAGGAAATCTATATTTACTGTGCAAATCTGAAATAATTGAAGAGATAAAAGTACAATGTATAATTTTCATCTATATCATAAATCTTTACTTTTAAACTATGCTAGAGATATTACATGGTGGCAAGATGACCAAGAAAAAGATAATCCTAGCATATGGTTTTCAATTATCAAAATTCTATATCACATATTATAAAAAGAGAAAACATTAGCAACCATTACAAGAATGAAAACTTACATGTTTGGCCTTTTCCAAGTATTTCCTATACTTCTCCTCCATCAATCTGATCTCCTCATCTTTTTTGAAGAGCAGCTCATTCACCTCATTCACTTTCTCCGTACTCAACTGTATTTTTGCATCCAAATCCAATATATGCTGCTGCTTCTTTTGAAGAAGAAGATCTTTTTCCTCCAGTCTTTGTTTGTTCTCAGAAAGCTGCGTTCTCATTGATACCACTTCGTTATTGCTAGCAGCAGAGGCGGATCTCTGGTTTTCTTGTGCATCCTCCAATTCTGCTTGCATTTCCATTAAGCGCTGGTTGAGGAGCCTAAGAATAGAAAGAAGATTGTCCCTCCTAAATTCAGTCATTATAAAAAGTTGTGAAAAATCTTACTTTCAGGTTAAAAAAGCATGTGATTCAGCCAACTCTTGCCATTGAAGATAAAATTACAGATGTTCTCTGTAATTTATGCTTTATACAAAAGTCTCCATCTTACTACATCAGCTCACTTTTTATTCAATGCAAAAGTAAGCTGAAATAATGTACATCCAACATTATAAAAATAAACAATAATACCGAGCTACCTCTGTCCAAAAAACATCTGTTAAGGGGGCACAGTTGAATAAGAATGCCATCTTCATGTTAAAGAGAAGGTCATTCATGTACTTAAAAAAAAAGTTAATCTTATAGACCCTTGAATATTTTTAAGTGTGATGAATTTAAGTACAAATTATCTTTAAAAAATTGAATAATTCTTGAATCTGTATTTATGCATATGTGTATGTGTGTTTAAGTGTTTACGAGTGCAATCATGGAATTTATGACATATTCACATATATTCCTTTATGGCATGCCTAGGCGATGATATTATGATGTCACGGCGGAAGGGCATCATTATTTATTATTATTATTATTATTATTATTAATTATACATGGATTGTTGATCTCAAAATCAAATATTTGTTTTGAAAAATAACTACTGCATCAATTAAAGAGTAAAAAAAAAAAATTCTTTGAAAGAAGTAAATTTAATACGGACAATATTAACCTTTTAAAGAAAACTTTTAAAAAATAAATAAATAAAATAATACATATATATAAAACTCAATTCAATTCATGCAATTAACTCAATTCATCTTCCAGAAATTGAAAAACACATGCCTTCCACAAATGTTCAGCCATTTTTTGTTTCAAAATTTAAGTTTAAGCAATAATTCCATTGTGATCTTAATTAATCTACCATGAGAAAGGGACATATTTAAAAGAAAAAAGTTTATACATTAGCAACAAAAGTATAAGAAGCCGCTGTACCACGACCCATTGGTGATGCAACAACTTCTGCGCATGATTGTATATATACAACTTCAGTGGAAGAAATACAAAAGCAGCAACAAAATTACAGGATAATGGTCAATTTGTGAAGCACTAAACTATAAGGCTAACTCCGTAAACTAACAAGATTGATCATCTGCAACTTTCCCTCTATCATGAATTGCTGTCTTTATGAAGAAAAATGTCTCTTTCAATATACACCAAGAAAATAATTTGAAATGAAAGTAAACTGATATCTATTTTTCTGACCAGCAGGTTGGATTATCAAAAATTGTAACATATCTTTGATTCATCCACATGACTCACTTTGATGACATCTCATAACTTCCAACTCTTCCTATGCTAACCTAATTTCATTTTTAGTGTTGATGGTAGTTTCATGGCTGAGTGATAAAAATGTAACACTAACACAAAATTGAGATAGAAAGCAAAGCTGGGTATAATCAGTTTTGCATATATTACTTTTGAAGCAACATGGACATCACTATTGATTATCTGATTGCCCTAGGCCTAGAATATAATGATCTATAAAATAAAAACTCATTTGGAAAAAAAAAAGGGAGACAGACAATGCGAACAAATAATAATCTTTTTAAAAATCAAAAAAGAATTAAAATAAATAAATAAATAAATCCATGCTTCGCTCTTAGCTAAAATACCAATACCATGGTAGACAATATGAAATTTGCCAAAATGATGGGAATTGTTAATTTGTTGTTTGGAGGGAAAAATTATATGCAAAGCCCTTAACCACATTTTATCAAGTTGGGCAAATTTCAATTGATAAATACCTAGAAGGTTGAATCAAGGTTGTCGAATAAATTTGACTAAGAAAAAGATTTAAAAAATAAAATAAAATAATATGTCATTCAAGAAGGGAGAGAAATCTAAATTTAAACAAAAAGAGTAGAATATCAAAGATTAAAATGTAAATATTACATAATGTGGGGTTTTTTACTGATCAAAATAATGGTACTACATTAAAGGACAATTAATCCTAACATCATCCAGTTTTTGCATGGCATGTAGTTTTAATATTATTAGGCAAATATCAGGTTCTTATACTTATATGATAATTTTTTTAAAAACTTTTCCTGATAGGTCCTTTCACAGCAATATTGGAAATTAACTTTACAAGAATAAAAGTTCATTATGTGGGGTGTTTTAAGAACAATCATGTTTGTTATGACATGACAGGACCTAGTTAATGTTAGGAACCTCAGCCAAGAGGCAAAACTCATAAAACAGGATTATCCACAACTTCTCCGATAGGTAGAAAAGCTTGATAATCTCAAAGTGTAATCATACACACATTTCCCTTTAAACTTTAGATATTTGTCTCCTGTTGCACTTCAATGTGGATGTGGAGCGAAAATGTACTCAAGAACCATTCAAACTGAGACAATGTGAAATGAAGTAAGTTGATGTTAAGTCCTGGTTGAATTTTGGTATCATACACTATAACCAAAATGATCATTAGTAGTGAAAATGGTAATTGACCTCATGACCTGCTAAAGGCAAAAATGAGAATAAAACCTAATATAGTCTGTACTCTCTTTAAAAAAAAATAATTAAAGTGTCAGCCTAAAATGTAAGATTTTAAGCTATCCTAGCAGAAATCACAGTTTTATCATGCTTTTTAAACAGAGATTAATATAAAATCAAATCCAGTGTTTAAAAAATAATTTCTACCTTTTCTAACAAAGAAAAAAATAATCAGTTTATGAAACAAAGGTACATTTTGAAGCGTTGGAAAAAAAAAGAAAAAAAAAAAAGATATATATAAAGACTAAAGAAGGATTAAGGATTCATCAGTATCTTTGTGTAAAATAATGAAAAAATATTCTTTTCACGGTCTGGAACCAACAGAGTAGCTAGAATGGTTTCTCAGTTTGAAATAATGTAGAAAAAGTATCAACTGAAAAGTGTGTGAGGATCATTGTTTGTCATCAAATGTGTACATTACATAGTAAAACTAAATTCTGTTGAGTTGGTTAAAAATGGGGAACAAAAAGCAATATAAAAATGTTGATATTGAACTAAAGACTGCACTTTTCCTTACACCATTCTATGAAAAATCAGAAAACATCTTGACGATAATTTCATCTCCCTCTTCTTAGCCCACTGTTGGTTTAAGTTGGACATATGTACGTATCTTGATGTTTTCATACATTTACTTATTTTTCACTCTGCATTTTAACTTTTTTTTTTTTCAATCATTTAAAACCTGCAATTTATTACCCACATGCATCCAAAACAGATAAATGTAAAACTGGAAAAAAAAAAAAAGAATTGGACTTTGCTTGTTGTCATGATGCTTTTTAGATTGTGAAAGGGCCAAGAGAAAAGAAAGACAATAAAATAGATAAAATATTATAAAATAAACGTGAAATTCATTTGCACTTGTAAATGTAAGAAGAGGATAAAAAAAATGACTGTTAAAACAGAACATTTGCAGAGCCAAAAGCAGGTTCATCTTCAACAGAAGAGGACATCCTTTTCAGCAAAGATCACGACTGGGGCATTTGCAAAACAATAGTCTCTAAATATTGTAAAGTGCCGCTGAGCATTTATGTGGAAGTTGAGCTCTTTACAAATAACTTCTTCTTCTTTTTGTTTTTGTTTTTAAGGGTTTTACGGCGCTTGCAACACATTTAGGTTATATCAGCGCCAGTAAAAAGGAAGAAAATAGGATAGTAAAAAGTTCTAGAATTACAATTAAAGCACCCAAGAGAAAGGAAGACAAAGGGGAACTGGGAACAAATAGGGATCAGATGCAGATTCCAAGAGCAAACCATCAATGTACTTAGTTTGAGATCACCTATAAGTCTCATCCGGACACAAGCACAAAATCCAACAAAGAGGAATACACTCAAATGCTTACATTATACATTAAAAATAACAAACATAATACATAACAGAGAGATGATTTACAAGGAAAAAAATATCATCTCCCAAAACAATAACTATGCATTTGACTGTTTCCCTCTCAGCTAGGACTCAGGCCAGGGCCAGGACAAAACCAAGTAATCTCATTCCAAGACAAAGACAGAAAGCAAATTGGAAAACAGACATAGGGGTATAGAAGACACAGTATGTACCTCCCTGCCCACTATGGAGGTAGGGAACCCCACCCAGAACTTCTTCTTCTTATTATTATTATTATTATAATACAGAACAAAAACTAACGACCAAATGGAAGAGGGAGATGATTGAGGGGACAAAAAAAAAAGGGAGGACCAATTCATATTTAAATCCCAAAATGCTCATAGTATTAAATGGTGAATTCAAAAGATTGTCTCAAGAATACTTTTTTTTTTAATTGCACAAATTTCCTTTTTAAAAAAAAAACTTGAATAAGATGGTAATAAAAGTAATATTTTGAAATTATACGATACCATAAACAAATGTTCACAACAACGTGTATAAATTTGCTAGTCACTAACCTAACTTCCGTCTCTAGCTCATTCCTCTTGGAATTAGCTTCATCTAATTGTTCCTGTGAAGCTGTGCTTTGATTCTCTTGATTGGAGGCAGAACCCATTTTGAGTATTTTATTTTCATGCTCAAGTCGCATCAATCTTTCTCTGTTAACAAAAAAAAAATAAATAAATAAAAAAACACAAAATAAATTTATTTAAAAATAATAGTAATTAATAATGATAATAATAATAATAATAATAATAATAATAATAATAATAATAATAATAATAATAATAATAATAATAATACAACAACAACAACAATGAAAACAATAATAATAATAATAATAATAAACAACAACAACAACAACAACAACAACAACAACAACAACAACAACAACAACAACAACAACAACAACAACAACAACAACAACAACAACAACAACAACAACAACAACAATAATGAAAACAATAATAATAATAACAATAATAATAATAATAATAATAATAATAATAATAATAATAATAATAATAATAATAATAATAATAATAATGATAGTACATTTCATTTCTGAAGTGCCATTTCTGAAAATAAATTTGCTAATTCATATAAACAAATATACATTTTTAAAAAATCAATTTATAAGGTAGATGGTTACATTCGTGAAAGAGTTTAAAGTTAACACATCCTAAAAAAAATGATAACAAAAGGAGCAATAAATTCAAATTTTGATTTCATCCCATCTTATGTTCAGAAAAATAACAGAATTATTTTCATCCTATAAAGTTTATTAACACTTAAAATATTGATCACCCATAGATTTTTAAAATAAATAATTCTTGAAAACAATACATTTATATTGCAAGGGACAATCACAATAAAAACCTTACTTGATTTGTGGAGGAAGAGACATCAAGTCCACATCGGGGGATCCTTCTTTCATTTCATTGAGTTCCCCTGCCATGCCAAGACCTGTTGCCTGAAATCGTGTGCATTCTAACTCTTCGTTCATCTCTCTGAGGGAGTCACGCTCAGATTGGATACGCTAAATAATGGGGAAAAGATTACATTTAAGCATTTTGCTAACAGGGTAATAATTTTATGTGCAATGCTAAAATCACTCGTGTGCCAAATTCACTAATAATAACTGTGATAGACCTGGAGATCTGAGGTTCAATACTAGAGCCGCGATTTCCCATGAGATTTTAGTTGCTGGTTCCATGGATGAATACTTTTGTAAGTTGCCAACTACCTACTCGTATTCAAGAATACCTCTAAACAAAAGAGAAAATGAGGCAAAAATTCCCAAAATCCAATTTTCCTCTGATTTTTTTCAAAGCAAGCATTTAGAAAATTGGTACTACAAGAAGCTAAGGGAGGACTGAAAACAGTTGGAGCAGAATGTTTGAAGAGGAGAAGACGGAAGCTACTTGGCACTATACATTAAAAAGAAATAAAAAAGGAAGGAAAGCATCCAGGTGGTATGCATCTCCTGGTGCTGAATGAACTAAAGTTGATGAAGTCACGATATAATGTAAAATCAAATGTGTCGTTATTGCAGTTGGGCATCATCATTTTCTCTTGCCTACAATTTAGTGGTAAATAGTAAACATATTGATTTGGAGTTATAAAATAACAACTTTTTATAATGGATGGAACAACATGGTATTAAGCATTTTCATCCATATACTACCTCTTTCTCTCGTTGCACCATAGCAATTTTATCCTGTATCCTCTTGAATTCAAACTCTGCTTTGTCTGCCCTCTTCGTCTCCTCAGCCATTTTATTCTGGAGTTCCATGGTCTGACGTTTATATGACTCCAATTGCTGTTTTAAGGAAGTGGCTCTCTTCAATTCCTGAGAACAAAAATATATTTCAAGTAAATGAACTATATAATATAATATCAGGTTGTCACAACAACAACAAAAAACGTGCCGCTGTTTATTTCTTTCTATTGTAAAAATTTATGAAGATATCTTTTCCAAATTTTTATTACTATTAGAACTGTTCTTCGTCAATAGAATTACAAGATATCAAAATAATTGAATGAGCGGTTTTTAAAAATATCGATATTGTTGAAAAGATTATACAAATTATTGTGACATTTGTGTGTTGGTATTCTTCAAAGAAGACACTTGTTGCTATGCCTGAGAAACCTATGCACATCCAATAACATATCTGTCAAACCACAATAAACCATTCTGCACTATTTGAACTGTTGAAGAAAGGAAACAAGTCTTATGCAAAAGCAGAACTCTTTCTTTGCAGTATGCTATTTTGATAGTCTATGTATAAAGATCTGTTTTATTTGTGTTTTGAACTTAGAAGAAATACAATGAAGAGTCTCAGAGATACAAGCCGACAAAGAGCGGCACATTTTTTTTGTGACCACCTGATAAAATAATATTCTATTCAATCCAAGCTTTAGATAACGTATATTGATTTTGTAATCATACACACTGTTTTAATCTATAAGTGTATGTCACTACCATGGAATAGACTTATGCATATATTTCAATGTTCATTCTTTACACCAACTCCAATGACATTGTCCTTTTTTTCTTTCTATTAGACTTCAAGAACCAATGTCTTTTGAGCAAAGGTACACAACCCCTCCAATTGCTTGACTGAGTTTATTGAGATTTCTACCTCTTTGAGAGTATTAATGTTTAAAAGGAGCCAATAGTTTCGAAGTTTGTATAAATATACAACTATCAACTTTAATTGAGGATATCAGCTTCTGTCACCTCTAAATGAATTTAAACTTACATAATAAAAATGATTGATCTGTAAATATATAAGAAAACAACTTTGGAGATAATAAAAAAATCAAAACAAAACAAAACTGTGATTAATGGGGACAAAGACTCCTCACCTCTTCCATCTCGATTTGTTGCTGCATATATTTAGTATTTTTCTCCTCCAACATTTTCATTTGCCCCTGCAAGTCAGCTAAAGCCTCTGTCATAAAAAAAGAAAATATGCTTTTTAAAAAAATGCAACTTTGGAATTAAAAAAAATTTCTTTGTCTGGATATCTTTTTTTTTCTAACCATCAATAGTGATATCTAAAAAGAGTGTAATTCAATGAAGAGCTGCTTGTTTTAGCTTCCCCGTTAAAAGAAAATCAGTCTCTTGTAGCCCTATCTAAAGGGAAGACTGATAACCCAGGTGTCAACTGCAGTGCAATGTCACATTGGGTAAAGTTTCTAAGGGGAAAAAAATACAAGAAATCAAAAGCAAGGCCCAAATGCAGGTGTTAATTTCAGCAATAACTAGCAACACCTGATCCCTTCAATCCCCCCACCCTTGCTCCTCTCTTTTTTTAAATAATCAAAAAATAATACTTACATAATTTTTACATTGAGATCTGATGAAAGTTCACCAGGGTAGCACACAGTTCAATAATATTTCGGTAAAAATGATTAGAAAGGGGTAATAAAATATTAACTTAAGTTTATTCCTCAGTTTTAAAAAAGGGGGTAAGAAAATGTTACCTAATTTCTTTTTGTATGATTCTATTGTGGCTTCATGCTTGAGCTGGAAAGAGAAAAAAAAAAAAAGTTTCACTTTGAATCTTAAATAAGTCTGCATTTATCAATTGCTTGACCAATAACAAACAGAATACATATAGTTAAGATCTATTTAAATGATAGACAAATTAAAAGCATGAGTATTTATTCCTATGTCACAAAAATTCTTTTTCTCCTCTCTAAGCTTTTGTAAATAGCATTCTCAAGACAAATTCGATTATTTCAACACTGGCATTTATTTATGCTTACAGATTTGTCTAGATGAAAGTTTATATTATATGAGATCAAATAATACTTTGGTCTGTGAGATTGAAAAAAAAAAAAAAAGTCTCCACCAGAGTTCAAATGGGCATGTAAGTGAATCACAATGCAAACAACTTGTCAAATATCTTTTAAAAATAGAATTGACCTAAAATTAAGGACCCTTTAAAAACATCATTCATTACTATTGCCATGAAATTGTATTTCAACTGTGTAACATTATAAATTTATCAGTGGATCACAGTGCTTACAATTTGATCAGATGCCTCCCTCAGTATGTATAATTCATCTTTCATGGCACGCGATTCTCCTGCTAATTTACTCAGCTCTGCATTCTGTTGAGCAATGAAGAGTGATCTTTGTTAAACATATTATTTTCGTAATAGCCATGAATTAGTTATTTCAATATCAAGAAAGGTATTAAAAAAAAATAAAAAAATATTGAAAAAAAAACAAAAAAAAAACACTGTACAATAAAAGACAATCCAAAAGACTTTACATTTGACAGTTCAAGAGGAAAAATAGGAATGTGTAATTATATAATCTAAACAAATCTGATTTTTTAAAGAAAACTGCAATTCAAATTTGAAAAAAAATATTTCTACATTAGTTTCTCTCAACAAACAAAATTCAGAATTGATTAAAACAAATCTAATCTCGAAAAAAAAAAACAACAACAAAAAAAAAACACAGACAAAACGAAGGCATTAATAGATTCAAGTGAATATTTGGCTTACCTTTTCTTTTAATTCCTGATAATCTTTATTTAAAACCTCTAACTTGATTCTGTAGTCATCTTTCCCTGCAAAAGGTATATAAAAACATTGCACTAATAATTAACTTGAGATTTTACAGAATATTTATTTTCCAGTTTGAGCAATTGTAAGACAATGTGGCTTTCAGGTTTTCGTCCAACTTAGTCATCAATCATATGATTTGTTGCTGTCCACTGATTGGATATATTTCTTAATAGATGTAAACATGGATGGGGTCTTTATCCAAGGACTATAGTGCACAGTGATGATGCAATCATAGGCAAATTCAGATTTGTGATCCGCCAAGGAAGGCTTTTCAGACAGGTTCAAGAAAAAACAAATGATGATGGAGACAAACATTGGGTCCAAAAGAAGGGGTTTACGGCAAGTTTTATCCAATACATTTTGTTGGTAAGCATAGCTGCAAGACTGATTTTTTATTGAAGGTTAGGACCTACAAATATCATTCTCATTATAAGAATATCAATCAAACTCCATTTCATAATCAAGATTTCACTTCACTTTTCTGCATCTGGCTAACATGAAATGATGCCACATTTTAAGTAGGCCAGAGATGTAAATTTTAGGGTGAAATTTCAACACACATGATCTCAACTATCTGTTTGAGACTTGGTCAGGATTAAAGTTGTTATTTCTTATATGAGGTACAGAGACAGAAATTTTCACAATCTGGTGGAATTTAATATGTAATTCAGACTTCTTTCGTAACATTACAAACATGATAACATCTGCATAAATAAGACCTCCATAAGCATATCTGAACTGACCTGATTCTAGTTTGTAGAGTTCTTCTTGTAATAATTCAATCTGAGTTTGTAATTGCCCACATCTTTTGCCGGCAGGTGTGCTTGGATCATCTACATTTTCTGACATTAATAATCTCTCCTGAAGTTTCTCATTGTCTGCTGATAAATTCTGTCTTTCTTCTTGTAGAGATGCTACCTGTGTAAGATCAAGCAATCAGCAAAGTGAGAAAATGTGAGGGGAAAAAATAAACAAATCAATCTTCAACAAATAAATATTAAAAACAAAATATCACAAATCAACACAATCTGATTATGGCGTAAATCTGGTATTATTGAAGTAATTTTCAGTTCAGAGAGAAAAAAAACACAAAAAAACGAGGAAAAAAGTGTTAAAACCTTCTGAAGCACATAAAATAAATAATTTAAAAATCAGCTAAATACTTGATTTGTATTTGGAGAACAAAAGTCTACTTGGCCATCCTATCAATGTTTCCATGGCCAAAAAAATGAGACTTTTTGAGTTAAAACTCGCAATAGATATTACCTGGGCATCTAATTCGTGACAGCGCTGAAGCAATTCCTCCTTGGCCATCAAAGCACCATTTAATTCATCAACTGTCTTTTTCAACTGGGGAGGCAAGTTTCAAAACAATTTATATCATTGACATGAAGACAAATTATTTTTAATCTCTTTTTTTTACTTTGAAATCCATACACTAAAAAGTCTGGGAAACAGTCATTATATAATCTTTAGAATTTCATCAAAGTAACCAATGAGATTATTTTACAATGTTATCTACTATTTCTTATGCACGAACTGACTCAGCCAAACTGAGTATTACTATATATTGGTGTGCATTAAAAAGTTACAAAAACAGACCACACTGCAGTGATTTTAGCTACTAGTTAAATGTAAATTTTGCTTAAAAATCATTTTCTAGATGAGATAAAACAATGCCACTTACTTGCTCTTGTAACTCTGTCTCCCCATCATCTGCTGGCACAGTCTCTTTCACCATCAACTATAAAAGTAACAAAATATTCAATAACTTGATTTTAAAAAAATGATACTACTATACAATTGATTTGTAATGAGAGAGAAATTTTATGATCTTAAAAAGAAAAAAAGAAAAGAGGATTCACGGTTAAGATTAAAGGGTTGAATCCACAAAACACTCTTAGCCACTATACACACACACACACACACACACACACACACAAACAACCTTTGGCAATAACTTCACATACAAACACAATCTTAGCTATTAGCTTCACCAACACAAATAATCTTGGCCATAAGATACACATTAAAAAATTCGTAACATAACATTCTACACAAAGCAAATGATCTCAATTTTGAATGTTTCACCAATGAAAAAAAAAAGGAGGGTGAGGAAGAATTCGAAAGAATATGAAATTGAGGTGCGTTGGACTAACATCAATATGACCTTTAAATCTTTGAGTGACAGGGTGTGCTTGAATATGACAAACATTTCACCAAAGTCATTCATTACAATGAATAAATTAATAAATAAATAAAATAAATTGATAAAAAGGCCTACCTCCTGTATAGCATTCATAATACTCTGCTGAACAGCTTCCTCCATGCTCATAATTGTCTCGATGTGTTCCTGTTTGTTGTCACAGTTAATGGCTACATTAAGCACCAGTTGAAGTAGGCGACCAAGATCTTGGAGGCTATATTGAGATGCTGTAGACAAAAGTTTGAAATTATGACCAAGAATGGATGACAAAATATTTCGTTATACTCTAGCTCAAAGACAACCAAAACAAACCTTAAGGAAATGCCATACAGACTACTAGAGAAAAGTTATCTTTTAAAAAAAAAGGCCTTCATGATTTTGTTTTTGGAAACCAATAAAACAAATGTAGCATCTTTTAAGCCATATCTATAAATTATGTACATAGAATGAGCACCAATTGATGAACCAAATTTAATCATAGAATAGGAAAGCATAAAATGATAAATAAAGGAAAGAATGAGGAGAAAGAGGTGTGTGTGTGTGTGTGGGGGGGGGAAGAGAGAGAGAGATAGAGAGAGAGAGAGAAAGAGAGAGAGAGAGAGAGAGAGAGAGAGAGGAGAGAGAGAGAGAGAGAGAGAGAGAGAGAGAGAGAGAGAGAGAGAGAGAGAGAGAGAGAGAGAGAGAGGACAGTGGCAGTTAACTTATTGACTTGATTCCATGTAAAAGGTTTTTTAAAAATGCACTCAGTACATATTGTACATAACACCCACCGATTGCATTGACATCTGGCATTTGAAATCCTTGCATTGTGATACCAAGCACCTGAAAATACATACATTCAATTATCTGAAAACAAAGCATTGTATTATTAAATAGAATAGATAAAATCGTCAACAAATCCTTACACATTATACCAAGTTAACAGTAATTGCCTGAGTTTTGGAGTGTGAAACAATTATGAATATAGCAGCTTCAAAACACGAATGTTGTTGCTAATTTTGTTCATTTTTCAAAACTGTTTTATTCATTTCAATTTCTTATTTTACAAAATTTCAGTATTGATATGGAATACAAAATCAAGCACTCAAAGCATGAGTGCTTTTTGAATTTAATGACTTATAAAAATGTACATATCAACGATTCATTATTACCAAATTTATATGTTTCTTTTTGACTTTTAAAGATGAACATATTAACAATTCATCACATTTACCAAATTTATCTTGTTTCTTTTGAGAGGATTGTTTATATAAATTGAAACAAAAAACATTTTTCAAACGACAAGGAGCATATTAGTTTTAGAAAATGAAAATAAACTTATAACTCTCACTACCTCAAGTGTAAATTCCAGGATGCCTTTCAAAATTTTCTTTAAATTGGTGACCTGAAAACAAAACAAACCAAAAATATATTACTCAAGAAACAATAACATGAAACTGCAAGAAAAACAGGTAGTAAAAACCAGAGATGTGAACAGTCTATATGATAATGGAGTAACTGAATGGATATGAACATGGAGCTAAACTACACGTTACAAAGCAAAAAAAAAAAAAAAAAAAGGAAAAAAAAAAAAAAAAAAAAATCTTTTATTTTACTAAAATCCAAAACAAAAGGATAAGAAAAAATAATCTTTAAATCAAACTTTCAACACGTGACCTTATTTCAGGGCTCCCATGCCTATTTGTTACAAAAATTCAAGTTTTTTTTCAAGGGTTTTCAATGTTATTTTCATGGTTTTCAAGGTTGTGTACGGCATACCTTTAATCCATAAAGCTTATCGAGAAAGTCCAAGGTAAACTCTGGGAGTTAAATTAAGTCCTTATATTGACTGATGCTTATCCAAGTATACATTGTCATTGTCCATTGCCAACCACTCCACACACTGAATGATGTAAATTTTAAGTTTCACAGAAAAGATATTTAACAACAATAAAATACTATGTACAAATAAAATCCATCCAGAGCTATCTCAATGTCAATCAGTCAGGGATTTGCATATCTCCTCAATATCAGAAGTGATTTTTTGGATGTCATACATATCCTTTGCCTTTTTCCTCAGCATATTTGGCTTAGCAATGAGAGTGAAGTCCGTTAATTTTTCTGCTGCCTCAGCATGTTATTTTTCAAAAAGTGCATTCTTCGTTTGCAAGAGCTTTCTTCTCTTTTTCAATTCCTGAATATCATCATCCATGATCTTCCTTTTCAAAGCTTTCTTCACTTGTTCACTTCTTTCATCTTCTCTTCAAGTACATTTTTCCACCTTGCTGGGCTGACAACATCAGATCTTTGTTAACCTGAGGCCTCCAACAAAATTGATGTGATCCTTTTTCACTTATGACCCTCCTGGCATTTTTTCCTCTAAAAAAAAATTCACGTTTTTTTTTCTCAAGGTTTTGGAGAAAACAAATGTTTTTCCCGGTTTTCAAGGCCTTGAAAAATAAAATCTAAATTCACGGTTTTTCACAGTTTTCAAGGTTGCATAGGAACCCTGTAATTCGACCACCACCTGCTACGACGGACTAGATAAAACATGAGCTAAAATGCAAGAATTATAATCACTACTCTTCCCCTCCCCCATTCCTCAATCATCAGCATAACAGCATTTACAATGCTGTAGAATGGACACTGTATAGTTCCATTTCTGGGTTCACATCTGAGAGTGAAAGAAACAATTTTTGCATTCGTTTACTAACAGAAAAATAAAAAGGACTCACTTTTAATCTCCAATTATTACTGAGATCTTCTGTTTTTATTTTTGAAAGCCATGCTTGGGTGAAATAATTAGGAGCTCTGTGAATGGTAAAACAATAAGATTATTTATTTCAATTATACTTCAATGTCGGAAATAACTTAAACCACCTATTTTCGTTCAAAATTTCAAGTCTACAAAAATTGCCTGCTAGGGTTTCCCCTTCTGTCACTGTACATGATGTTCAGCAACTCAAATAACAAATTTATCAAAATTTCGAAAGAGGATCTTGTCCTTGACTTCTGTAGCTTTTTTTTTTGTTTGTTTGTTGCTTTAGGTCTCTTCCAACACAATTGAGGTTATATGAGAGACCGCTGAAACAAAAAAACAAGCAATCTAACAAAAATAGTACAAATGTAAATCAAAATCATAACCTAAAGATATCATAAGCTAAATTATAAATAACCAAGAACAAACAGGCAGAAGATTTACAGAAAAAAAAATATCCCCTGTCAAAAATACAATCACAAACCAAAGAAGCAGATAGGCTAGTAAAGAGAAGAAGAAACGACATCACTATCGGATCGTACACCCATGCGAACATCATAGGTATATGATTCAAGGGTGATGCTCCCATCCAACCACCCGCCTTCTGTAGCTTGATCACTAGAAGGATTTTAAATATGCCATAAGAAAACTAGAGAAATGATATAATTATCTCTTTGAGAGGATCTTATAAAATCTAAAAGGAAGGTGAAAATATATGTCATTTTGAGCAAATATAGCATCATTTGTAAGAAAGATAAACAGCTGTAATTTTAAGCTTAAAAGTTGGCATTTAAAATAGGAATCTGACGTTTTGATGCTTTTAAAATTCTCAAACCACACTTTACTTTAAAATTAAAAGGCGAGCACATTAACTAAATCTAAAAAAAAAACAAAAAAAAAAAAAAACATGCACTCCTCTTTTAGCAACAAAAGCAAATCATTTAAATCAAAAC
>NC_088360.1:54240204-54246009 GCF_034508935.2 Berghia stephanieae | reverse complement strand
GAAAACTATTTAAAAAAAAAAAGAAACCAACAACAAAAAAACAAACAAAAACACAAAACAAAACAAGAACACAGAAACGGGTAATCTAAATTTGCCGAGACGCAAATTGAATGTTTGTTTTTCGACAGATGCACAAAAGAGTTAAAGGCCCATTTTTCTTTAACGTGAAAACGATTGCTGTAAATGTCTTCTTGAATATCAGCCATAAATATTTTTTTTCAGTAAGAGGCTGTTCTTCCACCTTGGAGACGGGCCATTCCCAAATGTATAATCTACACATTTCAAGTCAGACAGATTGGGAGAGAAAGACTCGATTGCCTGGCCGCTTGGGTCTCAGGACATTTCTCAATATGAATTTTTGCTCTGGGACTACATCAGAGATATTGTTTAATCAGCTTCCATGCCATATGTTCAAATGCTTACCATGAAATAAAAGAGCTGTTATTGAATCCATCACGCCAGAAAAGCTACAAAACACACGCAGAGTACTCGAACAGGGGTTGAATTTTTTTTGTAAGTAGCCATGGCAACCATATTGATATGCATTGAGTTAAAGATAATGGTAAACAAAACGTAAAGCATTTATGCATTCATAGGTCCATGTTTAAATTATATTGACTGTAACGTTTTGCGGATAAAGATGTTATTAAAAAGGAAAAGACTTTATGGACGCCCTATATATCTTTATTATATATATATATATATATATATATATATATATATATATATATATATATATATATATATATATATATATATATATATATATATATATATATATATATATATATATATATATATTATGCATTATACAAATTATATCAAATACATTAGACATTTTAATGTATTAATGTTAATATTATGGATGCACTTTTACTATACCTTTTATGTTTTATTTCATTTACTATATTGCTTTATAAAATTGTGTAAATTTAATATTGTATAATTCTTATAATAATAATATATTCATTCCTTTAATACACATTTGTTAAAACCAATTCCTTATGGATGAATAAAGTTAATGTATTTATTATACATAAAGTTCTGGGCATTAAAATAACTTACATCTCTGCGTGAATATGTAGATCTAATTAAAACTTTAAAGTCTTCTTTAATGTCTTTGACTGTGTTGTCAGCATAAAACCTATGTGTGAAAATCTCTGTTAGGAGGTCTGAACTGAAGAGAGGAGATGCGACCAGGGTCGTCTGCTGAAGGTTCTGATGGAGACTGAGGTTGCTGTTGATTGGCTGATGGCCTGAAAGGAATGTAATCTATTATAAATTGTAGAACACATAATCAGTCAAAAGACTTGACCAAAACTTTCCGAGAACTGCCAAATCCTCAAGTACTAAACCTTATTGGATGTAATAAAAGTTGATCACTGCATCTCAGTATAATAATATATTGATACAGACGGTAGATGTTGAGGCTGTATGTGGGTTTTATTTTTATTGGCCACATACAAAACACATGGACAGTCTCAATCTGATATCCAAACTGGAGCTTTTCATGTGAGGCCATTTTTACTTTTTAATTAGCTATTTTAATTAGAAAGGCGAGATCATTGAGTGGATCTGGCACTGCATCATGACCTAGAGGCTCTAAGGCTCAAGCCACACTTCAGGATGAATGTCCTTGTGGATATTTATTTTAACCTCTGCTTGTTTATTAGACAATATGAGTGATTTCTGATGACATTAGATTTGTTACATATCTGTATTCCTTAGTTGATTGCCAAGGCAACAGCATTTTGTTATGATGTACAGAGGTGAGTAATTGTTTAGAAATGTTCATTCCAGATTATGACTAGCAGCCAATCCAAGATATTAGGAGTCACCACAGCTCAGTTGGTAGAAAACTCCACCGGCAAAGGAACTGTAAGTCCCAGAAGGCTTTAAAAAATGAAAAACTCTGTCCACTCATCAGTGATTGATTTGTTAGATGTGGCAATAAGTACGTTTGCAATACTATTCTATCTAAGGCCTAAGATAACAGGTAATTATTACTGTCAGTTAAATACTCAATACACTGGGATGAATTCCTGCACTATGGCTCTGAGAGACCATTCGATCCTGCAGGCTTTCCCAGAATTGTTCCACTTTTCACTGCTCTATCTCATTCACTTTATTGCATAATATTCTTACAATGATAAAGAAGAACGGGTTATATTTTATTTTTTACTGCTGTAAATTATTTGGCCATTTTTAAGTAGTTAAAGATTGCCAGCAGATTGAAAATTCTATCTTTCAAGCTGGAGACTGGCTAAATTATACGATTTTATCAAGGCTAATATTTTTCAAAGTTGATTTTAAATTAGAAAAAGTGACTTAGGAAGCCCAAATTTTCAACTCAATTCAAAAAGGGAACAATATTGTCCATTACAACAGTAAAGATATTTCATTAAATAGGAAAATCCCAGTCTTGATAGTCAAATGTGGGGCCTGATCTTAATATTGCTGATACATTCATGTAGAAATATTAATAAAATACACACACTACAGCCTTAATTTTGAAAAGATACAACATTAACCTCTTTGATAAGTTCGGCTTCCTTCATTTTGTCTTCCTCCTTCTTTTTTGCCTCCATTTTCCCCTCCCTTTCTTCCCCTGTTGTTTTGCTCTACTTTCAACACATCAACCTGAATAGAAAGAGATAAAGAACAGATTATATGACAGCAATTCAAGAACACAAAATCAAAACAGCAAAAAATAAGACTTATTTTAAATTTTCAAAAAGGATATTTATGACCCATAATGTCAATCCAGTTTTATGTCAGAATAAAAAGAGATTTAAAATTAAACAAAATGTGGAAATTGAAGTTGTTTGATTAAGGTTTTAGAAACAAAAACTCATTTCCTCAATGAGGCCATTTGTTAAAACTCAACTTTTAAAGATTAAACTCAAATTTCAATCTAAGTATCGTGTTTACCCCAACATAATACCATTTGCGAGATTGGTCACATTTATGAGATGACACATCTTTATATCCGAATGCTTTCCTCTATATTTTCTTCAACTTACTTCAAAACATTTTCTCGGGACACCCACCATGTGTAAAGATAAATAATAAAATACCTCATACAACAGAAGCAAAAAAAAATATACAAGAAAATTGGAGAATATACGTTATGTGGTATAACGAAAGATTATGTTCAGTTTTGTACAGGTAGTGTACTGAGACTTGCGGGGCATTGCTGGAGACACAAGGATGAGATTGCAAGCAGTCTTGTGCTATGGGAACCACTTGAAAGAACCAGAAACAGAGGCAGGCAGAGTACAACATACATTGACTGTCTGCTAGATGACACAGGAATGGACAACACCCGGAGCTGCGTACAGTCATGGAGGACCGGACAGAATGGCGAAGACTTGTGGCTCATGTTGGGCGCCCCAAGGGGCGGCCTATGTAAGCAAGTAAGCAGTGGCGTGGGGCCATTGGATCGAATGGTGCCAGGCACCGTACCAATCTATTAAAAATCATTAACAGCATAATTTAATTAAAAATAAAACAGAAATTTTAACTCCACTGTCTTTCACCAACTCGCCAACAACATACTGCCTTTTTAGTCTCCGCTCTATTCAAGATTCCGAATCACGCACTGCGCCGACTCGTGTGTTGGTGACATCGCTACGCGAATTAGTGACAGACTCAACACCGTGGTGCAAAGCAATCCGAGCTCCAATTAATGCTCTATCCATTAGTATCGCAACAGCTGATTGAGCGAGAAATTAGGTCGAATTATACTATCTTCAAATAGCGGAAAACCCTTCGACTTGTGCCAGGATCTGAGAGCTCCACGGTTGGACGGGGGATGCGCCAAATTAGGGTAACTTCGGCCAACCAAAATATTACATTAACTGTCAAAAACACTGATCATTGTCAAGTTTATTTGTAAGCAGCCAAGAAAGACAACATAAAACTTAAAAATATGACATATCAAAATCCCCCCCCCCCCCCCCCCCCCCCCCACCTCTTTTTCACGATTATTGAATAAAGTAATTCTTTGCAACGAAGCATTGTGGACGAATTTACCAACATTATTTTCGCTTGTAGTGCCGAGTTGATGGTTACGTGTGTATGAGTGTTTATTTGTGTGTGTGTGTGTGTGTGTGTGTGTTTGTGTTTGTTTGTTTGTTCGTGTGTATTTATGTCAGTCAGATAAAGAAAGCGAAGATTGTCAACAGTTATACTTTGGTGTGTTTTTAGATTTTTTAAGTACTTAAGTGGAGTGATTTTTTCTTTGTGATACTTTAAGATCTGAATCTACCTTTTATTTGTGCAATCATTAATCGTGGTCCACTGATTTCCATTATTTGAGATATACTTTGAAGTTTTCTTTTGTTAAACAATGAATTGCAATGAATCAAGTTGACTCTTTACTTCACCGACCGCTTGGGAGATTAACACTAGATGACAAATTAGAAATAAAAAGACTAGTTCCTCACAAACCAACTGATTTTGAATTAACACAGGTGTGGAAATCTCGAAAACGCTCTTTTTCAGTGACATGGTATGACAGGCATGAATGGCTCACAGTTAGTTTAGGAAAAAAAACCGTTTCTTTTGTTTTTATTGTCTACTTTTTACAGATACAACAAACACTGACAAATCATGGACATCTATAGGCTATAGTGACTAGTGCCGCGCTGAAGACCGGTCTGGACCGGCGGTCCCACGGTCTTTTAGCTGTGAACCGGAGACCGGTCCCATAGGGGAAGACCGCGGCGGTCCTCACTTCTTATCACCTTTCAACGGTCTCGCACCATAGCCTACTACTTCCCCAGTGATTCGTTGCCTCGGTAGCCTATCTTCCACCAATCACCACCCATCCCACTTAATTAATCGCACCCACCCCCCTTTGCCATACACTAAACGGCACAGACGACCATAGAGGCAGACGACCACCTCCCTCCACTCCGCAAACCGCCCTTTCGGGTGTGAGATGGGGGGAACAGGAGGCACACGCCTTGGACGATTCCATTATACGGGGTAAATTTCAAAATTTACTACACCATAATGATCGCAATGACAATGATCTATGATGAAGGCATGACCCCTCTTTCTAATGGGTTATTGTTTGAAATGCATGTGACTACTAAAGATGTGTGTGTTTGTGTGTGTGTGTGTGTGTGTGTGTGTGTGTGTCGAACCTAGCAAGTAGCAAGTCCGATTTTTGTTTTCTTTTGTCCATCTCTTGTCACCACTCCTTTCTATCGCATTGTTGTCATTTAAAATAATACAATAATATTAAAATTTCGTTTGGTGTTTTAACTAATCAAATAATATGAGTTTCATTAGTTTCTTCCTTCCAAAAAAACCCAGTTTTTACGTCTGTATTTAAAAAAAGTCCAATAGAATATTTGGGGACCCCGATAGCTCAGTTGATAGAGCACTCTCTTTATACGCAAAGGGCCAGAGATCGATCCCGGGTGCAGTCGAGTTTTTTCTGAATCCCTGTCTACTCAGCAGTGAATGGGTAGCTGGGTTTGTTAGATCTGGCGAAAAGTCACCATGGACCCCACTTATTACTTATTAACTTATTACCGCCGCATCCACCCCCTCTTATTATAACTTCACGTCTCTCTCTTACTCTTCAATGCTCGCTGCCCTCTAATGTGTGTGTGTGTGGGGGGGGGGGGGAGGGGGGGTAGGAGTTGCGTGTATCAACGCCACGAACAACTCGATCAACGCCTTGGACGATGCCATTATCTCCGTTAATGGGGATAAATTTCAAATTTTTATTAAATTATCGAAGTAACAATGAAGTACGGTGAGCAAATAAAGAAGGCATCACCCCTCTTC
>NC_088360.1:54235053-54240104 GCF_034508935.2 Berghia stephanieae | reverse complement strand
TCAGCGCCGTTAGCATCAAGCAATGCACAGGATTGTTTAATAATCGCAATGTAACATCTCGCATTAATGAGTATAAACATTAAACTAAATCAATCCTCCCAAACCTAGGGTTGGTTTGATGGGTGGATTTTCACTGATATAGTTAGTGAACGCCTTGTTAACATCAAATAAGCCATCGTGATAGAGAAAGCCAGCCCTGTTCAAAAGATTACGTTGTGGATGGTGTCAACCGCAGATCGTCTCTCTCCAGGAAGAGATTGCCGAACCAGTTTAGTTGGTCCAAGTTCAATTCGCAGCTCAACAATATATATATATGTGTGTGTGTGTGTGTGTGTGTGTATATATATACTTTGGTTTCCCGACCATTTGCATGTTGCGTTGTATTTTGCACGTTTTCTTCTTCTTCTCCTTCTACTACTACTATTACAGCTGCTACTACTACTGCTTCTACTATTATCATTATTGTTATTATTCTTATTACTTCTACTACTACTATTACTACTGTACGGTTACTACTAGTACTACCACTACTACTACAACTGCTTCTGCTAATATTCTACTACTAGTAGTAGTACTACTACTAGTAGTACTGCTACTACTACTACTACTACTACTAGTAGTAGTAGTAGTAGTAGTAGTAGTAGTAGTAGTAGTAGTAGTAGTAGTAGTACTGCTACTACTACTACTACTACTACTACTACTACTACTGCTGCTGCAGCTGCTTCTACTACTGCTACTACTTCTTCTCCTCCTCCTCCTGCTTCTTCTTCTTCTTCTTCTTCATTATCATCATTATCATCATCATCATCATCACATTCTCTTTTTATGTGAAGCAACAGACTATTATTGTTGATATGCATCGGAAAAATTATTGGCTCTTTGATTAAGTAACTCTTTGAATCGTTGCACGAAATAAATATTATAAAATGATGTAAGAAATCTTGTTGTTCCGGCAAGCGTATTTCTCTCAAAGTTTGCACTTTTTATGCGGAGATACAAAAGGTAACCAGGATGCATCAATGGACACTTCGACAAAATGGACAATGACCTTCTATTATGTAGATGTCTATCGGTATTTACATGCAAAGACTGTAAATAAGACGTTGCGAACAGTGATCACTCGTCAAAGTTCCCAGGTAGTGTTGTCCAGTACAACTGCTCACATCGTGGACATTTCGCACATACCAGGTGTATTTGGCAGTTCTTAGTTTATAGGTTTCATTTTATTATGATTTAACAATATGCTAAATATAGTTTTATCTTACATAATCATATATTTTATTTACTCATGAAGTGATAATGTGTCCACTAATCATTGCCTCAACTTTTCTTTGACCAACACTGACAGTTATCATAAACACAGGCTTATATGATTCAGATGCTCCGTAATACTTTTTATGTAGATACCTTGTTAAATCAATCAAGATATTAACAAGTTAACTACCGTACTTAGAAAATCATATATCTAAAAATTTGGATAGAAACCTCATCCTTTAAATATCGATCGAAACATTGACCCTCATTTTAGTAAAAACTCTAAAACCTGGTTAAATCCCAAAATTCGAAATCTCCTTGACATAATAGGAATTGTCAGAGAGCATTGCGTCAAACGAAAAGATTATATCTCTCCTTGAAAACGACGAAATGCTTTGTTCATTCCGACACAATATGTCATGTTGACAAATCAATACGATTCATTTTATGGTTATAAAATTATGCGTTACCGTGTTGCGCATATACCTTTAGAATAGGCTCGTGGTCACAATATGAGGAGGAGCCATAAATTGAGACTTGTTAAATCCCAAACACATGTCCTTGGGAGTATTGGATTTACCAGAGAGCAATGAGTCAAATAAATATAACAAGTCTCTCCTTGAAAAGGACGAAATGCCTTATTCATTCTAACATATCTGTCACTTAAACCAATACAATTAATTTTCTGGTTATAAAAGCATGCATTGAGACAATAACTGATTTATATTTGGAAAATGTTTCTTTTACCAACGTGATAAGAAATAAAATAAGAAAAATAAATAAAATTCCCTTTATTCATCCCATAGGGGAAATTTGTCTCTTGAGTCTATTCCAAGGGAAGACTGGAATAACCCAGGCGTCAGCCGCAGTGCAAGCACCGCAAACTGAGCTAGGGTGAGGTGACTTGCTCAAGGCCACACAACGTAGCGGGTATTCGAACTCGGTACCTTTCGGGTCCGAAGCAGACTGTACCACTAAGCCACGCTGTGATAACATTGAGGGAAGCAAAACCATCATCACCATCATCATCATCATAACCATCATCACAAACATCATCATCATCATCATCATCATCATCATCATCATCATCATAATCATCATCATCACCACCATTACGTGGAATACAAAGAAGTTTACGAGATCTCAGATGTAAACAAAACTTTACTACGGGAAATGAATTTTAATCGATCGATTTTGTGATTATGAAATAAAACCAAACAATCTTATTCCAAGACAAAGACAGAAAGCAAGTTGGAAAACAGATACAGGGAAAGAAGACGCAGCGAGTACCTCCCTGTCCATTATGGGAGGTCAGGAACCCAATCAGCGGCGTATGGTTGAGCCCTTAGAAAATGAATTTCATGCACATTCTCTCACCGTTCTCAGGTGTACAATTAGTACCTAGCCGTTCACAGCGTGATCTATGTTAGGGAAAAATGTACTATCGACAAACAGTGACCTGTTTCGTCCTACATGTTAAGTTTTGCTGTTGGCTAAGAACTCATTGTAAAGCGCTTTGAGTACATTAAGTGGATATTGCGAAATATAGAAGCTCAATATTTTTTTAACTAAAAAACTGGTTATTTATTATTTATCAATTTCATGTTTGACATACAGAACTTATCAACGTTTAAATCTAGTACATGCTATGGGTGATTCCATGTGGGCCAATACTGTACATCTTGGAACTAGATCTAAACTGGATCATGGATTTGGTTATTGGTGTTTTTGAATTTATAAAGGATGGCGGTTCCTCCATACCAAAATGGAGCACCAATGAAAAGATAGGGATATGCGTGCACAAGGTCCAATTGTGTTTTGTTTATTTTTTGTTTTAAGGATTTAACGGCTATTGGGACACATAATAGCTCATAGTAGGGCCAGCAAATTTTGTTTTTAAGGGTTTTACGGCGCTCTCGACACATTAGGGAAATACCAGCGCCAGTAAAAAGTTCTAGATTTACAATTGAAGCACCCAAGAAATGATAAGACGAGTGGGAATTCATTCCAAGAGGAAACATATGTAGATTCCAAGAGCACACTATCCGCGTACTAAGAGATCACCTAAAAGTCTCATCCTGACACAAGCACAGGTCACCACTAAGAGAATTATTTGTTTTTCTTTGTTTAGTTTTTTGTTTGTACGTTTTTAATTTTTTTACGGCACTTGCGACACGTTAAGATCATATCAGCGCCAGTAAAAAGGAAGAAAATAGGATAGTAAAAAGTACTAGAATTACAATTAAAGCACCCAAGAAAAGGTAAGACAACAGGGAATTGGTTCAAATAGGAAAACAAATGTAGATTAGCACACTATAGGTGTACTTAGTTGGAGATCACCTAAAAGTCTCATCCAGACACACGCACTGGTCCCCACTAAGAGGAACACACTCAAATGTTTACAAATCATAATTCAGTGCATAACAGAGATGATTTACATTGAAAAAAATAACATCTAAAATTAATATACAGTTGACTGTTTCCCCTCTCACCAACGGCATCCGGCCAGGGCCAGGACAAAACCAAATTCGAAGTCGGAAAGCAAGTTGAAAAACAGATATAAGGGGATCGAAGACATTAAGTCCCCCCCCCTTGCACATAATGTTAGGTCAGGAACCCCACCCAGCCCCACTTCGAGGAATATACTCAAATGTTTAGAATCATAATATGTAAACAAAACGTATTACAGAGCATAACAGAGATGATTGACACGACAAAAAATATAATCTCCCAAAACTGACCGTTTCCCTCTCAGCCAGGGTATCCGGCCAGGGCCAGGACAAAACCAAGTAATCTCATCCCAAAAGGTATAGAGGGATAGAAGTCACAGTAATTACGTCCTGCCCACAGCGCCAGGAAAACGAAAAGAATGAAATATTTAAAAAATATAGAACTGATGTAACAGCACCCAGTAAAAAGTAAGACAAATAGAATTTTTTCAAAAAGGGAATAGAGATAGATTCCAAGAGCGTACTTTGAGAAGTCTCATTCAGACACCAGCACAAGATCCCTCAAACAGGGATGCACCCAATGTTTACAAACTGTGCTCAAAACAAAAACAACTATCGGTACACACCAGATTATTAATAAGGAAATAAAATGTCTCCCAAATTAACATTGTACTTTTGACTGTTCCCCCCTCAGCCAAGGCAAGCGGCAGGACAAAACCAAGTAATCGAATTCCAAGACAAAGACAAAGACAGACCCCACCCAGCTGGCCAAGTGTGTTTTGATGGCAGATAACGCATTCCAGTTGATCGGCATGTATTCAAGGGTACTTTAGCTTAGACAAAGTGTAGATTAGAACTAAATGAAAAATAGATAATTATGTAGATATGTACCTAATCCGGAGCATCAAATTTTTTTTATATTTTGAAGGTTTTACGACGCTTACTACACATTTGTGTAATATCAGCGCAAGTAAAGCGGAATAAAGAGTTAGATTTACAATTGAAAGCACCCAAGAAAAGGTGAGAACAGGGGACTGGCTCAAATATGGAACAAAAATTTAATTTAAGGGCATACCATTAGCGCACTTAGTATAAGTCCACCAAAAGGCCTAACCCAGACATAAAGCATACGTTCCCACCAAAAGGAATGCATTCCGTTTAAATATATATTTAATGGATATACAGCGCTTGCGACACAGGTCAATTCAGCGCCAGTAAAATAAAGAAAATGATTTCCATTTTATAGGGCCAAAGAAAATTGTAAAATAGAGAAGACTTGCTCAAATAGGGAACACAAGTTGATAAGAGCAAACTATCAGTGTACTGAGTTTCAGATCACTTTTAGTC
>NC_088360.1:54232950-54234954 GCF_034508935.2 Berghia stephanieae | reverse complement strand
ACCAGTTGTGGTAGACATGATGATGCGATGGTCTTTGTTGAAGTAGTGGTTGTAGAGATGATGATGTGGTGGTGGTTCTAGTTGGAGAGGTAGAGATGATGATGTGGTGGTGGTTGTAGCAGTAGTGGTGGTAGAGATGATGATGTGGTGGTGGTTCTAGTTGGAGAGGTAGAGATGATGATGTGGTAATGGTTGTTGTAGTATTGGTGGTAGAGATGATGTTGTGGCGATAGGAAGACGGTGCGGTGGTGTTAGTGGTTGTTGCCGTAGTGGTGGTAGGAATGATGTTGTGGTGGTTGCTATAGTAGTGGTGGTAAAGATAATGATGTGGTGTTGGTTGTTGTATATGTAGTGATAGAGATGATGATTGTTGTAGTTGTGGTGGTAGATATGATGATGATGATGATGCAGTAGTTTTGGAGGTGGGGATCATGGTGTGTTGGTAATGGTGGTTGTAGTAGTGGTGATAGGGATGATGACGATGATGTCACAGTAGTTCATGATTGCATACACTTCTTAATTCCATGTGGCAATATATTGGTTTATTTTCTTATTTCCAGGACAAAAAAGTAAACTTCCGCATTTTCCGGGACAGCCATTATCTTTTTCAAATTTCCAGGAAAAATCCGGAAATTCCAGGATGGTAGACATGCCTGGTAATAGAATCGTTATGGCTGGTTCTTTTAATAATGTGCAGTTTTTCTGCAAAGATTGTAACAAGTAACTTGAGCATCACTTTGGCAGAAGTAGGGGCTACAGAAATAATTTCAATAACTTTTTCTTCTTTTATATTATGATGAATATACTATTATTATTATCATCGTTATAATTATCAATATTATTACCATCATCATTAAATTCAAGTCATTTAACATGGTAGAATAGTGTAATGAGCAAAGCTTATACTATAAATATTTATGCCATTGGCACACCAATAGCTTAATTCAATGCTTGATATTCCTCCAGTTTTGTGAAAGAACATTGACCTACAAATCATCTCGTCATTTTCGCAAGCTTTTACTTTTAAATTTTTAGGTTTTGCTATGAAAAGAAAACTCGACAAAAACCTCAGGTTTGGCTGTTGATAAGACACTTTTCCAGGCCATCAAACAAGAAATAGAATTTATTGTTACTTGAGTATACATGTTAATATTTTTCAAATTGATATTTATTTAGAACCTAAGTTCTGAGAATGTTTCTTGTTCCTGAAGAAAAAAAAATATTCTTTTTACTTTTACCTTCAAAATTATCACACAAAAAAAAAAAAAAGAAATTTAAGCTGAAACTGAAACTCAAACATTGATTCCGATTGCCTTAAACTTAAATTAAATTAATATAACTTATATTATTTGCGTTAAATTTATCTAAACTGAATCTGAATAATGATAATGCATTGGGTTATTCCACCACTATTTAAAAATTCTGAAAGGACAACACTACTGCCACACTAGACTTTGAACTGGCGAAGACATACTCATACTCTCCTCTCACTCTCTGGCTCTGGGACTCTCATCCTCACATTCAGATCATCATTCATTTTCATCAACTTTAACGATCATCAGTATTCAGAATATACCCAAAACACCTCGACAAAAACCTCAGGTTTGGCTGTTGATAAGACACTTTTCCAGGCCATCAAACAAGAAATAGAATTTATTGTTACTGATATACATGTTAATATTTTCAAATTGATTTTTTAGAACCTAAGTTCTGAAATGTTTCTTGTTCCTGAAGAAAAAAAAAATTCTTTACTTTACCTTCAAATTATCACAAAAAAAAAAAAGAATTAAGCTGAAACTGAAACTCAAACATTGATTCCGATGCCTAAACTTAATTAAATTATATAACATATTATTTGCACGTTAATTTATCTAAATGATCTGAATAATGATAATGCATTGGTATTCCACCACTATTTAAAAATTCTGAAGGACACACTACTGCCACACTAGACTTTGAACTGCGAACATACTCATACTCTCCTCTCACTCTCTGGCTCTGGGA
>NC_088360.1:54225450-54227950 GCF_034508935.2 Berghia stephanieae | reverse complement strand
AATTATAGGCTTGATTGTTGTAATAGACAGTGATATTTTGCGTTGGTTTGAGAGTATTTCCATTGCAACAATGAGCCCATAACCATTTAGGTTATCAGACCTACACATAAATACACGTCGGTTTGGACATAATATTATCTTATGTATGATACAACAATAATATGGTGTCGATAGCCGAGCGGTACGGTTTATCGTGCAATAACTGCTTCATGTTTAGTATTGCATTCATCTCATTTTGTTGACATAGGGGGAACCCGAAACGTCCACGTTATCTGCCTTGGTTAATTGAATTGAAGCTTCCATTCAAGTTGACTACTGTTATCTATTTCTTTGAGCTTCAATCAGCAGCATTTGCATTATATCTGGGTCAAACGATTTTGGGTATGATCAGTAACTATGTCATACAATTTTGACTCTTGCATTGAGGCCTTTGGTTAAACCTTTTAGACTCCACTCATTTCTGGATTAGTACCTGCTTACAGGCACTGACTCTCGTGGTAAGGGGACGACTCATTGAAAAATGACGAATAACAGACAATTCCATGCATGACAAAATATAAGTATGGTTCCATGTCGCCTGCTTGAGGAATAAAAGAAGCATTATTGTGCCCGTTGAACATGGTGATGCTCAGGAAATCCTCCGTATAAATGTTCATATCAATTCCCTTTATTCATCCCCATAGGGGAAATTTGTCTTTAGGGTCTATTCCAAGGGAAAACTGGAATAACACAGACATCAGCCGCAGTGCCGCGCCGCAAACTGAGCTAGGCCACACAGCGCAGAGATATTCGAAATCGGTACCTTTTAATATTACTTCAATCTATTTAATACTACATCATGCATGCCTAATTACTGTTGATTGTTGCTTTTGTTCCTGCCTGAACAATGATATGAGCCCGCGACATTTCTTTTATTTGGTTCTTTATTTGGTGCACTTGTCATATAAATGCTTAAATACTTGAGCAGTTATACATTTTAACACTCAAAGCGCTTTATAAGGAGTCATTAGCCAACAGCAACAGCTAACATGGACGACGAGACACTACGCCTGTTAGGCGATATTACAAAAAAAAAAATACCGACAGAGACAACTCTCTTGCAATGTACTCATTTTAATAACCTGATTTCCTTGGGAGAAAGTGAGTAAAGAGCCTTTCTTATGGCTCAACCATGTGCCGCTTAGAGTGGAACTCAAACCCAGGACCTTCCTGTCCGAAGGCGAGTATCATACCACAAGACAAAGCCGCACAAATACGCACATATTATATCACGTCTTCTTCTTCTTCTTCTTCTTCGTTCCTCTGATGGACATCTATGGCTGCAGTCCGATATCTGCTATGAAGTCTGTGGTCCGCTTTAGGTCCTCAGCCTCACCATAGAGCTTTGTGTTGAGTGTTGTAGGGGTGACCCAGTGGTTCGAACGTTGCACGTTGTATAATGGGCAATCCATAAGCACATGTAAAGTGGTTTCATGGTCGGTTCCACATGGGCAATAAGGGTTGTTCCAATACCTAGCTTTGTAAACATATGTCCTCTTAGTCTATTGTGTCCTGTTCGGAGGCGGAATAGAGTGACTTGGCTACTTCGCTGAATGGCATGGATTGGATCCTGCTTGTTGTGTTCTAGGTGTGTGTCATTCCTGCAGTGGATTCCAAGTCATGTAGGTATATATGGAAATGAAATTGCCGATCAACTGGCCAAAGAAGGAGCCCAGAAGGAACAACCGAAGTCGTCAATCACTTACCATCAGCAAAAGAAAATATCACGTCTGAAACCCATGACCTCAAGGAGTCGGGAGAGCGGTTCAAGATAGACACGACACTTGGAACCACATTTTTGTGTGTGTGGTGGATGGCGTCGAATGAGAGCTACCTTCTTGCGCCAGGCGGAGTTGTCGTAACTGTAGGGTCGTGGGTTCGATCCCCCATCGCAACGAAAATTTTATTCTCTACTGTCTTCTGACAGAAAAAAAACAACAAACCCCCCCCCCCCCCCAAAAAAAAACAAAACAAAAACAAACAAACCGCACATCAATATTGGACAGAACTTTTAGATCATTACTATCAATGTTAGGCTATACCGCTACAACTTTACAAGCTTTCATGGTCTTGCCTCTGTGTGTGTGTGTGTGTGTGTGTGTGTGTGTGTGTGTAGGGGTGTGTGGAGGTGTGCGTATGTGTGTGTGTGTGTGTGTGAGAGAGAGAGAGAGAGAGAGGGAGGGAGAGAGAGAGAGAGAGAGAGAGAGAGAGAGAGAGAGAGAGAGAGAGAGAGAGAGAGAGAGAGACTATGTTTGGATTTTCGAAACTGTTATAAAACGCATCTTCATTTAGATGTTTATATCATTTATCACTTTGATTTTTATATTTTATTATATTATTATTTTATTAATGTATTTTTGTCTATCCATCTATGTTTTGTATTTTTAATTCAAACATTGTAAACCAAATGACAAATTGCCATTTTTCTGGACAATAAAGATTATGTTAATATTATTATTAT
>NC_088360.1:54190450-54217950 GCF_034508935.2 Berghia stephanieae | reverse complement strand
TATGTATGTATGTATGTATGTATGTATGTATGTATGTATGTATGTATGTATGTATGTATGTATGTATGTATGTATGTATGTATGTATGTATGTATGTATGTATGTATGTATGTATGTATGTATGTATGTATGTATGTATGTATGTATGTATGTATGTTATGTATGTATGTATGTATGTATGTATGTATGTATGTATGTATGTATGTATGTATGTATGTATTGTATGTATGTATGTATGTATGTATGTATGTATGTATGTATGTATGTATGTATGTATGTATGTATGTATGTATGTATGTATGTATGTATGTATGTATGTATGTATGTATGTATGTATGTATGTATGTATGTATGTATGTATGTATGTATATGTATGTATGTATGTATGTATGTATGTATGTATGTATGTATGTATGTATGTATGTATGTATGTATGTTTGTATGTATGTATGTATGTATGTATGTATGTATGTATGTATGTATGTATGTATGTATGTATGTATGTATGTATGTATGTATGTATGTATGTATGTATACTACCCATCCAAGGTTACGTTGACGACGTCACGTTACTAGCAAAAAGTGAAGAAGTAATGAATCAATTGTGCAATAAAACAACTCAATTTATGAATACAACGGGAATGAATATAAAACCCCCAAAATGCGCCATAACATCTGGCCAACGTTCAGGTAACAACTGGAACAAAAAATTCAAATTACCAACAGTAACAATACAACAACATGAAATACCAACATTAGAAAAAGAAGAATTTTACACGTATTTAGGACACAACATCAACCTGACAAACAAAAGTGATGAACATCAACGAAAAACGATAATCGAAAAATTTAGAAACAATATGAACCTTTTAGATGTTTCCCCTCTGCCGTCTTCAGCCAAACTGTGTCTTTTGAGTTCAATTAGCCACTCCCACGCCTCGTTCTGAAAAAAGTCCGCGAAATTAAAGGGGAGGCAAGAGAAAATCAGCTGATCGTTAAAATGGTAACAGAAAAGTGGAGGTGCTCGGCAATGAATGCAAGAAAGACATTTAAAACGCCGTAAAAATGTTTAAAAATCACTTAATGTTATAATTACCATCCATAACAACCTGTCAAATTCACATATGTAAGATGTCAAGCCAAAATTAATAATAAAATAATAAAGAACACGATTGACCGGTGGTCCGTTGACTGCACATGCATACGAGTACCAGAAATATTTTGTAAACAATGTAACACAATATAATGTGTAAGTTTCAAAGCAAATGCAACCACAAATAACATCAAAGAACAATGTGGGACTACTGTTTTAATTTCATAAAACCAAACGTATATTTTCTGCCCCCGATATTGAACGTGTAGTTAGTATGTATCGTACAAACAACATTCGTTTAGACAGGTAGTCGGGATTCTAGCGCCAGTTTTATTTGGGCAACCATGATTGGGATTTCACTCAATGCACTTATTATTAATTATTATTATTATTATTATATTATTATTATTATTATTTATTATTATTATTATTATTATTATTATTATTATTATTATTATTATATTATATAATAATAATAATAATAATAATAATAATAATAATAATAATAATAATAATAATAATAATAATAATAATAATAATAATAACAATAATAATAATAATAATAATAATAATAATATAATATAATAATAATAATAATTAATAATAATAATAATAATAATAATAATAATAAAAAGCATTGAAAGGATATAGTCTTTGGTGTATAAGTGCATATGTACAATATTTCTTATAATAAATGCTTCAAAACAAAACAAAACTAAAAAAAATAAATAAAGAATAAATGAATAAAAATATCTATTTGGGCATTTACTTACATTAATAGTCTTGAAAATCACAATCACAATCCATGAAAATTAAATATCCCAAAATCCGAAGAAGACATGAATTTAATCCAAAATCCAACACAGGAATGTATTTTAATAGGAGACAGATATCCTATTAAAACCATAGCATTACTTGCAAATAACAATACCCCACTCTGCGTTTAACGGGCTTGTGGCCGTCACATTGTAAATTGTGGCCGCATTAGGGTAATCGGTGTCCTAAAGACTGACATACAATCAATGAGAACTATAAAGAATCCATTCTAGAATTCAACTACAAACTGAAAAGCATGATAAATATCACTCTCTCAAATAATTTCCTTTGCTCAGGTTCACTCACACTCTCCTTTATTGCAAAACATTGATAAGTGAGATAAAGTTTGTATTTCAATTATAAACTTAATCACATAACCTAAATGATGGAGAATAAAAACAGCTAATTATAAAAAAAATTCACAGATCAAGTTATCTATTTGAACTCCGCATATTTAGCTTAATTACTCATTGACCATATATTTTTTTAAATGGCATTGTTTCATTTAAACAAGACCATGACGCTTATGCCTGGACCGGGTATTCACAAATTCTGCTTTTGTGTTCCACTTTTCGAATCGAATTAATCTCTATCTTATCCGTTTATTTGCAAATTTTCTGCACTTTATAAATAAGACCATAACGCTTATGTCTGGACCGGTTGTTCGCAAATTCTGCCTTTGTGTTCCACTGTTCGATTAGAATTAATCTCTATTTTTTCCGTTTATTTGCAAAGTTTCTGCACTTTATAAATAAGACCATAGCGCTTATGTCTGGACCGGGCATTCGCAAATTCTGCTTTTGTGTTCCACTTTTCGAATCGAATTAATCTCTATTTTATCCGTTTATTTGCAAAGTTTCTAGATTTTATAAATAAGACCATAACGCTTATGTCTGGACCGGTTGTTCGCAAATTCTGCCTTTGTGTTCCACTGTTCGATTAGAATTAATCTGTTTTTTTCCGTTTATTTGCAAAGTTTCTGCACTTTATAAATAAGACCATAGCGCTTATGTCTGGACCGGGCATTCGCAAATTCTGCTTTTGTGTTCCACTTTTCGAATCGAATTAATCTCTATTTTATCCGTCTATTTGCAAAGATTCTGCACTTTATAAATAAGACCATAACGCTTATGTCTTGACCGAGCATTCGCAAATTTTGCTTTTGTGTTCCACTTTTCGAATCGAATTAATGTCTATTTTATCCGTCTATTTGCAAAGATTCTGTACTTTATAAATAGGACTATGACGCTTATGTCTGGACTGGGTATTCGCAAATTTTCCTTTTGTGTTCCACTTTTCGAATCGAAATAACATCTAGTCTATCCGTTTATTTGCAAAGTTTCTGCACTTTATAAATAAGACCATAACGCTTATGTCTGGACCGGGCATTCGCAGATTCTGCTTTTGTGTTCCACTTTTCGAATCGAATGAATCTCTATCTTATCCGTTTATTTGCAAAGTTTCTGCACTTTATAAATAAGACCATAGCGCTTATGTCTGGACCGGGCATTCGCAAATTCTGCTTTTGTGTTCCACTTTTCGAATCGAATGAATCTCTATCTTATCCGTTTATTTGCAAAGTTTCTGCACTTTATAAATAAGACCATAACGCTTATGTCTGGACCGGGCATTCGCAAATTCTGCTTTTGTGTACCACTTTTCGAATCGAATGAATCTCTATCTTATCCGTTTATTTGCAAAGTTTCTGCACTTTATAAATAAGACCATAACGCTTATGTCTGGACCGGGCATTCGCAAATTCTGCTTTTGTGTTCCACTTTTCGAATCGAATGAATCTCTATCTTGTCCGTTTATTTTCAAAGTTTCTAGATTTTATAAATAAGACCATAACACTTATGTCTGGACCGGGCATTCGCAAATTCTGCTTTTGTGTTCCACTTTTCGAATCGAATTAATCTCTATTTTATCCGTTTATTTGCAAAGATTCTGCACTTTATAAATAAGACCATGACGCTTATGTCTGGACCGGGTATTCGCAAATTCTCCTTTTGTGTTCCACTTTTCGGATCGAATTAATATCTAGTCAATCGGTTTATTTGCAAAGTTTCTGCATTTTATAAATAATAATAATTGTTCAAAATTTTACCTTACACCCGATATTACAAGTACAAGTGAGCCAGGTGAAGAAGATTGTCAAACAGTGTGACAGATGAAATAGGAAGAGAGAGAGAGAGGGAGAGAGAGAGAGAGAGGAGAGTGAGAGAGAGAGAGAGAGGGCAAGAGAGAGAGAGAGAGAGAGAGAGAGAGAGGGTAAGAGAGAGAGAGAGATATTCGTTTTTTGTTCAAAATCTCTCTCTCTCTCTCTCTCTCTCTCTCTCTCTCTCTCTCATTGCACAAGGTTGTGCTATTTACTACTATTTATCAAGAACAGCCAAGCTGGCAACCCAGTCTCTGTATAAACTAAGCAAGATGGCAACAGGGACCTCGCTCCTTATCCAATGCCGAAGCTTTAGTTTGAGTCAAACGGTTTTGTTAAAAAAAAACCCACCCAAAATAAGTTCGTGTCGTAAGTGATGGAAGTTGAAGTCGGCTTATTATAAAATCGTTTTTATGGTCTGTTTGGATTACCCTTTTTAAATAGAAAAAGTGAATATAACATAAACTTGAAGAATAGGCAAGCTAAATGAAATTTAAATTGACTGATTAAATGAGTACGCGAGGCTGAGTTGCGAACGACTACTGGGTTCCGACATTCCGATCCCAGTGTCATTCATGTTCACCGTACCGTGTTACTGTCTACACACTACACTGCATTGTTAGTGACTGGTCATGTCTTTTTTGTTTGTATGTTTTACGCAAGCTTAATAAAAATTAAATTGACTGATTAAATGAATACGTGAGGCAGAGTTGCGAACGACTCATGGGTTCCGACATTCCGATCCCAGTGTCAGTCATGTTCACCGTACTGTGTTACTGTCTACACACTACACGGCATTGTTATTGACTGGTCATGCCTGTTTTGTTTGTATGTTTCTTTTAATATGGGTCAATTTACAAAGAATAATAATAGAAATGTTCAAAACAAAAACTAGATTCACTATTACGTGCCTGTAATGAAGTGCTTTCCACAAACCGTGAGCGAGAATGATGGTGGAGGTAATGGCAACCATGTGGGTTTGTTATTGTTTCCTACCTCCGTCAACCCGCGCATCCAGTTGCGCACCCACGCTGATTCTAACCAATGTGCTTTTCAATTCTAATGTTTTATTTTTGTAATCTCATGTTTACCGAAAAGGACCTTAATGAAATTGAAAATATAATTGTGAACAAAGTTAGAAATTGGTTACATTTAAATAATTCGAGTACAAGGTCATTCATGTTTTGTCCAAGATCAAAAGGTGGTCTCGGGTTACCAAACCCTAAAATAATTTATTATGCAAAACACCTATCCTTTGCCCTGTCCATCCTCAATTGTGACGATGACAGTGTGAAGATAACAGCCACAAACAGCCTGAACCTTCATCTAACGAAAAGAAAAATTCTACGCGCCTCATTAGACGAAAACGAAGAAAACACTTTTGCCGGTTTTTGTCACAACGGCAAACGCAATCAAAATAACACAAAAGTTAATTGGCCAAAGTCATTTTGGGTGGATATTTTTGAAAAGTGTATCCGCCAAAATGTTTCCTTAATAAAAGATGAAGATTATGTGATGTCTGTACAGGCTGATAGTGACGTCAGTTGTTCTTTTAAGTCCCCAAAATGTTTTCAAAACTTCCTTAAAAGTGTGAGACTGAATGAGATAGCTACCCATTTCCATGAACTGGCGTCCCAAGGAAGAATTGTTAGAGAAGCCACTGGGGTAAACCACGCTCTCTCCTCCAGTTTCATATTCAATCATAAATTCCCTGACGAAATTAGAACGTTTGCTATAAAATGCCGCTTGCGGCTTCTGGAGTGCGACAGTCTACTTCATACATATTACCCATTGTCGTACTCCAAAGGCTGCAAGATCTGTAATCATCCGTCAGATACGGTATCTCACGTTGTAAACGGATGTACAAAATTCAAATTAATATATCAAAAACGACACAATAGAATTGTTGACATTATTTTTGACAAAATACCTAAAAACGACACTACTCAAATTTTCAAAGACACATTCACCAGACCAAGTTTTTTCGACAGTTACAAATCCTCATTTAATACTAACAGTACAGTAATCGACCGGACATTTTAAAAATCAACAAAGAAATTAAAACAGCCCAAATTGTTGAAATTTCAGTCCCATTTGATGCTCATATTAACAAGTCATTCCAAACTAAATTTGAAAAGTACTTTCCTTTATGCATGGAAATAAATGCTCTTGGATATAAATCCGAGGTTATCGTTCTTTCTGTAGGTAGCCTCGGCTATGTCCATGGTAGATTTGTGAATGGCTTAAAGATTCTGGGCATTAAAAGCAAAGAAACAAAAGTCCTTTCAAAATATATAAGCAACAGTGCCATCATTGGCTCTTACCAAAGTTTGGAGACAAAGATGTAAAATTCATCATAATTAGTAGCACTACATATTTAATAATATAGATATTTGTCTATTTATATATCCCTCTATCTATATGTATCCATCTATTTGTCAAATATTCCAAATATATCAATTTGTATATGATTGTAATAATCGATTTAATTTTCATTACTGTTTATTTTATTATTATTATTATTTATATTATTTTATTATTATTATTATTATTATTATTATTATATTATTATTATTATCACACATCATCATCATCATCATCATCATCATCATCATCATCATCATATATTATTAATTATTATTATTATTATTATTATTATTATTATATTGTCATTATTATCATCATCGTAATTATTAGTACTGTTGTTATCATCACCACAATTATCAACATTATTATTATTATAGTGATAGGGATTATTATTATTATTTATTATTATTATTATTATTATTATTATTATATTATATTATTATTATTATTATTATTATTATTATTGTTGTTGTTGTTTGTTGTTATTATTATTAATATCATTGCTACCGTTGTTACTCTCATCGTCGTCGTCTCCATCACCGCCATAGCCACCACTGTTATTGTCATCATCGTCTTCATCATCATCATCATCATCATCATCATCATCATCATCATCATCATCATCTTCATCGTCATCATCGTCGTCATTATCATTATCATCGTCATCAACACTAATATCATTATTACCTCTGGGACATTCTGTGGCAGAGTCTGAAACTTCACTGTTCAAATTAATACTCCAGCTCTATACATTGTACATTATTTTAGGAAATGGTATTATGTCAATGAATATGTTACCCTTGTTACATTATCATGTATATTTCCTGAAATAAACAATTTTGATATGTATGTATGTATGTATGTGTTTATGTATTTGTGTATGTTTTGTATGTATGTATGTATGTATGTATGTATGTATGTATGTATGTATGTATGTATGTATGTATGTATGTATGTATGTATGTATGTATGTATTTATGTATGTATGTATGTATGTATGTAATCGACCAGACATTTTAAAAATCAACAAAGAAATGAAAACAGCCCAAATTGTTGAAATTTCAGTCCCATTTGATGCTCATATTAACAAGTCATTCCAAACTAAATTTGAAAAGTACTTTCCTGTATGCATGGAAATAAATGTTCTTGGATATAAATCCGAGGTTATCGTTCTTTCTGTAGGTAGCCTCGGCTATGTCCATGGTAGATTTGTGAATGGCTTAAAGATTCTGGGCATTAAAAGCAAAGAAGCAAAAGTCCTTTCAAAATATATAAGCAACAGTGCCATCATTGGCTCTTACAAAGTTTGGAGACAACGATGTAAAATTCATCATAATTATTAGCACTACATATTTAATAATATAGATATTTGTCTATTTATATATCCCTCTATCTATATGTATCCATCTGTTTGTCAAATATTCCACATATATCAATTTGTATATTCATTGTAATAATCGATTTAATTTTTCACTACTGTTTATTATTATTATTATTATATATATTATATTATTATATTATTATTATATATTATTATTATTATTATTATTATTATTATTATATTATTATTTGTCATTATTATCATCATCGTAATTATTAGCATTGTGGTTATCATCACCACAATATCACAATTATAAATTATTATTATTATTATTATTATTATTATTATAGTGATAGGGATTATTATTATTATTGTTATTATTATTATTGTTGTTGTTATTATTATTAATATCATTGCTACCGTTGTTACTATTATCGCCGTCGTCTCCATCAACGCCATAGCCACCACTGTTATTGTCAGCATCATCGACATCATCATCGTCATTGTCATCATCATCATCGTCATCATCATCGTCTTCATCATCATCATCATCATCATCATCATCATCATCATCATCATCATCATCATCATCATCATCGTTATCATCATCATTATCATCGTCATCAACACTAATATCATTATTACCTCTGGGACATTCTGTGGCAGAGTCTGAGACTTCACTGTTCAAATTAATACTCCAGCTCTATACATTGTACATTATTTTAGGAAATGGTATTATGTCAATGAATATGTTACCCTTGTTACATTATCATGTATATTTCTGAAATAAACAATTTTGATATGTATGTATGTATGTATGTATGTATGTATGTATGTATGTATGTATGTATGTATGTATGTATGTATGTATGTATGTAGTATGTATGTATGTATGTATGTATGTATGTATGTATGTATGTATGTATGTATGTATGTATTGTATGTATGTATGTATGTATGTATGTATGTATGTATGTATGTATGTATGTATGTATGTATGTATGTATGTATGTATGTATGTATGTATGTATGTATGTCCCGCGAAACTGCGGGACGAACAGGCAGGTTTTCGGAAAAACCGTTCAACCACTGACCAGATTGCCTCTCTGCGAGTCATAGTGGAACAGTCTATAGAATGGAACTCTCCTCTTATTGTCAACTTTCTGGATTACGAGAAGGCTTTCGACAGTATTGACAGAGCAACATTGTGGAAAATTCTGGCTCATTATGGACTCCCTGAAAAGATTGTAAACCTCATTAAGGAAATGTATGAAGGATCAAGTTGCAGGGTTGTACATGAAGATCAGCTTACTGACAGCTTTGAAATTAAGACTGGTGTCAAGCAGAGATGCTTGCTCTCACCATTCCTGTTCATCCTTGCCATTGATTGGCTAATGAAGGAAACCTCCAAAGGGAGAAGAAATGGGATACAGTGGACCCCCTGGACACAGTTGGATGATCTGGATTTTGCAGATGATCTGGCTCTTTTGTCCCACACCCAGGACCAGATGCAGGCAAAAACCACAATTATAAACAGCCTCTCGGAATCAATTGGTCTAAGAATTCACCCTGCAAAGTCAAAGGTCTTGAGGATAGGTACGCGTCAAAGGGAGCAGATCAAAGTAAAAGATCAGGAACTCGAAGATATAGACACTTTCTGCTATCTCGGAAGTATAATTGAAAAGGATGGAGGCACGGAAGCAGAGGTGAAAGCACGAATAGGAAAGGCACAGGCTGCATTCACATCTTTGAACAGAGTTTGGAGAACTAAAGATATCTCCCTTCGACTAAAGCTAAGACTTTTCAACTCAAACGTGAAGTCTGTCCTACTGTATGGATGTGAAACTTGGAACGCATCACAGGCATGTTTAAGGAGGGTACAGATTTTCGTAAACAGGTGTATGCGTAAGCTACTCAGAATAAAATGGATGGATAGAATAAAAAATAAAGAAGTATGGAAAAGAACACAGCAGAAACCAGTGGGAGAGGAAATAGGAAGAAGACGATGGAGGTGGATTGGACACACGCTTAGAAAGAATGACTCAACTATAACAAAGAAAGTATTGGACTGGAACCCTCAGGGCAGAAGATCAAGGGGAAGGCCAGCGGAACATGGAGAATAATTAAAGAAGCTGATATACAGAGAAGTGGTAAGACCTGGAATGAGATAAAAAAGTTAGCTCGGGATAGAGAAGGATGGAAACTGTTTGTCTGTGGCCTATACCCTGACCCATGGTGAAAAAGGCAATGATGATGATGTATGTATGTATGTATGTATGTATGTATGTATGTATGTATGTATGTATGTATGTATGTATGTATGTATGTATGTATGTATGTATGTATGTATGTATGTATGTATGTATGTATGTATGTATGTATGTATGTATGTATCATATATGTATGCATGTATGTATAAATGTATGTATATTATCGTTATTAATATTATTATTGCTATTATTATGTTATTATTATTATGATGACGATGATGATGATGAGGATGATGATGATGATGATGATGATGATGATGGTGCTTAATATTATTATTATTATTATTATTATTATTATTATTATTATTATTATTATTATTATTATTGTTGTTGTGTTGTTGGTGGTATCATTATTATCATTATTATTATTATTATTATTATTATTATTATTATTATTATTATTATTATTATTATTATTATTATTATTATTATTATTATTATTATTATTATTATTATCATCATCATCATCATCAACTTTTAAAAAATACTTTAAATAACATCATGTTTGTATAAACATGTTTTTTCTAATAAATTTGGGCCTCAGAGTATTTCGTTAAAACTGTGTTTAAAATATATGCAAATGAGACACAAAAAAAACAAAAAACAAACAAACAAACAAACCAATAACACACCAACAACGATGATAACAACAACAACAACAACAACAACTTTACAAGCCTGGAACGTGGAACAAAAACACATTTCATAACAGTGACAGTTTTTTTAAATAAATGAAATAATGGCTTGTTATCGACGTCGTTAGCTATAGATAGTACTGAGTTTGCGCGACAGGGCGCCAACGGGTCCCGTTAGAGATAGACGACGATTGGGATTGTTTGGAAGCTTTAACCCTTTGCCCACTAGTCATTATGACATCCGAAATGCTATCGCCTTCTACATCTACGCCAGAATAGAAATAGAGGGTGGAGCCTACCATGATATAACATTTTATGGATCCCTAATTTCATCATATCAGTTCTGTCCACTGACAGGTGGGTGGATATCGCTTTCAAGAACTTATGTCCTTATATGAAATCCTGAGTTTTTGACCAATCAACGGATTGCTCTTTTGATAGCTCGCCTGTCAACATGAGTCAGCTCAGCCCTTGATTTATGTAAAGGCATCACAGGCGGTATATGTTGTGTAACTTCAAAGACCACGGTTGACCGAAAGCGATGAATGGAAGCCCTACTGTGGCGTGGAGAACGAGGTCTTGTATGTATAGTTACGTCATATCTCAACGCTCGTGAATTCTTAGTACGGCTGGACTCACAATCAAAACTCGAAATCTGTGTTTTAAACTCTTGAATCAATCGAATTACATCAGTGCGTTCGTCTCATTGAGAAATGAAAAACGATATATAAATCAAGAACATCGACCGGAAAATAAGGAAATTATCATAAAATTATAAAATTTGAGAAAGCTATTTTCAAAATCAAATATATTACAAAAAAGGTTATTTCTCGACCGATTTTTATGAGACAAAGACACTTTTTCTCCACTTTTCAAGCTGATTCCAACAATGAGGTTTTCAAATTTATCGCGATAAGATTATTTGTCATTATTTTTTTTAATACCCAATTGACTGCTCAGGAAATGAATACGTAATCCTTGGCGGCTAGCGAGTAGGTGTTAAATTTTGCTTACCCTTTCCCACGCAGACGCACACACACACACACACACACACACACACACAGACTGAACACACAATGTATGTCTTTCACTTCTGGCCAAAGTTGCCTTATTACAACTTAGACTCGAATGATAACAGCGAGTAGGGTGTCAGATTAAACCTCAGTTTTAAAGGTCTAATTCAATTCACACCGTAATAAATCATAATAATGATCATTCTTGATATATTAGAGCATTAAAATATTTAATTCACATTACTATAAATATATTTTAAATATATGTATTTTGTAATTATTTTAGCGACGATACGAACCCTTTTTAATCGTCGAGCCGAACGATAGGATGCTAGACGACGATAAGTCTGTGTGTGTGTGTGTGTGCGTGTGTGTGTGTGTGTGTGCGTCTATTTGGGAAAGGGTAAGCAAAATTTAACACCTACTCGCTAGCCGCCAAGGATTACGTATTCATTTCCTGAGCAGTCAATTGGGTATTAAAAAAAAATAATGACAAATAATCTTATCGCGATAAATTTGAAAACCTCATTGTTGGAATCAGCTTGAAAAATGGAGAAAAATTGTCTTTGTCTCATAAAAATCGGTCTAGAAATAACCTTTTTTGTAATAGATTTGATTTTGAAAACAGCTTTCTCAAATTTTATACTTTTATGATAATTTCCTTGTTTTCCGGTCGATGTTCTTGATTTATATATCGTTTTTCATTTCTCAATGAGACGAACGCACTGATGTAACTCGATTGATTCAAGAGTTTAAAACACATATTTCATGTTTTGATTGTGAGTCCAGCGCTACTAAGAATTCACGAGCGTTGAGATATGACGTAACTATACATACAAGACCTCGTTCTCCACGCCACAGTAGGGCTTCCATTCATCGCTTTCGGTCAACCGTGGTCTTTGAAGTTACACAACATATACCCCTGTGATGCCTGTACATAAATCAAGGGTTGAGCTGACTCATTTTGACAAGCGAGCTATCAAAAGAGCAATCGTTGATTGGTCAAAAACTCAGAATTTCATATAAGGACACAAGTTCTGGAAAGCGATATCTACCCACCTGTCAGTGGACAGAACTGATATGACGAAATTAGGGCTCCATAAAATGTTATATCATGGTAGGCTCCACCCTCTATTTCTGTTCTGGCGTAGATGTCGAAGGCGATAGCATTTCGGATGTCATAATGACTAGTGGGCAAAGGGTTAAAGCTTCCAAACAATCCCAATCGTCGTCTATCTCTAATCGGCCCCGTTAGAGCCCCGATGCGCAATCTGTCTAGTATGCAGTTGACGCCACTCGGGCCGTTGTTATTGTTTTTTGCCATCCTCGTTTTGAGTAATTCTCACCAAACTGTATTAATCAGACTATAAACGTTCATGGTTACACAGTTTTGTGTGTTGGTCCGTTATATTTCCGGGTGACAATGTTATGAGCTTCTTAGCTAAGCGCATACTATCTATAGAACACATTATAAAACCGATATTCAGTATGAATAAAATTGTATTTATACCAGCTAATGCACGGAATACCTTGAACAATTATTTTATGCTGTAAAAGATGGAAAACCTTTGTTGCATCTTTGACCGAGCGACAGCGTGTGTGTGTGTGTGTGTGTGTGTGTGTGTGTGTGTGTGTATGTGTGTTGGTCTCGTCTTTGAAATAAGTCAGGCAATCTAGATAGAGCGTTGTCAATAGACTCCAAACTCTGGCTCCAGATTTTCTTATATAATTCTTCTTCTTCCAGTGTCATCTCATGGGTTGAGGTCGACTTGAAATGACACGCCAATCTTCCATGTTGACGGCTTGCTGACTGCATTCGGCTGCCGACAATCCTGTCCATGTCCTCACATCATCTATCCAAGTTCTTGCTGGCCTGCCTCTTCTTCTTTTCCACTCAACTCTACCCTCAAGAATGTCCTTATTGACAGTTTGATGGCGTCTTAGGTGTCCAAAATACCTTAGTTTTCTTGTTTTTATTACTTTCATTAGGGTCGGTCTGATATCAAGGATGTCACAGACTTCTTGATTTGTTTTCTTTTCTTTCCAACTGATTTTTCCAAGGCGACGGAAAGTCCACATTTCAAAGGCCTCAATTCTTTTCTCTATTTGTTTGTTCAAGGTCCATGTTTCTGAGCCGTAGAGAAGTGCTGAGTGGACAAAACATTTGAGTATTCTTATTCTCGTTTTCATCTGCGTTTGTTGCGAAGTTAAAATGCTATTCAGTTGGCTGAACCTAGACTTAGCTATAGCAATCCTGTTTTTCACTTCCAGCTCATTCTTTCCGTTGTTGGTCATTGTCTGTCCAAGATATTTAAAGAATCTACTTGTTCGATGTTTTGATTATTAATTTGGACTTTTGCGATTTTTTCAGGCTTCTTTGACATGACCATTACCTTCGTCTTTTGAACATTCACCTCTAGACCCTTTGCTGTACTGTTCAGGTTCACTTGATTTGCAAGGATCTGTAGATTTGTCTCGTTCGATGTCAACAATACTGTATCATCTGCATATCTCAGATTATTTATCCTCCTACCTCCAATAACAATACCTGGAATGTGCTCGGTTTTACGGAAGATAAACTCTGTGCACAGGTTAAATAGATATGGAGAGAGGATACATCCTTGACGAACTCCTCTTTTAATTGGCGTGAAAGGTGACAGATCGCCCTGAATCCTGATGGCTGCTTTTTGATGCCAATATAGATTTGTGATTAGCCGTATATTTTTGCCATCAATGCCTGCCTTTTCCAGACATGTCATTAATTCTCCATGCTGTACCCTATCAAATGCTTTTGCGTAATCGATAAAGCATGCATAGATTTCTTTTTGATGATCAAGGTATTTTTGTGTGATATTATTTAAACAGAAAATTGCTTCTCTTGTTCCATTATTTTTTTCTAAAGCCAAACTGTACATCGCCAACTTCATTATCGATGGTAGACCTGATTCTTTCTAGGATGATCTTCAATAATAATTTAATTACATGGGGCATCAGAATTATTGTGCGGAAATCACTGCAAGTTGTCGCCTTTGGTTTTTTCGGTAGCGTGATGTAAACCGATTTGGCAAGTTCGTCTGGAATATAGCCTGTATTGTAAATACTATTAAAGAGATCTGTTAGTTTCACAATTGAGAATTCTTTCAAAATTTTTAGCATTTCTGTTACAATGCCATCTTCACCCTCAGCCTTGCCATCTTTCATAATTTTCAATGCATTTTCTATCTCGCATGCGAGTATTGGAGGACCGTCAGTGTTGCTTGGCAAAGGTATTTGGGGCCTGTCATCATCAAATAACTCGCCAATGTATTGACACCATCTTTCCTTCATATCCTCTTTCTCAAATAATATTTTACCAATCTTGTCTTTAATACAGTTATTGTTGTTAGTGGTGCGTTTTTTGCCCGAAATTTGTCTTATTTCTTCGTGGGCTGCTTTTCAATATAGGCCAAATATTTCGATCATCCTGCATTTGTGGTTAAGTCAATTTTCTTTTGCTATGCGACATTTGTGTTGGATTTTCTTATTCAGCGCTTCATACTCTGGTTTGTTCTTCATTTGTTTACGTTCTGACATGAGATCCAAAATTTCTGGTGTCATCCATTGCTTTCTTGTTCTTTTCTCCTTCTTTGTAATATCCTTATTACCAAATTTTATGCTGTCTTTGAATATGTTCCATTTTATATCAATTTCTTCAATTTCATTTGCTTGTGAGACTTGTTCTTGTGATTCAATAAGTAGTTCATCATACCTGTTCGAAACAGAGACATTATATTTCTCCTGCAATTCTGATGACCATTTTAGACAATCGATGTCCAATTTTTCTAATATCTTTGGTTTTTTATATAATACGCATTACATATATCTCCCCAATCGACCATGATGGAAAGAGTATCTGGCTATAATAAGTAGTAACAGATATCGTAGAGTGCTAGCATAAAAATCGGACGCTTTTCTAGTAACCTATATGTAGGATGAAATAGAAATTTATGGTTAGCGAAACGACCAATAGAATGTTATATACATTTATTTTATATTTTACGTCAAAGCAAAGCGATTCCCTAGGTTAGGAGAAAACAATCATATCTGACTGGTTGAATTGGTAAAGCGGCGGACTTAACACCAAAGCGCACTCAGTTCCAAACTACAAGCACGTCCGTATTTTGTTCTACCTCCTGTCAAGCTAATCTAACAGTTTTTGAGTAGGTAGGTCATACTTAGAAATGGCAACAATTCTTCTGCAGTTTATTAATATGATACAGAGAGTTAGTAAACAAGTTACACTTTATAAGAAAAGTCGGTATTTATCCCGGCTGCATTCCCTTTAAAGCTCTAATTGCAGGACCGGCTACCACTCTCCATCCACCCACCCTCCTCCATTGCTATTAAACCACTTACTTAGTTATACGAAAGATAAACCATTTAAAATGGATTAGAAGAAAAAGATAAAATGAAAATTGAAAAGTTGAAATAATCAATCTGAGCTAATTAGGTTATTTTGAAATCTAAATTTAGATGTTTGAAACGATTCAATGTTGATGTAAAGTGGTTTGTCATGTGTTTAAGTAAGCGCAGCACACAACTTGGCTACTTCAAAACTAAACCCGACGCTCGCATCCTTCAGATTCCAACAATCATAATGCGCAGAAAGACATGCATGTAACGTGGCTACGCATTCTCAACACGCGCTAAAACACTTGAAAACTTCTCTCAACCTAATTCCCCTTCTAACAGTTCTCGCTACAGCAATAAATATCCCTAAAACGCAACAGCGTTTTAAACTAATCTTCGCCTCCGTACTGAAAATCCGTGTTTTGTGGCAATCCGGTATATTGGTAAATGTTTGATCAAAAACAAATTTAAAACATTTTGGTTGTCTTAATCCAGGGGGTCCCGATGCTGAGTTGGGAGATCACAAGCAAAGGAACCGAGATCGATCCCGGATGCAGTCTAGTTTTGTTTTTGTTTTTTGTTTTTTTAATTTTTTTTTTTGTCCTCTCTGTCCACCCAGCAGTGATTAGGTAGCTGGGTCTGTTAAATCTGACGGAAAATACTTTGCTATAGACTAGCATAGTGATTGCTCAAAAATTTCATTCGGGAAGAATTTAGTCTGTGAAATTTTAAAAACCCACATTGGTAGAACAATTGTCATGGTATACCTTTGAAAACGGTTACTGTTATAAATTGGAGATATTGGTAGTGTACTGCGTTTTCTGAAGTACGATTCTGATAACGCAAATCATTATAGTTAATGTGATGTCGTTTTTGAAATGGAATTACTTTTCTGATCAAAGCAAACTTTTCTATAGCAAACATAACTTGTTTACTAACGCTCATATTTTAAAGTTGTAAATATTTATGTGCGCATTTATTAATGTAGGCTGTGTGCGTGTGAGCGTGAATGCCTGTTTGTGTGTGTGAGAGAGTGTATGTGTGCATGTGAGAGTGTGTCTTGGACTCGCCGTGTCAATTGCCTGACGTAAACACCGAAAACGGATTTAATTCTTAAGCACTGTATTATGTGAAATTTGAGACAGAATAGAAACACCTCGTCAGGAGAACAACAATTTAATAAACTGTTTGTCATTTTTGATCAAACAGAAGCACGCAGATTTCAGTCCTGAATTGGTTTTAAAAGTTGGTCGTATCCCTCAGCAATGCTCATTTTTATCATTAAAATAACTGTGACAGTTTCTACTGACACTAATAAAGATATTCTTGATAAAACGTAACTGGTTTTGGAGGTTCCATTGATTATATCTCAACCTTTTCACCATGTAATCAGTGGCGGCGATGAGACAGGCTTCAACAAGTACTCGTCATATTGATCTTATTCTGCCGTACTCCGGTAAACGTTTAAAAATATGGCCAGAAAAATCATCTTTTAAATATCGATCAATAAAAATACTCTCAAATACTCTCAAATTTGGGACTCGAGTCATCTTGTCAAAAACTCTAAAACTTAGAACATCCCCCTAGAAGTCCAAGATTTGAGAGTTATTGGCAAGACGAGGGTCATTATTATCGGTCGATATTTAAACGATAAGTTTTCTGGCCATTATCTTTAAAATGTGCTCTTTTTCGGAGAATGGCAAATTGAAATCAGCCTGCCTCGACTGCTTTGTCTGGCACTGTTTCACACACACACACACAAACACACACACATACACACACACACACACTTTTTCAGATCTTAATTCGCATCATATATCTATGTGTTCTCATCAATGCAGGCATTGCTTTTGATTCGATTTATACATATCAAGCTTAATATTAATTTTGAAAATCCCAACATTATAGATAGAATGCGCTTGGCCAAGGAGTTCACAACATTGCCATCCGGAAGTATAACGGACCAACACACAAACTCTGTGTAACCATGAACTTTTATAGTCTGGTTAATACAGTTTAGTGAGAACAACTCACAAACGCGGATGGCAAAAACAATAACAAAGGCATGAGTGACGTCATCTGCATACTATCTATACCATTTTGGCCTCATATAAAAGAAATCGCATTTTCGTTGTTAAAGTTATGCAGACCATGATCCTTTTGGCGTCCAGAAGCGTGGGGCAGCGTGGCTCAGCGGTACGCTGCGGTCTTTGCTTCGTACCCGAAAAGTACCGAGTTCGATCACCCGTCCCTGAGCTGTGTGGCTTTGAGCAAGTCACCTCGCCCCAGCTCAATTTGCGGCGCTGTACTGCGGCTGACGCCTGGGTTACTCCAGTCTTCCCTTGGAATAGATCCTAGAGACAAATTTCCTCCATGGGATGAATAAAGGGAATTTTATTTTTATTTTTATCTATTTATTTCACAAAGGATCCCTATCCAGCAACATTTTATATGTAGGACAAGACTCGATGCCTGTCAGGCGATATTACAATCTTTTCGACATATACAACACTGATAACGGTCAGGTACTCATTTTATACCCGAGTTCTGTTAGAGAATGTGAATAAAGAGCCTTTTCCTTGGACTCAACAATGCGCCGCTTAGAGCGGGACTCGAATCCTGGACATTCTGGTCGGAAGTCGAGTGTTATACCACAAGACAATATAGCTGCTTCGTGCACTTCGTTCAGAGAGGACAACACTTTTCTACAACTGCCCTCTATCCATTTTTAGGATGCTACTACATTTATGAAGTACAAATTAAATAGCCGTACATAATTTTTTTGATAAAGCCAAGTTAAAAAAGAATATCTGCAACAATTCATTTTACCAAGAGCATTGTAATAGGTGGTTTCCCTCCTGATCACATTTATCAGTCAGAAACCTCTGATTAACATTAGCTTCACTGCTTAAAAAGGTAAACCAAAGTAAACAGAACAAATAGTTGCAAGGCCTCACCATGATTTTCGCACGTAATTAAATTTAATTGTTTAGTCGGGAACAGTGGATATTCGGGGACAAATTCTTCTTACATAGAAAAGATGTCCCACGTAAGCGATGCCTTTATAATATACTTATTTAACTTTAGTCTGCACGCGCACGAGTGATGTGAGCCGTGTTCCGATACGCCTCGTGAACCCTGAAAGCACTCGGCGGTAACAACAAGAGACTTCGGCAGACGGGGCGGGGTGGGTGAGTGATCGGTAGATGAGGGTAGGGAATGAGAGAAAAAGAGGGAAAACGTTGTATTTTTCAGATCAACACGTCTGTCTTAGCTGGGTTGAAGGTTTTGTCTTTTCCAAAAAGAAAAACAATAATAACAACAATAATAAAAATAATAACATAAGGTGTACAGTTGAAGGTGTAAGGTTGCGACAGGAATGAGGAATTTGACGAAGTGGTGTTGGTGGTGGAGTCGGAAGATGATGCTGATGGCGACGAGATGTGATGATGATGGTGCTCGTTGTATTGTTATTTTTGAATTTGATATTTTTGTTATGCAGTGGCATCGGTGGCAGCGGTGCAGATGATCATCGCATATATGATGATATTATAGTGACAACAGTATTGCTTGTAACGCTACTGCTACCGCGAACGATCACATACGATACGATTATAGCTGGAATTTTCTCATCTATCCAGAGAGCATTTCTACTTTTACACTTACTACGTTCAATACACTTGACAATGTTTTATTTTTTTTTCCCATTCTCCCCAGTAGGCCGAATGGATCTAAACTTTCCATGTCGTGTAAAAACAAAGTGCTTTATTTGTGCAATATATATATATATATTCCATTATTGCAAATAGCGTGGAACTCATTCACACTCGAATCGAGTGGAATATTGTGTTTAACGCGCCTTACCCATGGACACAATGCACGCTGGACTAGAGTGTTGCTATCATTGCCATCCTGTGGTCTTTTGGTTTGGGTTTGCTCGACCTGTTTCTTTTTGCCGGTCTGATAATCTGAATTGCTATGGGCACATCATTGTTGTAATGGAAATACTTTCAAACCAACGCAACGAACACTATTGCTCATTTCAACATGGTAAAATCCAGTCCATAATCGCGTTCGGATATCAGACCTGCAAACATGTGCACGTCGGAATTGATACAAGGCAAAAAGTCGTTCAACTCCATCACAGACGCCTCGAGTGGCGTCAAAATGATATTTCGTTCTTTATATCAGGAAAATGGGTCTGTCTTTAATTCTCTCATATCCATATAAAAGGAACTAGAGATAGAATCAGCGAATGAATGGAAATCAAAATAAAGAACGGTACCGGCTCAAATCCTTCTCCATCTGCTTCTATATGAGGATGCCGTCACTAAGTTCTTTGGTGTTGGTTTAGACCGTCAGTTGGAATATTATTTCTCACTAATTTCTCTGTCAGGTTATAAACGTTTAAGTTACACATAGTTTTGTATGTTAATGCGAACAATCTGGTAGGTAGGACCGGTGAGTAATTTACTTAACTCTCTCCGTACCAGCCATTTTCAGGATTTTCCTCAAAACTTCACACCCAACAAACATAAAAATAGATTTTTTATCACTCAAACACAATAGCAGTAATTTATTGCGATACATAATTTCTTTAGCAAAACATGCTCTACAACACACCGTTCATTTTCTTTAAATTTTATGATGTACAAGAGAAATTTGAATAAGAAAAATGTTGGTTGTATCATAACGAATGTGACGATTTTCCTATAGTTGGTATGGTGTGGGTTAAGCAATTACCATCAATTAAAACAATAAATAAAAGTATGAACAGCAGGTACTTGCTTTCATTGTTTTTAAAAAAAAATGAGCATGATTTTCCTTGTATTAGGAACAGTTAATGATCTAGGGAGCTAAAGTAAATAGTGCATGTCTTCTTTTCTTGGGGCGATGAGTTTAGAGTCGTCTACAACATAATACAAGTATAGCTTACAGAAATTACAGTGATCAAGCAAACTTGTTGAGCACGGGTCTTGAAGCAAGAGTGTGGAGTGAGAAACAATAATATGAACGTGATAGAGAAGAAAAAGAAGAAGAAGAAGAAGAAGAAGAAGAAGAAGAAGAAAGCAGAAGAAAAAGAAGAAATAATAATAATAATAATAATAATAATAATAATAATAATAATAATAATAATAATAATAATAATAATAATAATAATAATAATAATAATAATAATAATAATAATAATAATAATAATAATAATAATAATAATAATAATAATAATAATAATAATAATAAGAAGAAGAAGAAGAAGAAGAAGAAGAAGAAGAAGAAGATGTAGACAGAAAGAAAGAAAGATGATGAGGAGGAGGAAGACTAGAGATGAAGAAGAAGAAAAAGAAGAAGAAGAAGAAGAAGAAGAAGAAGAGGAGGAGGAGGAGAAGTGGTAGTAGTAGTAGTAGTAGTAGTAGTAGTAGTAGTAGTAGTAGTAGTAGTAGTAGTAATAATAATAGTAGTAGTAGTAGTAGTAGTAGTAGTAGTAGTAGTAGTAGTAGTAGTAGTAGTAGTAGTAGCAGTAGTAGTAGTAGTAGTCACCGATAAGAGCACAAAGTACCTTGCTTCAAATATGCATGCTAAAATCTGAGAATTATTTTAATGAGAGCTTACATTTAGAGCACAAAACTCACAAAAAGAAGCTAGTCTTAAGTTTTATACCTGGTTGAAATTATAATATTAAATTAAATGTTAATATAGAATACATTCGGGGAAACCCGAAACATCCGCATTCTTTGCCTTCGTTAGTTAAATTAAAACTTCCATTCCATTTGACTATAAATGATCAAGCATCTTCCGACACAACAATAGAATAGTTGTGCGGCTATGTGGTCTTGTGGTATGACACTCGCTTTCGGATCCGAAGGTCCTGGTTCGAGCCTCACTCGGCGCATAGTTGAGTCCTTGGACAAGACTCTTTACTAAAATTCTCTCGCCGTAAAATAAGTACCTGGCCTTAAACAGCGTTGTTTATGTCGGAAAAAATTGTAATGTAGCCTAACAAGCTTCATGTCTCGTTCTACATGTTACGTGGTGCTGTTCGTGTTGCTGTTCGTCAGGGATCTCTTGTAAAGCGCTTTGAGCACGTTTAGTGGATATTGCTCTATATAAAAGCTCAATTATATTATTATTATTATTATTATTATTATTATTATTATTATTATTATTATTATTATTATTATTATTATCATTATTATTATTAATCATCAATAAACTAGCTATATTTATTATTATTACTATTATTATTATTTATTATTATTATTATTATTATTATTATTATTATTATTATTTTATTATTATTATTATTATTATTATCATTATTATTATTATCAGTAAATTAGACTTTGGCGGCACCGGGCATAATCAATCAGGGAATTGAATGACCCCTTGTTGTAACAGTGACGTTTCCGAGTAGTCATCAAGAGAAATATGCAGTCCTAATGATACCACTTTGTTGTGGCTGTGATTTAGGGGTTATATTTACCTAGATGGATATCGTATTTATCACAGACCCACATGTTCCAACGTTGAATGAGTAACAGCAACTCTTTACTCATCCATGCACGGACATACTAGAAAGTGACTCAAATAAATAGTTGAAAACATAGCATAAGGCTTGTCAAGAGTTAAGATAGAAAAAATAGATATAGAAAATGGAATGTTAGATTGCTAACTAGACCAACAGAAAACATATTAGTATGGAGTAGGCAAATAGTGTTCAAACTTGGAGGATTCTATAACTACCAAAAATGATTGTATCAGATAAAAGAATAGATATATGGAAGTTAATGTGACCTTATTGTAACAATTGAACAGCGTTTCATTCAAATCTGTAAAAGAATAAATAATGTATGATCTTATGGATGCTATGCAGTTAGGTAAAATACTCAAAACATCCGCCAGCCGGATATAACGTACCAAGTACCAACACACAAAATAATGTGTTACCTTGAATGTTTTTAGTCTGATAGATATAATTTAATGAAAAGTTAACCAAAATGGCTGTCTAAAAACAATAACAAAGTGCTGAGTGATGTCAATTTCGTTCCTTCTATTCAGACACCCATTGATAAACTATATTATTATAAAGGCACTAAAATACGAGGCAAATTTTTGAGTGATATTCGAGGTTATTAATTTACGATTTCATGGAAGACTAGTTGAGTGGATAAGCATATTATTAGACAACTAACAGATGATTCAGATTTTCTTGTTTACACTCGTGATAACAATTTTCTGTTACGAGGCTCAGTCACAAAGTTCTGGGACTCTACCTATTACTTCAAAACAAAGTGAATCAATGCCATACATCAAGATATCTCATATGAAAGCTTGGCATTAACCGAGTAGAATGCTACTTCCCAACACAGTCTCCGCCTCTCTCGATAGCCACAGGTCCACCTTTTCGCAAGGGCATGTATCCCGCCCTCGTAAAACTGAGTTGACTGAACTTTGAGCCATTTTTTCACCACCGGCTTGGCTTCTTTATAATCTTCAAAGCGATATCCCCTCAATGCCTCCTCCGGTAGACCAAATAGATGAAAGTCCGAAGGTGTCAAATCTGGTGAATAAGAAGGGTTAGACAACGTTGTCCATTCAAATGATGCGATTACCTCCCTTTTCCGGGCACTTGTGTGTAGAAAGGCATTTTCATGAAGAGACAGTGCTCGTTCCATCTCCAAATCCGGTCTATCTCGATAAATTCTTGTTTTCAGTTGCTTCAAAGTCTATATGTACCATTCAGAGTTGACAATCCCTGTAGTCCCTGAAATCAGCGAGAACTACACCTTTGATGTCCCAAAACACTATTGGCATGTTTCCCAGATAATTTGAAGTCTTTGGTCTTTGGGGAAGAGGGATAATCGCCTTCTATTGTCTCTTCGACTCAGGTTCATAATATGATGAACCCAGGTTTCATATCCAGTGATTATTCTACTGAGAAAACTGCCATCTCTCCCACTTAGCCGGTGAAGCTCTGAACAGCAATTCATCCTTTCCCTTCCTTGATCAACTGCTGGGAACCCAATGAGCGCAGACCTTTAAGAACCCAAAGGATTTGACGAGTTGATGGGCACTTCCATGACTGATTAAGGTCTCCTGCTATCTCATCAAGAGATGTTATTCTGTTAGATCTCGTCAATGCTTCTGTCTTAATATGGCTCACTGAGTTGACACTGCCTGGACGGCTACCGTCACGAGGTTTGTCAGATAAAGACATGAGGAGGGGGGGGGGGGGGGGCAGGTTAGGCGTTGGATTGCATCTCATTTTCTTCTAAATGATGAGAAACATAACCTACCCACCTAAACACTGCCTCTCCTTAAAGCTTGAGTTTTATAAACTTTCCCAAGGCACTTGAAGATGCTAATTGAGGTTTCTTCTTCGAAAACAAGAAATTAGATGACAGCCCTCCGTCGCCGAAGTAGATCTATGGGGGCAACTTTATGTTTAAGGAGTACTTGTGTAAGTTCAATTCAGCCAAATGCCACGTCACATGAAAAAGATATGAACTCAGTAGGAGGTTTGTCTCATTACTTTTTGACTCAGCCTCGTATTTTATCACTTTTCAAATTATTGACTACCTGCACTTAAAGTTAGAATCTGAAAATGTCCATCATTATATTTTTCAGTTTAACGTGCATACATCCCGGTGAATGTTTACGGATTCAGACAATATTGATCATCATCATTGCCTTTTTCACCCTGGGTCAGGGTATAGGCCACAGACAAACAGTTTCCATCCTTCTCTATCCTGAGCCAACTTTTTTATCTCATTCCAGGTCTTACCACTTCTCTGTATATCAGCTTCTTTAATTCTTCTCCATGTTCCTCGTGGCCTTCCCCTTGATCTTCTGCCCTGAGGGTTCCAGTCCAATACTTTCTTTGTTATAGTTGAGTCATTCTTTCTAAGCGTGTGTCCAATCCACCTCCATCGTCTTCTTCCTATATCTCTCCCACTGGTTTCTGCTGTGTTCTTTTCCATACTTCTTCATTTTTTATTCTATCCATCCATTTTATTCTGAGTAGCTTACGCATGCACCTGTTTACGAAAATCTGTACCCTCCTTATACATGCCTGTGATGCGTTCCAAGTTTCACATCCATACAGTAGGACAGACTTCACGTTTGAGTTGAAAAGTCTTAGCTTTAGTTGAAGGGAGATATCTTTAGTTCTCCAAACTCTGTTCAAAGATGTGAATGCAGCCTGTGCCTTTCCTATTCGTGCTTTCACCTCTGCTTCCGTGCCTCCATCCTTGTCAATTATACTTCCGAGATAGCAGAAAGTGTCTATATCTTCGAGTTCCTGATCTTTTACTTTGATCTGCTCCCTTTGACGCGTACCTATCCTCAAGACCTTTGACTTTGCAGGGTGAATTCTTAGACCAATTGATTCCGAGAGGCTGTTTATAATTGTGGTTTTTGCTTGCATCTGGTCCTGGGTGTGGGACAAAAGAGCCAGATCATCTGCAAAATCCAGATCATCCAACTGTGTCCAGGGGGTCCACTGTATCCCATTTCTTCTCCCTTTGGAGGTTTCCTTCATTAGCCAATCAATGACAAGGATGAACAGGAATGGTGAGAGCAAGCATCCCTGCTTGACACCAGTCTTAATTTCAAAGCTGTCAGTAAGCTGATCTTCATGTACAACCCTGCAACTTGATCCTTCATACATTTCCTTAATGAGGTTTACTATCTTTTCAGGGAGTCCATAATGTGCCAGAATTTTCCACAATGTTGCTCTGTCAATACTGTCGAAAGCCTTCTCGTAATCCAGAAAGTTGACAATAAGAGGAGAGTTCCATTCTATAGACTGTTCTACTATGACTCGCAGAGAGGCAATCTGGTCGGTGGTTGAACGGTTTTTTCCGAAAACCTGCCTGTTCGTCCCGCAGTTTAGCATCTGTTGCATTCTTAATTCTCTCTAAAATAATACGGTTGAAAACCTTTCCTGGGATAGAAAGAAGAGTGATGCCTCGATAATTATTACAATTACTGAGGTCCCCTTTCTTTGGAAGCTTGATAAGATGTCCTTCCTTCCAATCCTTTGGGAATATCCCGTTATTCCAGATTCTCTCAAATAGTGGGTGCAGGGCCTCAGCATTTCTTTCCGCATCAACTTTTAGAGCCTCCGGTGGAATCTGGTCTGGTCCAGCAGCTTTCCCCCTTTTCATCTTGTTAATGGCACCCACAATCTCTGCTATCGATGGTGGATCACAGCTAATTGGTAGCTCATTCCTTGCAGGCAAAATTTCTGGCTGGTTGTCTGGTGGTGGTCTGTTCAGAAGGCAGTTGAAATGTTCCCTCCATCGTTCAGATTGAGCCTCTTTTCCAAAATAGTTTTCCCATCTTTGTCTTTGACTGGTACCTCTGGTTTCCCATATTTTCCAGCAAGTGTCTTGGTAGTTTGATAAAGGATCCTCATGTGTCCTCCAGTCGCTGCTGCTTCTGCTTTCTCTGCAAGTCTGTTCATGAATGCTTCCTTGTCTTTCTTCACAGATCTTTTGACTTCCTTAGCTATGGCTCGATACTGCTCTTGTGCATCCAGTCTTGAAGCCCTTGTTCGGCTTGCATTCACTTGTTCCTTCCTTGTTCTCCTCTTTTCAATAAGGTCCAAGGTGGTTGGACTTATCCATTCTTTATGTTCCGATTTCTTTACCCCCAATACCTCGTGGCAAGTTGTTATGTAGACTTCCTTGATCTTTGCCCAATGTGACTCTACATCTATGTCCTCCTCGAGCTCAGTAAGAGGTTGGAATCTATTACTCAATTGTAGTTTGAATTCCTCATTTTTTTCCCCATCAAGTGCATTCACCTCGAATTTTCTTCTTGTATGTGATCTGGCCCCGTGTTTTCTGAGTCGGAGCTTAAGCTTTGCCAATAGCAGGTGGTGGTCTGATCCAACATCTGCCCCTCTCTGTACTGTCACATCTTCCAATGAACGTCTGAATCTACGAGAGATACAAAAATGATCAATCTGATTCTCTGTCACACCATCTGGTGAGACCCAAGTTGCTTTGTGAATCCTCTTATGGGGGAACACTGATCCTCCAATCACCAAACTGTTGAATGCACAGAAATTTGCAAATCTCTCTCCATTATCATTCATTTCTCCCATGCCATGACGTCCCATGATACCTTCATAGCCTACGTTATCCTGTCCCACTTTTGCATTAGCATCTCCCATCAATATGTTGATGTCTTTCCTTGGCAACTTGTCAATGACTTGTTGTAGCAGACCATAAAATGTATCTTTGTCCTCATCTGTTGCATCATTTGTTGGGGCATAGATCTGTACAATGTAGACAATATTGGGCATAGTATTAAACTATGAAAACTATGTTTTTATGAGAGAAATGACGTTAACCATCTCCCGACCGTGTAATTTGTTGCAGCTGGTATGTTCTAGGAGATCACAGTCAGATACTGCGTATCAAGCTAAAAGA
>NC_088360.1:54182950-54185450 GCF_034508935.2 Berghia stephanieae | reverse complement strand
TAACTTATCATGGCTGCGTTCCGTGGCATTGTTGACTCTCAGTACAACATTAGAGATCTTTGGTGTATGTTTTTCACGGAACGGGACGGAATGGCTTCGACAAAAAAATAAAGTCGTTATTATTATTATTATTATTATTATTATTATTATTATTATTATTATTATTATTATTATTATTATTATTATTATTATTATTATCAGTATTATTATTATTATTATTATTATTATTATTATTATTATTATTATTATTATTATTATTATTATTATTATTATTATTAATAATATATAATAATAATATTATTATTATTATCATCATCATCATGATCATCATCATCATCATCATTATTTTTTTCTATCTTCATTCAGAGACTTGTGTGTCCATAATGACAACATTATGTTAACATGTATATCCATGAATCATGCACTGAAGTCAGATGAAACAGCTCTCTGCTTTAACTACTTTTGCACCTTCTTCTCCTCCTCCTCCTCATTTAAATTAAGGGGGTAACAAATTCAGTTTGAAACTTAACCATAACAAAACGTATTTGATCATTTCCAAACATATACTTTCGAACTATGTGACTTTATTTAGCAACAAGTACAAATTTATGAGCCAACGCCTCAAAAAGGCATTAGGTCGATTTGAGCCAGATGACATGGAGAGATTTTTAGGTTAAACTGATAAGAAATGTTAAAATTTAGTTCTTGTTATTTTAATAAATTATTGCAAATCTTCTAAATCAAGCATAACATCTACGCTCGAGCCTCATATTTTGACAAAAGACTCAGTTATTAGCATTGAAATTACCTCGATATGACATAATAATTAGTCAATAATACCGATTGGGACGGTGAGACACAATTTTATGACATCATTAATTGTACCCATGATTCAGTGACGTCACTAACCTAACAATGACCTCGGTTGACGAGGGAAACAAGAGAAAATGGAGAATCTAAATTTTGATTAATGCTCTCTTATCGAATTTCTTACCACTGAATGATGTTCTGCTGAAACATTCATACAAGAATGAAGACTGTTGATGATGAGGAATGTTTCTGATAAAGCAGTTGGTAAGAATGTTTCGTGGAGAGGACCCCAAAGAATCGAGTGTCTTTCCTCGAAAGGTCTGGGAAGGGCACTTTCTGCAGCCGATACAAATAATCAAGAAGTTGATATGGACAAATCGAAGGATTAAACAGAAAGAAATTTTAAAGTGTTTATTTCAAAAGAACATGTGCCCTTTATCATGACATCCTTCCTGCACTACCGAAATATCTCTGTATCATGAGTTTCCGAGAGACGTGCACATACTTGCAGGTCTGACTACCGATCGGAATTATGATTTTGTTTTAACATTGTCGTAATGAAAGCTCAGAGAAGAATGAATGTGTACCTATATTTTGAAACCGCGTGACAAAAAAGGTGGGCGTTTTCTACAAAAAAGTGACTGGCAATGAATCGAAGGTGCATCTGCTATCGCTATCAAAAAAAAATATAACAAAACGGAACTTATTTATCAGTCCACTCTAGTATAAATCATAAATTCAAGTAATATTTCACAATGGATGTCAAGATATAAATATATAAATATAATATAAATAATGAATTTATATAGCGCCTAAACATCCACGTTCAATTCCTCTGTTTGTTTGGATGATCTCGACTTCAATAAAGTGAGCAGTCTTTCCAAATGAATCTTATCATTGTGTACCACGGCAATTGATTCAGAACTAAGATCTGGGATTGTATGTTTTTAAAGACCAAATTCTTAAATATGACATAAAATAATATTTTAACTTTAGCCTTTTAAGATTCACACCTGGTGTTGACTGATGGTGAGCAATGCAGAAAGCGTCAACACTAAAAAGATAATTGACTAATAACATAACAATGTGTAAGCTACATGACACAGTGGCACGGTGACATTTTAAAATAATAAAAACCTTTAAAATAAATTATTCATCATCAAGAAAGACTATCTTCCAATTATAAATCGCATATTGCTATCCCTAAATCTATTATTTAATCAGTTAACTGCCGTACTCTGAAAAACTTGTATTTTAAATTTGGTCAGATTCATCTGCCCGCACCTACATACTTTATTACCAGACTTATTTTGATCGTTGACGGCTCAAAAAAAGTCATCTCGATCAATGTTGATTTCCACAATACAGTAGTATATAATTCAAATAGATGAGTGCGTGTTCGTAATAGCCTTTATTTCTCCGTAAATATTTCCGGTTCCCCTCTATTATCTTAACATAAAATACATGGGCATAAAATGTGTTTCATGCACGGAAAAACCTCATATAATTTTCAATAGCATCATCGCCATCAATTAATCCTATTATTTCTCTACTGCACGAGCTTGTAATAATTACCTTAAATAATATTTACCTTTCTCTTCACAGTTCATACAAAAGCGATAATTTTAAACTATTACAACAATTTGCTCTGGAGCAAAAAACATTATTATAGGCCGATGTTTGGCTTCAT
>NC_088360.1:54170450-54172950 GCF_034508935.2 Berghia stephanieae | reverse complement strand
TCATAATTGGATTAGCAACCTAATCATATTAAACATTCACTCGTGCTAAAACACACAAACACAAACTAACAAACACACACACATACACATGCACATACACACACACACACACACGCGCGCGCAAAATAAGTCACACACATACACTTACATAAAATGCATTTATCTGAAATCATGCGTATTCATTTTGCATAATTATATAATTTTTTTCCTCACGAATTAAAATGTTGACGTTTTCTTAACTCTAGTAATTTGCAGATATAGGTATAGATACCCAATGTGCAATAAGTTTGCTTACTTAATAAATTTTTAATATTATCTAAATCAATTTATGAACCTTTCGATGATTATAATGCAGTTTGTTAGAAAGAGCTGAATAATATTATGCCCATTCTCTCACTGATTGAACAATAATTTAGTTTGTGCTGTGGGTTGCTGTATTCCAACAGAAAACAAAAGCAAACAAAGAAACAAAAAAAAAAAAAAAAAACCCCGGAAAATGGAAAATGATAACAAACAAAATATAAATTCCGAAGAACGCTATAATTTCCATTGACTGTGATATTGAATCAATTCGGGTGTTATAGTAAACAAGGGTTGATATGAGGGTGATATTGCTGCTATTGTTGTTGAGATGGAGTGGATTGAAAGACGTTATAAGCAAGCGATAGAACGAGTTGGATTATTGACAAAGTTGACAAAGAGGAAGCAGTAAAGTAGGAGTCGGAGGAAGACAATGGTGATCATGATGATGGTGGTGATGATGATGATGATGATGATGATGATGATGATGATGATGATGATGATGATGATGATGATGATGATGATAATGATAAAAATGTTATAATAAAAAATAATAACAATAATAATAATAATAATAATAATAATAATAATAATAATAATAATAATAATAATAATAATAATAATAATAATAATAATAATAATAATAATAATAATAATAATAATAATAATAATAGACATAAGATCACATGACCCTCTAAAACAAGGAACGCTTAAAGGATATTTTACAAGATATTGAAAACTTATAAGTTTTGAAATAGCTATAATACTTTAAAAGGTGTTAGTGGGCATAATTTGCACTGATGAAATGATATTTTACAGTTTAGAATATTTTCGTTGACATTTTGTAACACAAAAGGCACATGATGCCTTCCAATTTTTTATGTTAAAAAAGCAAAAATTATTACCGGATTACAAACAAAACACAATTTAAAGTTTGAATCCGAGTCTTTGTCCTTCTTAGATTATTCTCCATTCGATTTATCTGTAATCCAGATCGCATTCAGGGTGTTTCTCGTAATAATATTAATGATGATGATGATGATGATGATGATGATGATGATGATGATGATGATGATGAAGACAGTAATGATAATAATAAAATTAATGATGATGATGATGATGATGATGATGATGATGATGATGATGATGATGGTGATTATGATGATGATGATGATGATGATGATGATGATGATGATGATGATGATGATGCTGGCGAAGATGATGGTAAAGATGATGATAATGAGCGGAAGAGGAGGAGGAGGAGGAAGAGAAGAAGAAGAAGAAGAAGAAGAAGAAGAAGAAGAAGAAGAAGAAGAAGAAGAAGAAGAAGAGGAGGAGGAGGAGGAGGAGGAGGAGGAGGAGGAGGAGGAGGAGGGGGAGGGAGAGAGGGGAAAAAGGGGTAGAATGATGAGGATAAGAATGAGGAATAAAGTAATGAATAAGATTGTTGGAGTGAAGGATAGTAAAAATTTCCGAATTTGTCGTTATATTTTATATACGATGTTATGGTCTTCAGATGATTTCAATTATGTTTATCATCCAATTTTTATACCCTAATGGCATCGTTTATTTTTTCATTCGCTCATTGGTGTAACTTAATGGGGAAATGATGAAAGCGAATATTTAAAATAACAAGAGGTCGCAAAACAAATTATATTTGATCGGTATATAATTTCAATGCGTAAGAATACGCCTCAGCTGGGCTAAGAAGTTGATAGTGCGTCAACAAAAATAATTTCTAATGATTTGGATTCCGCAAAATGTATATATTTAAAAAAGTCGGTACTGTTAATTTCTACCTCTTTCTCCCTCTCTCCCTCCCTCTCTCTCTCTCTCTCTCTCTCTCTCTCTCTCTCTCTCTCTCTCTCTCTCTCTCTCTCTCTCTCTCTTCTCTCTCTCTTTCTCTCTTTCTCTCTTAAAAACTTAACAATTGAGCTTTTATATTGCGCAATATCCGCTAAACATGTTCTAAACGATTTACAAAGTCGATAGTCAACTGTACACTTAATATATATGACGAGACATGAAGCCTGTTAGGCGATATTACAATTTTTCTGACAGAGATACGACTGTTGACGGCAAGTTACCAATTTTTAACACATAAATTTGGTGAGAGAAAATGGGTAAAAAGCCTTTTCCAAGAACTCAACTATGCACCTCTCAGAGTGAGTGTCATACCACTAGACCACGTAGTCTCTCT
>NC_088360.1:54150450-54165450 GCF_034508935.2 Berghia stephanieae | reverse complement strand
TTCTTCTTCTTCTTTTTTTTTTTTTGGTTGTTATTGCTGTTTTGTTTCATTTCGACAATTGTTATTGTCCTCTCTCTCTCTCTCTCTCTCTCTCTCTCTCTCTCTCTCTCTCTCTCTCTCTCTCTCTCTCTCTCTTTCTCTCTCTCTCTCTCCATCTATCTATCTATCTATCACACACACACACACACACACACTCTCTCTCTCTCTCTCTCTCTCCCTCTCTCTCTAGCTCCCCATCTGCCTTTTCTGGTACTGTATCATAGACATCTTTTCAAACTATTTTGGTTATTAAGTTAAGTATTTAAAGTTTTTGCCATTTCATAAAATCGGAAGCAAAGGTATTCATTTCATCGCTAAAGCTTCTTCTAACAATAAGATTATGAAAGCTTAACAGTTAGTCAGTGAATCAATCTCCCCCCGCCCCCCCCCCCCCCCACTCCCCCAAGTTATCACGTTGATATCATACTTTGTTAGGCGGATTTCAGATGATTGAAACCACGGATATATGCCATGCAAATGTGGAATTAGTCATTTTAAAAAAAAAATGAAAATTATACTTGAGCCTCTCTCTCTATATATAGAATTAAGAGAGAGGCTCAAGTATAATTTATATATATATATATATATATATATATATATATATATATATATATATATATATATATATTATGCGTGTGTGTGTGTGTGTGTGCGTGTGTGTGTGTGTGCTGGACAAAGTAGACGCTGTTACTGAATAGGTCTACTTTAACATCAGAGTACGACGATAGTTAGTTAAGACCTTTTTCCAAGAACTCAACTTTGCTTCGCCCTAGAAGTAACTCGAACCTAAAGTATCAGACTGTATGACCATAAAACTATTTGCTATGCTATCTTGTGGTATAGCACTCGCTTTCGTATCGGAAGGTCCTGGGTTCGGACCCCTCTCTGCGCATAGTTGAGTCCTTGAAAAAGGCTCTCCACTCACATTATCTCACCGTGCTCATGTGTAAAATGAGTACCTGGCCGTTAACAGCGTTGTCTCTGTCTGAAAAATTGCCTAACAGGCGTCATATTTCGTTCTATATATTACGTGTTGCTGTTGGTCAAGGGCTTTGAGCACGTTAAGTGGATATTGCGCAATTTAAATGCTAAAAAAGTTATTTTCTGATTTGACAACCGCAGAGTTTTATAGTTTGGAATAGAGAGAATGAAAGAAAGGGTAGAAATAGGAATGTACGCTCAGACTTCAGAATTCCGCTTTCAGTCTCCATCGTTACATAACGGGGTCCACGGAAACAAAAGCCCTTAATCACAATGCCATGGCTCCATTCACCTCATGACGGTAAACAGACCGACTGGTTTGCGTAGAGCCTCCCTTGGGAGTCTCCAGCTAGTCTTCCCTCATTCGTTAGGGGAAGAAACAGCAGAGGCATGCATGCATAGTTAGGGTGGAGTATTGGTTAAACACCATTTTGACTATTGTCAGAGTCTCACGGTTTTACTCTCAGAATTCGTTATTCCTGAAAATTGATTCTTTCTTTTTTTTTTTGCTTTGAGATAATGAGTAAGATGTGCGATAATACGTTAACCTCTGGTCCTTTTGCACATTATTTCACTGTTCATTCATTTATTTATGAAATATTTATTTATTCATTTATTAATTTATTCATTTACTTATTTATCATTATATTCATTTATTTTTGATATTCACTAATGTATTTATTGGTTATTCATTTATTCATCTAGTTGTCTTTCCTTTTTTTTCTATTTTTATTTGAAGCAATGCATATATTGTATTTATGGAGACTTAATTTGCGAGTACCATGACAATAAAAAGGGATAGAACAATGATAAGCAATAATATAGGCACCGGTGAGTATTAGGATCGATTCGTTTCTCAACTCTTGACTCAAATCGTTACTCTTAAAATTCATATCAATAAATGGATTTATTTGCTTTATGAGGATTGTTAATTCGTGAGTATATTGTAACTGGAAGTTTTCATTTACATACCCATGTATCTTTCTATTCGTTTATTTATTTATTTATTTATTCATCCCTTTATTTATTTACTTATTTATTCATTCATTTATTTATCTATTACGGAACTCTTCCATCGCTTTATTTAACCTTATATTATTTTCATTCAGTTAAACGATATTGTCATTTGCCGACATAACAATAATTACTCGTATTGTGATAATAATGATAATAACAATAATAATAATAATAATAATAATAATAATGATAATAATAATAATAATGATAATATAATAATAATAATAATATAATAATAATAATAATATAATAATAATAATAATAATAATAATAATAATAATAATAATAATAATAATAATAATAATAATAATATTTAATAATAATATAATAATAATAATAATAATAATAATAATAATAATAATAAAATAATAATATATAATAATAATAATAATAATAATAATATAATAATATAATAATAATAATAATAAATAAATAATAATAATAATAATAATAATAATAATAATAATAATAATAATAATAATAATAATAGTAAAAGAAAAAAAAGGTTATAAGACTTCGGTAAGTTTAATTGTTTTATAGAAGGAACGAAGTTGACGCCATTCAGCTTTTTGTTATTATTTTAAGACAGCCTGTTAGTGATAATTTCTAAGTAATTTATATTATCAATCAGCTTACAAATATTAAAGGTTACACACAATTTTGTGTGTTGATATAATAAATTTGGTTGGCAGATGTTATGATTATTTTAGCTAAACGCATAACATCAATAGATAATACTAATGAAACAGAATGAAAGCTGCAATTCAGTTAATAAAGAAAGACAATGTGGACGAAAGACATTAAAGACGTCATTCACACACCTCTCATTCGTCTTTAGTGTTGCATTCATCCTGGTTTGTTGAAAAAGGGGAAACCCGAAATTGCCATATTGTCTGTCTTTTTTAATTAAATTGAAGCTTCCAGTTTATTTGACTAATGTTATTTATTTCGTTGAGCTTCAAGTAGCAACATGTGCATTTGTTTGATAGAGGACAATGAATATAGCTTTTTATAGAAGGAATGCAATTGACGTCAATTGCCTCTTTGTTATTGTTTTTAGACAGCCATTTGAAGGATTACTTCTCACTAAATTATATCAATCAGACTAAAGATATTCAATGTTACACATAGTTTTGTTTTGGTACGTTATATCCGGCTGGTCGATGTTGTGAGATATTAAACTAAACGCATAGCATAACATCGCTTGTTGGATGATAAGTTCTCACTAAATTCTATCAATCCGACTATAAACGTTAACTATTACACATAATTTTGTCTGTTGACACGGTTCATATAGATGCCGGATGTTGTGAGTATTTTATCTAAACGCATAGCATCAATAGTAACAAGAATTAAAATCTCTAAACCGCTTTGTGGTCTAGTAGTATGATATATGCCTTCGGACCGCTAGGTCCTGTGTTAGAGTACCGCTCTGAGCGGTGCAAAATTGAGCTCTTAGAAAAGGCTCTTTACTCACATTCTCTCACCTTACTCAGGCGCAAAATGAGTACCTCGCCGTAAACAGCACTGTCTCTATAAAAATAAAAAGTGTACTATCGCCTGCCAGGCGTTAAGCCTCGTGCGTAAAGTGTTACTGTTGGCTAGGGACCCAATTGAGCATGGTTGGCGGACAATGCCCTGTAGAAATGCTTAGTTTTAAAAGAAAAAGAGAAGTTTAGGTCATTTTAACTTGTCATTGAATTATTGACGCCTAACAATTCTTTCACGTTTTTATGAAACTGTAAGAGCGTCGATTTAGCTCTAGATCTATACATTTGTAGAATGAATTGAGGCCATTTTGTGAGCTTTAAAACATATGTTTATTGAAATTTCGCCTACTGTGATAAATCTATCGACACATTCATTCTCGATTGCTAACAACAAATTCCATTTGTTATGACATCAGCAAAACAACTATACGTCAAATTCTTAGCTTGTTAACAGTTTTTTGACGAGTTTATTGAATAGTCTCGCCTAGATAGCGTAAGAGAAGAAAATTGGAATATTCAAATTTTAAAAATAATATGTTCATTTTTATCTTCACACGACAAGCATGAGACCCATATTTGACTACTACTACCATCACTACCACTTTACTACTCTACTACTATCACTACTACTACTACTACTACTACTACTACTACTACTACTACTACTACTACTACTACTACTACTCCTACTACTACTACTACTAATACTGCTACTACCACTACTACTACTACTACTACTACTACTACTACTACTACTACTACTACTACTACTACTACTACTACTACTACTACTACTACTACTACTACTACTACTACTACTACTACTACTACCACTACTACTACAGTATGGGACGTGATCCATTCTTGCAATGATTGTAAAACATTTGGGATTAGCCGTTTTACATGGTCTTGTAACAATTCATGTATTAGCAACTCCGCACAATTTTTAGAGTTGACCTTTGCACTGTGAAAATGTAATTTGTTTTCCAATTTAAGAAAAACAAAAAGAAACTATAATTCTGCTCTCTGTAAAGATTTTAAAACAAATAAAATGAAAATAGATTCTTGAATAGCGCTTAAAAAATGCTTCACTTCAATTTGTGACGCGGTTTATACTACAAGTAGTAGTAGTAGTAGTAGTAGTAGTAGTAGTAGTAGTAGTAGTAGTAGTAGTAGTAGTAGTAGTAGTAGTAATAGTAGTAGTAGTAGTGAGCTTCGCAGTCTGAATGACGATTGCTGAGAATTGTTTGATTCAGTCATGGTCGATGAGTATAGCTGCTCTCTCCATCCATGTTGTTAATTGTTTCCATTGGTCACGGTCCTGGGCCAGAGTTTTGTTGAGACTTTAGTACGGAGGGCACTGCAGTATTTCTTAGTTCTTCAGGGATTAATTTGGCCTCATCTGAATCCAGAAATTTCTTATATGTAGAGGGATCCTGGTTCAGGAAATAAGAGTGAAACTAAATACAATCATAACTGACAAGTGAATCCTAAAGAGGGATGTTGGAATTTAGCTTAATGCATATCATTTAAAATGTTTTAAAAGTTTATCTGAATAGCTGTAATTTATTATTTTAAATTATTGGATTACTAAGCACAAAATGTCATCACATTATGGGATACATCTTTTGAGCAGTATATATACAGTTGAATTTGCCAGGGTTTTATTATTGACAATTACCATTAAAACTATAAAACAATACCTTAAAAAAAAAGTAGGCAACTGTGCCAGTAATATATATGGTCTAGTGGCATGACACTTTTCTTTGGGTCAGAAGGTCCTGGATTTGAATCCCGCTCTGAGTGGTGCAAGGTGAGTCCTTGGAATAGAATCTTTACTCACATTCTCTCGCCATACTCGTGTGTAAATGAGTACCTGTCCGTTATCAGCGTTGTTTCTGTCTGAAAAACCCTAATGTCCCCTAACAGGCGTCATGTTTCGTCCTAATGTTAAGTGTTACTGTTGGCTATGGATCCCTTGTAAAGCGCTTTGAGAACGTTAAGTGGATATTGTTCTATACAAAAGCTCAAACTCAAGTTTTATTATTGACAATGACAATTAAAAATGTAGAACGTACCTTCAAAAAACAAGTAGGCAACTGTGCCAGTATTAAAGCATGAAAAATGATCAATTACCAGGCCACATTTACAATACGACATAATATATCCAACACATGGAGAATGTTTTTAGCAAATACACACTTGGGCAAGGTGGCTGAGTTGTTAAGGCATTGCATTGTGACCTCGCTTCCGGCACATCGTTTGTTTTTTCCTTAGGCAAGCTTCTTAACCCTCCTATTTGCTCACTTTCGACAACAAGGGAGATTCCTTATGACATCTGAAATTTCTTTGGTTTATTGCCTGCGATGGCATCTAACAATGCTGAAGGGGGAGCTTTGTAAATATACAACGGCGTCGATTAAACAATCTTACAACTAAAACCAAGCAACTAGCATAGACTTGAACATTTATATAGAAATATATCATCTAAACGTGCTCAAAGCGTTTTCAAAGAAGGAGGAAAGGCCTCAAACCAACAGCCGCACTAAACAAGGATATTACCATCTTCTTTTCGTCATAAATATGCCGTTAACGGCCCGGTACTCATTTTACACCGCAGTTCAGTGAGAGAATATGAGTAAAGAGGCATTTCCAAGTACTCAACTTTGTGGCACACAGAGCAGGACACAAAACCATAGGACCCACCGGTTCGAAATTGTGATAACACAAAGCGCATATTATTATTATGTATCAGACAAATACAGGGGTCTATTTGTAATGTAAATAATGAACACCTTCAAAACACATACGTTTGCAACTACACGTGCTCATATGGAGTAACTACTACGGAATCTGTGTTAATTATTCATAACTGATCAATAGTACAGCGGCTGTTCGTTCATTACTTTGTTTATTCTATTTCATGTACTATGTCTACTATTCATTTCACGTGGTAAAACGCTAGACTGACAATCGGTTGGTATATGAGGGACGAGTTTGCTGGCCAAAATTTTAAAAATATGTTGTGGTTATTTCAAAAAGTGCAGCAGAATAGTTATTAAGTTTCATACCAATACAATTATTGTAGTATTGATGTCTTTAAAAGTTATATCATCCTCTTTTATTCTTAATGGGAGGATGGTGTGAAAATGAATTTCTTTATATTCATGTTACAATGGATTTTATTAGATTGTGAAAAAAAATTTCTTTATGTTTATCTAACAATGGATACTTTTTTAAATGTGAAAATTGTTTACGTAACAAATGGATTTTATCACATTGCAAAAAGTTCACTGAGTGTGTTTGTTGATGGTTTTAAACTCTTTATTGATCATCATATTCGTATTAGATTTTAATCCAGTTCTCCGTGAGCATAATCTTTGTCTAATTCACACACACACACACACACACACACACACACACACAAACTTCAAAAATGTATTGGTTTTTATACTTCCTGATTTCTCAAATATAAATCTAGTGAATATATGATTCAATTGCATGTAAATAAGATGACGAAAGATAGACAAATTCCAAAATTAATTCCAACAAAAATTGAGAAATATTTTGTCAATTGTTTTGTAATATTAACTCACTCAATCCTAGAGATTTTTGCTACTTTGCAAAATTGGAAAAAATGTACATTTAAAATGAGCATGTACATAGATAGTTTTATTCAACTACCATTAACATGTAAAAATGAAAAACATTAGCTTTGATACTACGCCTATAATTTGTCTCAGAAAAATGGAATAGATAAGCATGGGGTAAAAGTAAACCGTGTAAACAACGGATATAGTCGGTGTTAGGGTTGAGTGAGTTAAAACTGGACTATGGTCATTTAAAGAGGTCTGATAACCAAACACAATTACAGGCTTGAGTTAGACATGTTGTAATAGACAATATTTTGCGTCGGTTCTAGCTAGATTATTTCCACTACAACAATGAACTCATTACGTTTTGATTTATTCAAATCTGAAAATAATTCCGTTTCTTATCAAAATATGTGCGGCTATGTGGTCTTGTGGTATGACACTCGCTTTTGGATACGAAGGTCCTGGGTTCGAGCCCCGCGCTCGGCGCATAGTTGAGTCCTTGGAAAAGGCTCTTTACTCACATTCTCTCGCCGTACTCAGGTGTAAAATGAGTACCTGGCCGTTAACAGGGTTGTCTTTGTCCGAAAAATTGTAATATCGCCTAACAGGCCCGTCATACATGTTAACTATTGCTATTGACCAGGGACCCCTTGTAAAGCGCTTTGAGCACATTTAGTGGATATTGCGCTATATAAAGCTCAACTTTTTAAAAAACCAAAAAACTGTTTAAGGATTTCAATGAGCGCAATGTTTAAAAGGCTGGTTTTGAAGCTAAAAGACAATTCTACACATTTCGGCGTTTCCTCAAACACAAAGAAACGAATTAGGGAACAAGCACTGGTGTAAGATAGAAAAATCTGAAAAGGTGTTTATGATGCCAGACAAAGCAGAAAGGAAAATGCAAGAAAAAATATCCCAAAAAGGAGCAGGCTGCCTCGACTGGTGCTCGAACCCCAGACTCCTGTAACACAAACTAAGTCCAATTTGTTTGCTTACAATACAATAATGACAGTTTATTATTATTATTATTATTATTATTATTATTATTATTATTATTATTATTATTATTATTATTATTATTATTATTATTATTATTATTTATTATTATTATTATTATTGTTATTATTATTATTATTATTATTATTATTATTATTATTATTATTATTATTATTATTATTATTATTATTATTATTATTATTATTATATTATTATTATTATTATTATTATTATTATTATTATTATTATTATTATTATTATTATTATTATTATAATTATTGTTGTTATTATTATTTTATTATTATTATATATTATTATTATTATTATTATTATTATTATTATTATTATTATTATTATTATTATTATTATTATTATCAACGTTATCATTGTTTCGAAAGTAGAATGTGAGATTATTGTGTATTTCGAACTAGAAGTTTGTGTTCATTCCTGGAGGGGGAAATTATTCATTCGTCTTTCTCTTTATTTCCCAATATTTTTGGCCCTCTGTGTATTACTTCAGTCATTTATACCCTTATTGATCTATTTATATTAATTTATTGATTAATAACGATATACTGTTTTACCGCAAGACCTGTCCGTTGTCAAATATTGCGACCATTGTCGGCAAAATTGGTACGCTCTGAGTTGAACACGTTGTCGGGAGATTTAGTGATTCTATTTGGCAGTATTTTGATTTTGAATGATTGGTATAGGCCACAGGCACTAGCTTAATTAATATTCATTTTACCCAATCATGTGATGGAAATCGTTCATTAAGCCTTCTTGGTGCTCCAGTAATTTGTCAGTACAAGCCCAAGGGACTGGAGTAATTCAAAGGTTACGTGCCTTTCGATTTTCACATTTTCGTTAGTATTTTCACGATCCCAGGCTTCAGACGTCCCCACCGTGCCTTGCTATATATTTATTTAAATGAATATGAATAAACGATACATTTTCAAATGAATATAATATATATTAAACCCCGATTTTCTTTGTCTCTTCTCCTCCTGCCTTTCTCCTCCTCTTTTTCATTCATCTTCTTCTTCTTCTTCTTCTTCTTCTTCTTCTTCTTCTTCTTCTTCTTCTTCTTCTTCTTTCTCGCTGTCCTCTTATCCTTCTCCTCCTCCACCACCACCACCACCATCACCACCACCACTTCCTTCTTCTTCTCCTCCTCCTCCTCCTCCTCCTCCTCCATCACCACCACCACCACCAACACCACTTCCTCCTCCTCTTTCTCCTCCTCATCCTCCTCCTCATCCTCCTCCTACTCTTTCTACACTCCTCCACCACCTCTTTCCCCTTTCTCTTCCTCTTCCTCTTTCTTCTCCTCCTCCTCTTCCTCCTCCTCCTCCTCCTCTTCCTTCTCATTCTCCTCCTCCTTCTCTTTCTCCTTATCCATCTCCTCGTCCTCTTTCTCCACTCCTTTTCCTCCTTCTCCACTCCTCCTCTTCCTCTTTCCGTTTTTCTCTTCCTCCTCCTCTTCCTCCTCCTCCTCTTCCTCCCCCTCCTTCTCTTCCTCCTCCTCCCCTACTCCTCCTCCTCTTCCTCCCCCTCCTTCTCTTCCTCCTCCTCCCACTCCTCCATAAACCGGCTGAATCAAACAGAGTATTACTGTCGTTGTTAGTATAATATACAAAATAGTTATTGTGCTCAAAATGTTAAAAGCTTGAAACAAGCAAACAGCTTGCTCTATAAGCAGAACTTTTTTGGGTACGTAAAGAGAGTGAAAAAATATTAAAATTTTGAGTCCTCTAATGAGGTCATTACGTTTTTATGCAAATTTCTTATTCATTCCTAACCAATGTTTACTTGTTTGCAGGTCGAAAATCCAAATGGTTAAGGACTCATTGTTGTATTGAAAAAAACCCTCCAACTAATGCAGACATTGTCCATTACAGCAATGCTAAATCAAGCCCATAATTGTGTTGGGCTATTAGAAGTTCAATTATGTGCACATTACCCGTAACTCATACTGATTGTCTCAGAATATGTGCATCTCTTGAACCAATAATGTATGAGGAATCATTTGTATACAAATTATTGCATTCCTCTTCACTTTTACTTTTTGTACAAACTAGCATTCACTATCTTGATCCAAATATCTCCATACATGCAAATTTGATATTATATCATTTCATGAAAAAAATTTGCAATGTAATGAAAGTGAAGCTAAAATTGTGTTTATGAATCCTTTAAACCAATGTGGCAATTCGATAAATTCTCCAAGAGACAAATCAGGGAGCATGAACTGGTTTAAGATAACGATTTGAAGTGTGTATGAAACAGTACCATACAAAGCACGTGAAAAATACAAGAAAGAAAAAAAAAAACATCTTAAAAATCAGCCTGCCTCGACTAAGGATAGAACCTCAGACCCCTTGATTACCAGTAATCAATTAACCAGTCGAGGCAAACTGATTTTTTGGGATTAGTGTTTTCTTGTATCTTTCTATATGCATTGTATGGCACTGTTTCATACACATTTTTTTCAGATCTTTAATGTAAAAGCTTCTTCTTGTATCACGTAGTAACTTATTATCATGTTTTGTATCCATACCGAGTTGTGTGCGAGGGGGTTTCAATATGTCTTAACCAACATAGTATTTTCCTTGTCATGATATTTTGAATTAATTTGAAAGTTAGAATTAAGTTTTGTTTATTTAAATTACAAATTCATTTCATACCAAAAAATAATTTAATCCATTTTTTTTCTTGTTTCAGTTTGTCTAGTAGACTGGCGAAATTATTCTCCCGTAGTATCATAAGAAAAGAGAGAGCATAGTAGTGAAAATATCTGCGTTGCAATTTATTACCATGTCTCCTCGGAATATGGTTAAAACAGTCGAAATAAGGAGATAATAAGACATGAACAAATAACAACACAAAAGACTGGCACAATAAAATAGAAATTATTACATATTCAATACAAGGAGTGATTCTTTGAAGCAAGGAGAAACAAGGTGAAAGATATACACCTGATATCTATCAAAACTCTGTGTGTAGCTTTACGTGATTAGGGAATGTGAATTCCTTGGGATGGTCTTACGCCGGAACTATTAAACGTCAAAATAACAACAACGGTAATATCATCACGTTTATTTATCCTGAAGATTTTATCACCTACCCAAAGGAATCAAAGAGATTTTTCACCTGAAACCCTTTACACTGAATACTGATCAGCGACCCACCTTTCACTCGTCAACATTTTGGATCGTTAGTTTCGTATCTGTTTACTTCTGATAAATTTTATTTACCCACTTGCTACAATGATAAAGATTGGGTTATAATGTTCCCTTGAATGACATCCGTAACCGGCCTTTCGGCCTTTCCTAAATGGCTTCTTGCTGATGAAATGATGTACATAAGAGACGGTCACGAGGGGGGCCATAACCACGGCCCTCCAAGTGCTCATGGAGGCCACGGTGTCCCCCATCACCACCCTGGACTTTACCATCGACCTGTTGAAGAACTAAGATGCCCTGCACCTTATGATCCGTACCCTGCGGTAAGTATCAATTTATAATATACCTTCTTAGTAAATTATTACATCTTGAGGGCTACAAATGCTGCACACTACGAGAAGCCAACCTGTGTTATGTGCAGAATTATTGAGACCAGATGGCACTATCTATTGAACATTAAAATATTGGCAAGTGATATACTTCGTCACTCAAACTATATTGACTTCATCGCTTAGTTCATTGTTCCAAATGGAACAGATTTCAGTTAATTTTAATTTATGATGTATACTACATGTCAAATTATGACATGTCAAATTAAAAACAATTCTATATTAATATGTGGTGTTCTATAACGCATGGGCTTTTTTAAAAATGTCAAAAATTGTATTTTAGCTAATTAAAATCAACTTTAGCACTGCTTAATCAAAATAAGAAAGAAAACAACAGCAAAAGATATCAAACAAACAAATAATTGAAAAAAAAAACAACAAAAAAAAAACAAACAAGATAATTCGTCCAAAAATTTAATCTAAACGTTTGTTCTTGAATTACGTATCGAGCTAGCTAACCAAATTCGCAAAGTCATCTTTTGAAACATCGCAAATACTGTTTATGATGTTAAGACACGTTTGTCCTTATTTCAATCGAATCTAGATACACTGCTGTTCATTGTCGTTTTGGTTTTTTTTTTTGGAGACAAAATGTTTCATTTCATTTGTAGGAATCAAGTTTGGAACATTTTATCAATCGATATTATTATAACTTAAGTTTTCCGGCTAAAATGTGTGCGGCTGTGTTGTAAGACACTCGCCTTCGGATCAGAAGACCCACGCTCTGAGTGAGTGGCGGATAGTAGAGTCCTCGAAAAGGCTCTTTACTCTCATTCTCTCGCCGTAATTTACATGCAAAATGAATACCTGGCCGTTACTGCGTGGTCGTTGTCGGGAAAAAAAATTATAATATCGCCTAACGAGCTTCATGTCTAGTCCTACCTGCATATTACGTATTGTTGTTGTCCAGGGGCCCTTTGTAAAGCACTTTGAGCACGGTTAGTGGTCATTACGCTTTATAAAAGAGCTCCAAAATAATGTCAAAGCATGCAGTGCAAATATTATGCGTTTGACATCACTATAACTATTTTGTGAAAGTCAGAGAAGTTCAAAAAATTCATTTTTACAAATATTAGCGTTTGAGGTGAGAAATACTATATCTGATTGTCGGTTGCAGTTGTTTTTGATTATTTTGGCAAGCGCAACCGGTGAATATTTGCTGAATCAAATACGTGTACAATGGATTGGCGTTAGCTAGAGAATTCACTAGAAGTTTGCCCCGCTGATAGACTTACTGATAATTCAATACACTCGTATAATTTGTTTGTTTTGGTGTAATTGTGATTGCTGTATACAACCACTGATCGGGATCTGAAGTCTGTTCTGTTATTGAAATAAAGAGCGAGGTGGACACAATGTCAATTACACCATAGTATGGCAAACTTAAAACAAGTGACTGGTAGGTGCTGTTGTGTTTGACAAGGTTTCGTATCGCGTCACAATGAATCGCTGTCCCAGGGTTTTACTCGACTTACTTGACTTAAGCCTCTTGATTCCTTATGGAACATAGAGCCACAACAGCACTCTTCCGTCTGACTCGGTTTTCGGAACTTCTCCATATTTGGGTCCAAATTTGTCCGGCTGCCTTTATCTCAGTCGTAATGCTTCGTCACCATGCCTGAGTTGGTCGAACAAACCTCCTCTTTCCTTGCGGGTTCCAGTCCAAAGCCTGCATGGTGATATAGCTTGCAGGCTTCCTGAGGGTATCGTCAATCCAGCTCCCTTTCCTTTTCTTTTTTTTCAGTTTTAATAGATGACTGGATCAGTTTTTGTTGTAGTTCTTAACACACTATTAATCTAATCATACAGACGTTTCCTGATTATACATTTATTGTAACTTTTTAAATTTAGAGCAATGATCATTAGTTACTGATAAGCAGTTTTCATTTCTTCTGGTGTTTGCTTTTCTGTCAAAAGACATCAAGAGGTAATATTTTCTTGTAATAGATGAATAAGGCAAAGGATTGAATTTGCGTTGATCTTAATGCAAAATCTACGAGTTAAAAAGCAATTTATAACTTGATTATATAGCGCAATGTCTACTACATGTGCTCAAAGCGCTTTACAAAGGGTGTACCCTGGCCAACAGCAGCACACAACATGTAGAATGAGACATGACGCCTGTTAGGTGATATAACATTTTTTTCTGACAGACGATGCTGTTAACGGCCAGATACTCATTTTACACCTGAGTACGGTGAGAGAATGTGAGTAAAGAGTATTTTCCAAAGACTCTACTATGCGCCGATCGAGGCTCGAACTCAGGATCTTCCGATCCAAAAGCGAGTGTCATACCACAAGGCCACATAGCCGCACATTTATCCACATTGGCCTCTATATTTAAGAAAAAGATCTGAAAAAACATTTATGAAACAGTGCCAGACAAAGCATAGACAATGCAAGAAAAAAAAAACCATCCGTAAAAATCTGTCATTAAATCATTGAAATTTTGGGTAACCTCTGACATTTATTCAGGGGGTCCGAGGTTCAATCCCCAGTCGATGCAGTGATTTATTTTCTTTTTTTTTCTCTCCTTGCTTTATCTGTCAGTGTTTGATACACACTGTTCAGATCTTTATCTTACACTAGTCTCTGGTCCCTAATTTGTCACTATGTATAAGAAATGACTTCTTATAATATAGACTTTTTCTTTCTTCGCTCTATCGGAGACGGACGGGGGAATTGAAGGCCTCTTGTTGTGCCATGTCCCCGAAGAGAAATGTAACATACTTTATGTAGAAACGGCATTGATATTGCTATTCACGCCGGAACAGACATGCCGATACCGCCATAATGTGTGTCTGTGGAAAAACCATTATTATCAATAAACAAGATTGGCAACGTTGCAGCTCTAACTGCCGTACTGTGGGAAAACATGTACATACAAATCTGGCCAAAAAACTCGACCTTCGCATGGTCTCGGGTTTGAGGGTTTTTGCAATAACGAGGGTCATTTAAATCGGTCGATATTTGAAGGATAAGTTTTATGGCCAAATTTTTAAATACGTGTTTTACCGGAGTTCGGCATTTAAACAGGTTAATATATCGCGAAACTCAATCTCTATTTCTTTAACCTTATGACATACTCCAACTGGTTAACCATTTAACATTTAAACTGTAGCCGATCTAGTTTTTTCAAATACATGCTGATCTACGGGAACTTTCGACTAAATGTTGAAAGAACGTTAACAAATAATACGAATAAAAAAGAAAATAAAACAAAGGCAAAGCAAAAAAAAAAATGTAATAAAATAAACAAGAAAACTAAAAGATCAGAATTATTAAATGGATAAAACGTATTTAAGGT
>NC_088360.1:54143802-54146302 GCF_034508935.2 Berghia stephanieae | reverse complement strand
GTGGTAGTGGTTGGAATAGTGGTAGCGGTGGTGGTGGTGGTGGGAGGAGGAGGAGGAGGAGGAGGAGGAAGACGAGGCGGTGAGGGAGGATGTAATTATGATAGTGGTTTTGGTGGTGCTGTTGGTTAGAATGATAGTTGTGGAGACGATGACGGAAATTGTATGATGATGTTGATATTGTTTTTATTGCTATTGTTGTACTTGTTGTTAATATTGTCGTTGTTGTTGTTGTTGTTGTTGTTGTTGCTGTTGTTGTTGTTAATGATGATGATGATGATGATGATGATGATGATGATGATGACAACGACGATGTCGTCGACAATGATGGTTACCACCATACGATATTACAAAGTTTATTTAATCTTAGGCTTTCGCCAATAATTCACACAATACAATTAAGACAAAAGAATGTTACCAATCTCTCCTCATGCATTCGTTATACTATCACAATAACGACCGTGTTATCTTTACTCCTTCCCCAACCAACCCCTAGATTCCCGCCTCTTCATAGCGAACCATCTTATGTATGTATTAGCTTCAGGACGGGCAAGTACGGAATCTGCCCACCCTTCCTTTAAACGTATTTATTTCCTCTATAACTTAGAATTCAACTCTCTCCTTTCTCAGAAGAGTATTTCTCGTATACTAATTCAATTGTTGAGAAAACCAAAATGGTGGTTGTATTTTATATAATTATTTAGTCGTGACTTTTGAATAAAAGTGTTTTATTTTATTAGAGGGAATACAATAGAAAATTACATTGTTTTGCAAAATTATTTAGTCTGGCAATAAAAATACAGCGGTAATTAGTTTAAGAATAATAATTAAAAAAAGAACTAACAAATTAATTTGTTAAAAAACAAAAAAAAAAAAAAAACAACAAAAACAAAAAGAAAACAATTTAAATAAATGAGTTTTGAGAAGTACTAAAGAAAACGAGAAAAAAAAATAAAGAAATAATTTAAATGGATAAACAAATATATAAAAACAACACAAATTAATACTAAATTGATATAATATTAGTAAGTTAATAAATTTAATTCAATACTGGAACCTTCCCAAAGTCATTACATCAATGGTACCAGCACAAGTAAGGCAATAAATAAGAAAAAGTTCGTTTGCCAAAAGCTCTATTCAGTGTTCACTGGTTATTAAGGTGGGCTCATTTGAATTAGCCCGACCTAGTACTAGAGAGGCCAGACAGCAAAAATCTGAGTTAGTTCACCGTCAGGCGACGTGACGATGAGATGACGATGTGGGCGGAGTGGAGGAGTGGAGTGGTTGGGGGGGGGGGTGATAAAAAGAACAGGAGCGTATCCTGGTTTATGCATTACGGGGTGCATGGGATTCGCAATCTATCAAAAATACACACAAATTGATTTCAGTATGAAGTATTAAGTTTAAGTAGTAACTTTTGAAATTATCTAATTTAAATTTGATTATTTCGGACCTGGTAATACAACTTATAACTTGAAAAAACAGGCTGGTGTTTGCCCACCCTGCCCATTATTACCAGCCGTCCCTGATTTTAAAATGCCGACATGAAAGAGAAGTTAGTTATCCTAAATATTATTAAATCTAAAATAGATATTTGTCTTATTCTAGCTATCTAAAACAAGACTATCTGCTATAATGTAAACCATTGTGTACATCTGGATTTTTCGAAATGTTTGATAAAAAGTATACCCTTCAGTTAGCCGACAGCAAAGAAAAAAACCCAAATGTAAATAGCATTTAATTAATCCATCAAACAGGATGTCTGATGTCAACAGGAATCACTCATGCTCTCAAAATGAGCAAATTGGGGGTTAAGATTCTTGCCCAAGGGAAAATAAACGAAAGTGACTGAAGCGGGGCTCGAACCAGGGACATTACGGATCACAGTGCAATGCATTAACCACTCGGGCACTTCGCCCCATACCTAAAAGGAAACAACAGGGAAAATATTGTTGGGGATGGCACTTTAGAAGTTTCTTTTACTGTCGCGCTAACTGCCTTGAGATCTAAGAGGACCCAGCTACCTATTTACTGACGAATAAGTTCGGTGATGAAAGAAATATACTGACAGTACTCTATTGAAAGCAATTGTGCTAATCAGTGTGTCACCCTGCGTACAAAAAAGAGGAAATAAAATTTGAGCAAAACAACGAAACACACAAAAAAATAAATAAATAAAAGAAAGAATGATAGAAAGAAAGAAAGGAAAGAAAGAAAGAGAAGAGGAAAGAAATAAACAAAACCGAATATGCTGATCTTTTCTTCCCGATGTAACTACCCTATAGCATTGCATCAAATTGCACTCTCGTGCAATTTCAATGAGCCTAACGGTTCGCACTTTAGACTTGGTGCTATCCTGTCTTACGCCTTCCCGATAATTCAGCGCTGTTATCGAGTCTCAAGTCAATCGGGCGCGATCAGTTGTTGCATTGATCTGATTAAATCGGCCATGGTCTGATACGATTGAGACTGGATTGTAGAGATCAAGTGGCTTGTCGCTCTG
>NC_088360.1:54136500-54139000 GCF_034508935.2 Berghia stephanieae | reverse complement strand
TAAACAGTGGACTTAAGAGGCGAGATTCGGTTTTACTCATAGCTTCCTTTAGTTCTTACCGGCGTGAACTTATTCGTAGGTCTAATAACCTAAATTGTTATGGTCTCATTGTTGTAAAGGAAATATTCTCAACCAACGCAAAATATTGTCCATTAGAACAATATTAAATCAGGCCCATAATTGCATTCGGTTATCAGACTTGCATATATGAACGCGTCGTTTCATAACCATCTTCTCAAAACAGTAATATTTCAGGCTGAACATGTTTCCAAAAAATAAAGGATTTAAAAAATTCAAATAAATTAAATTTACTCTCCTCAATAAGACATTTAAAAAATTGACCATAGGCTCTGAGTTGTGACTTTTAATTACATTTTAGCACCTAAATCACCCCGACAGTATACCACGTAAAATTATTGGTCACAATTATGATCTGAGAAAAAAAAATCCAGTCTGACCATTAAAGGGTCAATTCCATTGCAGTGGTTATTATATCGAATGATCGAATTTCAGGATAGGTGATTTTGGTACGGGTAGGTTTACGTTCGACTTGATCGGTGTGAAATACGTCTTTTGAGGGATTAATCACTGGTGTGTTGCAATACCCTTACATCCATATCCATGATAGGAATAGGATAAATATGTCTATACTACAGTACTATGAAAATTCCCTTTTATCTTTTGGCCAGAAATATGTTCTATGAAATATAGATCGATAAATATCTTCCAAAGTTGTTATATATTCTCAAACCCGAGACGTCTTAGAAGTTGACAATTTTCGACAAGAAAGAGGGTCATATTAATCGATCAATATTTGCGGTAAGAAATTTGTGGCCAAAATGAAAAAAAAACGTGTTTTTCCGGAGAATGGCAACATAGTAGAAGTTGCAGTAGCGGAACACTCCTACACCAAATGTAATCAAACATGAGCTGATTAGATAAAGACGAAAACGACGATATCGATAATAATTCTGTGATTTATACGTCGATGAGAAAATAGGCGATTAATGTGTGGTAAAGTGGGTCGGTTCGGGTGGAAAGACCGATATGTACTGCTCTGAAAAATAAAACCAAAAATAAATAAATAAATAAATAATAACACAAAAACAAACAAACAAACAAACAAACAAACAAACAAACAAAACAACACATTAAAAAATTTGGCCAGAGAAATAATTCTTCAAATATTGATCCTTTTAAAGGACGCACATATTGTCAAAAACTTTCAAACATGGCACTACATAGAAGTCCCATTTTTGAGAGTTTTTACAAGGTCATGGTCATTTAATCGATCGATATATGAAGGATCAGATTTTTGTTAATTCTTTAAATGAGTTTTTTTCAGAGTGCGTCAACAATGTGGATGTGAGATCTTCTACCAAAACTTTGCAGTTAAGGTATCGCTGTACATTTAAATGAGCTTGCGCTTCGCTTATCTTTAATTCTTAGAACGTTTTCTGTGACTTAAATTCTCAATTTTAAAAAAAGATGTTTTGGAATCTTCTACTTATTTGAAACAGAACACAGACACTTTGTATTGAAATTATTCTTTCATTGAAAGCCAACATAGTTCTCATGCAAAATATTTAGATAGTAGGATTCTCAATTTCGCGGGGCAACAAATTATTGTTGCTGCGAAATATTGTTTGACCTGGTGAACAGTATCTTTTCTTCATTATGTTATCCAAAAGTGATCTTTGTAGAAAAATTTATAGAAATACAAATAAGAATTATTTATATGCTTTATTGACTATTCAAAGGCTTTTGACACTGTTAATCACGAGAAAATGATAGAAATACGGACCAAAATTGGAATTGACGATAATAATTCAGTACTTATATCTAACTTTCACCGGAACCAAAGAACTCAAATAAGGACAGAAACAGGAATCTTAAACCCTGTAAAAATGAAAAGGAAGCGTGATGTCCCCAGCTCTATCTAATATTTACACGGAATTCATACTCAAGGAAGTCGAAGGACAACCTGTCATAAGTGTCAGTGGAAGAAAAATCAACAACCTAAGATACACAGACGACACGGAACTGCTTGCAGAGAACGCAATGGAGCTCCATACGTTACTCACAAAAGTGAAAGAAGAAAGTGAAATAAGGGATTAAAATGAATGTCAAGAAAAAAGAGCAATGATCATATTATCTTGAAATGGAGAAACACTAAAATAATAAATAAAAATTGATAGAAATACAATAGGCTAGAAGAATTCGAAAGCTTTGTATACCTCGGACAGTTAACCACAAAAAAATGAAAAATCTGAGAAAGAAATAAGAAGAAGAAGAATAGGGTTTGCAAAATGGCATTCATCAAAAAAAAAAAAAAGAAAGAAAAAGATTCTTACTAACAAAGCTGGAGAACTAGAATTCGACTTCTAAAATGCTACACCTGGTCTATATTTTTCTATGGATGCGAGACATGGTCATTGAACGTTAAACTAGAATAAAGAATCGATGCTTTGGAAATGTGGTGGTACAGACGGATGGTAAA
>NC_088360.1:54129000-54131500 GCF_034508935.2 Berghia stephanieae | reverse complement strand
TTTTACTTTCCTCCCCTCCCTCCTATATTTCGTTTTCACCCTCGTCGAAAGTATCCTTCTCTTTCTTCCCTTCCTTATTTATATACTCATCCTTATCATCATTACTCTTTGTCCGTTTTCTTTTCAATGTCACCAAAATGACCTCTCCTAATCTAAAAATGTTTTTAGAACTTGATTTTGTTATTTCGTTCTAAAAAATCTTAGATATCATTTAAGGTAGACCTCTATTTTACTTTTCAATTTATTTGCTCAACATCGTTTGGCTTTGTTATAAGAGACAGGAACGATAAAATCATTTTTTTTTTTTTTTGCAATTTCGTACCTGACTATTATTCTTTTGATCATAAAGTAAAACTCTCGTTGCATGCATGGCGCAAAGGTGGGACACTCATTCTTGGATCGGAATATTTTGGAGTCGAATGCGGGGTGGAAAAAGATTAACTAATTTTTCTCATGACTGTGTCAATTTAAGGCATTGCCCAATTGAGTCCTATTCCAGACTAAACATAGTACGGAGTTACTTCCTTTTAAATATCCTAATATTATGTGAACCATCGCCTAAATCCGTTATAACGGATAGACAAGGGTATTCTGAAAGAACTTTAAATGATATCTGAAAGTGTCAAGGAAGACACATATTGTAATGTTTATTGAAATAACACGTCTTTATGCTTTCTCTTGAAACTCTGTCTCAACTTTCACTTCTACTATTCCATCATTTTAAGCACGAGATAGACCCACCCGCTCCCATGAGAGAGACATTTCATTATTTGCATATTCATGTTGCTGGTTCTAACTGATCTGGCTTTTAATCTTGTTTGACAACTATTTACAACGTCGCGAAATTACATAATATCATCTCCATTAATATGTCTGAAACTGAAGCCTCCATTAACTCTCTCCTTACCGATCATTTTCAGTATTTTCCCAAAATGGCAGGATTATCCAGTAGAAAAATTGGATTTTTAAAACTCAAACAAGCTCTCTACAAAACAACTTTATGCTCTCATGAATTAAACAAAGACCATTCTTCAAAGTTTGTGATATATAAAATAAATCTAGATAAGAAAAACGTATATTGTGTCGTAATAAATGTGAAAATTTTGACGACGGTAAGGAGAGAGAGGGTTAAAGAAGATGTAAGATAAAATAACAAACCGGACTCGGACTCTTTTGTAAACCACAGGGCACTCAAAACGTGTTCGGTTCTGACTTTTTAACCCATTATATGAGTTGAATTTTGATCTGAGGGAAAGTATTTTGCAACAAAACAGACTTTAGTTCAAATATTGATTTAAAAAAAAAATACTGTACATATAGAAAGTTTCATTCGACCACGATCTACCAGTAGATATAAATTCATTTAACAAAATTTGTTTAAAAAAAAAGAAATCAAAATCAGAAATATGATCGAGTCCGATAAAATGAAAACGCATTTAGATGAGTAAGAACTGGGATCCAAAACGTTTTTCCCCATTTTTTTTTATTTGGCCTGTACTGTATGAAACAATAAGACAATAGGAGCTTTTGGGGCAAATGCAATGATGAATGTGAAATTGTAAAAGTGCGCCATATATAATTGTATTTATATCATCTATTCACAATGAAATTTATATTTTCCCATCTCCTTTACTGGCACGTTGATACTTCCTCTGAATATTTTAAACATATTTTCATGCATTATTTTGAGATAAGTATTATTTTTATCTACAGATGTGCAATGTAAGACAAAATAACATAACATGGAATGCTATCGACATTTTTTGATTTAATTCTTTTAGGAATTTATTACCTATTTAATGGAGTGATCCACGTCACTATATTGAACAATCATGACATTACATTTGCAGAAATAATTGAAAATCTATCTTTACCCTTTTGTTTACTTTTCTTTCGGATTCTGTACCCTGTGTTTTCATCTATTTTAATAAAAGAAAGGGAAATTCTCTCTCTCTCTCTCTCTCTCTCTCTCTCTCTGTGTCTCTCTCTGTCTCTCTCTCTCTCTCTCTCTCTCTCTTTGTCTCTCTCTCTCTATCTGTGCGCGCGCGCGCGCGCGTGTGTGTGTGTGTGTGTCAACTACAGGGAAAATCAGATTGTGATCTGCTATGAAAATTAGCCAGTTCAAATTTTTGTGTGCTTTGGGTCGATTTTACTAAGGCCGTATAAATTTCTAGAATCAATTTCAATCGATATCTAAGATTTAGGACGCCGTTTTAAACGGGAAGGGGTACAATACGCAGATTCAGAACAAACGTCACTTTGTCACAATGCATACATACATCCTTAAAAATTAAAAGCATACCATTATGTTTTGATGTGTCGGAATTTAACACTGATTACATACATATCCAAGAACTTTACTCACTCTCTCCACTCCCTCCTCCTATCAACACATTGTATAGAAAGATCGGAGTCGACTTCATTCTCATTCTGCTCTATTAAAAAATTGATTTTGGACCGCGTGTTAAGTGATTATACTTACTTACTTACTTAATCATCA
>NC_088360.1:54111500-54121500 GCF_034508935.2 Berghia stephanieae | reverse complement strand
TATGCTTTGTCTGGCACTGTTTCATAAATGTTTTTTCAGATCTTTTTCTTAAATATAGAGGCCAATGTGGATAAATGTGCGGCTATGTGGCCTTGTGGTATGACACTCGCTTTTGGATCGGAAGATCCTGAGTTCGAGCCTCGATCGGCGCATAGTAGAGTCTTTGGAAAATACTCTTTACTCACATTCTCTCACCGTACTCAGGTGTAAAATGAGTATCTGGCAGTTAACAGCATCGTCTGTCGGAAAAAAATGTTATATCACCTAACAGGCGTCATGTCTCATTCTACATGTTGTGTGCTGCTGTTGGCCAGGGTACACCCTTTGTAAAGCGCTTTGAGCACATGTAGTAGACATTGCGCTATATAATCAAGTTATAAATTGCTTTTTAACTCGTAGATTTTGCATTAAGATCAACGCAAATTCAATCCTTTGCCTTATTCATCTATTACAAGAAAATATTACCTCTTGATGTCTTTTGACAGAAAAGCAAACACCAGAAGAAATGAAAACTGCTTATCAGTAACTAATGATCATTGCTCTAAATTTAAAAAGTTACAATAAATGTATAATCAGGAAACGTCTGTATGATTAGATTAATAGTGTGTTAAGAACTACAACAAAAACTGATCCAGTCATCTATTAAAACTGAAAAAAAAGAAAAGGAAAGGGAGCTGGATTGACGATACCCTCAGGAAGCCTGCAAGCTATATCACCATGCAGGCTTTGGACTGGAACCCGCAAGGAAAGAGGAGGTTTGTTCGACCAACTCAGGCATGGTGACGAAGCATTACGACTGAGATAAAGGCAGCCGGACAAATTTGGACCCAAATATGGAGAAGTTCCGAAAACCGAGTCAGACGGAAGAGTGCTGTTGTGGCTCTATGTTCCATAAGGAATCAAGAGGCTTAAGTCAAGTAAGTCGAGTAAAACCCTGGGACAGCGATTCATTGTGACGCGATACGAAACCTTGTCAAACACAACAGCACCTACCAGTCACTTGTTTTAAGTTTGCCATACTATGGTGTAATTGACATTGTGTCCACCTCGCTCTTTATTTCAATAACAGAACAGACTTCAGATCCCGATCAGTGGTTGTATACAGCAATCACAATTACACCAAAACAAACAAATTATAAGAGTGTATTGAATTATCAGTAAGTCTATCAGCGGGGCAAACTTCTAGTGAATTCTCTAGCTAACGCCAATCCATTGTACACGTATTTGATTCAGCAAATATTCACCGGTTGCGCTTGCCAAAATAATCAAAAACAACTGCAACCGACAATCAGATATAGTATTTCTCACCTCAAACGCTAATATTTGTAAAAATGAATTTTTTGAACTTCTCTGACTTTCACAAAATAGTTATAGTGATGTCAAACGCATAATATTTGCACTGCATGCTTTGACATTATTTTGGAGCTCTTTTATAAAGCGTAATGTCCACTAACCGTGCTCAAAGTGCTTTACAAAGGGCCCCTGGACAACAACAATACGTAATATGCAGGTAGGACTAGACATGAAGCTCGTTAGGCGATATTATAATTTTTTTTCCCGACAACGACCACGCAGTAACGGCCAGGTATTCATTTTGCATGTAAATTACGGCGAGAGAATGAGAGTAAAGAGCCTTTTCGAGGACTCTACTATCCGCCACTCACTCAGAGCGTGGGTCTTCTGATCCGAAGGCGAGTGTCTTACAACACAGCCGCACACATTTTAGCCGGAAAACTTAAGTTATAATAATATCGATTGATAAAATGTTCCAAACTTGATTCCTACAAATGAAATGAAACATTTTGTCTCCAAAAAAAAAAAATCAAAACGACAATGAACAGCAGTGTATCTAGATTCGATTGAAATAAGGACAAACGTGTCTTAACATCATAAACAGTATTTGCGATGTTTCAAAAGATGACTTTGCGAATTTGGTTAGCTAGCTCGATACGTAATTCAAGAACAAACGTTTAGATTAAATTTTTGGACGAATTATCTTGTTTGTTTTTTTTTTGTTGTTTTTTTTTTTCAATTATTTGTTTGTTTGATATCTTTTGCTGTTGTTTTCTTTCTTATTTTGATTAAGCAGTGCTAAAGTTGATTTTAATTAGCTAAAATACAATTTTTGACATTTTTAAAAAAGCCCATGCGTTATAGGACACCACATATTAATATAGAATTGTTTTTAATTTGACATGTCATAATTTGACATGTAGTATACATCATAAATTAAAATTAACTGAAATCTGTTCCATTTGGAACAATGAACTAAGCGATGAAGTCAATATAGTTTGAGTGACGAAGTATATCACTTGCCAATATTTTAATGTTCAATAGATAGTGCCATCTGGTCTCAATAATTCTGCACATAACACAGGTTGGCTTCTCGTAGTGTGCAGCATTTGTAGCCCTCAAGATGTAATAATTTACTAAGAAGGTATATTATAAATTGATACTTACCGCAGGGTACGGATCATAAGGTGCAGGGCATCTTAGTTCTTCAACAGGTCGATGGTAAAGTCCAGGGTGGTGATGGGGGACACCGTGGCCTCCATGAGCACTTGGAGGGCCGTGGTTATGGCCCCCCTCGTGACCGTCTCTTATGTACATCATTTCATCAGCAAGAAGCCATTTAGGAAAGGCCGAAAGGCCGGTTACGGATGTCATTCAAGGGAACATTATAACCCAATCTTTATCATTGTAGCAAGTGGGTAAATAAAATTTATCAGAAGTAAACAGATACGAAACTAACGATCCAAAATGTTGACGAGTGAAAGGTGGGTCGCTGATCAGTATTCAGTGTAAAGGGTTTCAGGTGAAAAATCTCTTTGATTCCTTTGGGTAGGTGATAAAATCTTCAGGATAAATAAACGTGATGATATTACCGTTGTTGTTATTTTGACGTTTAATAGTTCCGGCGTAAGACCATCCCAAGGAATTCACATTCCCTAATCACGTAAAGCTACACACAGAGTTTTGATAGATATCAGGTGTATATCTTTCACCTTGTTTCTCCTTGCTTCAAAGAATCACTCCTTGTATTGAATATGTAATAATTTCTATTTTATTGTGCCAGTCTTTTGTGTTGTTATTTGTTCATGTCTTATTATCTCCTTATTTCGACTGTTTTAACCATATTCCGAGGAGACATGGTAATAAATTGCAACGCAGATATTTTCACTACTATGCTCTCTCTTTTCTTATGATACTACGGGAGAATAATTTCGCCAGTCTACTAGACAAACTGAAACAAGAAAAAAAATGGATTAAATTATTTTTTGGTATGAAATGAATTTGTAATTTAAATAAACAAAACTTAATTCTAACTTTCAAATTAATTCAAAATATCATGACAAGGAAAATACTATGTTGGTTAAGACATATTGAAACCCCCTCGCACACAACTCGGTATGGATACAAAACATGATAATAAGTTACTACGTGATACAAGAAGAAGCTTTTACATTAAAGATCTGAAAAAAATGTGTATGAAACAGTGCCATACAATGCATATAGAAAGATACAAGAAAACACTAATCCCCAAAAAATCAGTTTGCCTCGACTGGTTAATTGATTACTGGTAATCAAGGGGTCTGAGGTTCTATCCTTAGTCGAGGCAGGCTGATTTTTAAGATGTTTTTTTTTTTCTTTCTTGTATTTTTCACGTGCTTTGTATGATACTGTTTCATACACACTTCAAATCGTTATCTTAAACCAGTTCATGCTCCCTGATTTGTCTCTTGGAGAATTTATCGAATTGCCACATTGGTTTAAAGGATTCATAAACACAATTTTAGCTTCACTTTCATTACATTGCAAATTTTTTTCATGAAATGATATAATATCAAATTTGCATGTATGGAGATATTTGGATCAAGATAGTGAATGCTAGTTTGTACAAAAAGTAAAAGTGAAGAGGAATGCAATAATTTGTATACAAATGATTCCTCATACATTATTGGTTCAAGAGATGCACATATTCTGAGACAATCAGTATGAGTTACGGGTAATGTGCACATAATTGAACTTCTAATAGCCCAACACAATTATGGGCTTGATTTAGCATTGCTGTAATGGACAATGTCTGCATTAGTTGGAGGGTTTTTTTCAATACAACAATGAGTCCTTAACCATTTGGATTTTCGACCTGCAAACAAGTAAACATTAGTTAGGAATGAATAAGAAATTTGCATAAAAACGTAATGACCTCATTAGAGGACTCAAAATTTTAATATTTTTTCACTCTCTTTACGTACCCAAAAAAGTTCTGCTTATAGAGCAAGCTGTTTGCTTGTTTCAAGCTTTTAACATTTTGAGCACAATAACTATTTTGTATATTATACTAACAACGACAGTAATACTCTGTTTGATTCAGCCGGTTTATGGAGGAGTGGGAGGAGGAGGAAGAGAAGGAGGGGAGGAAGAGGAGGAGGAGTAGGGGAGGAGGAGGAAGAGAAGGAGGGGGAGGAAGAGGAGGAGGAGTAAGAGGAGGAGGAAGAGAAAAACGGAAAGAGGAAGAGGAGGAGTGGAGAAGGAGGAGAAGGAGTGGAGAAAGAGGACGAGGAGATGGATAAGGAGAAAGAGAAGGAGGAGGAGAATGAGAAGGAAGAGGAGGAGGAGGAGGAAGAGGAGGAGGAGAAGAAAGAGGAAGAGGAAGAGAAAGGGGAAAGAGGTGGTGGAGGAGTGTAGAAAGAGTAGGAGGAGGATGAGGAGGAGGATGAGGAGGAGAAAGAGGAGGAGGAAGTGGTGTTGGTGGTGGTGGTGGTGATGGAGGAGGAGGAGGAGGAGGAGGAGAAGAAGAAGGAAGTGGTGGTGGTGATGGTGGTGGTGGTGGTGGAGGAGGAGAAGGATAAGAGGACAGCGAGAAAGAAGAAGAAGAAGAAGAAGAAGAAGAAGAAGAAGAAGAAGAAGAAGAAGAAGAAGATGAATGAAAAAGAGGAGGAGAAAGGCAGGAGGAGAAGAGACAAAGAAAATCGGGGTTTAAATATATCTATATATTCATTTGAAAATGTATCGTTTATTCATATTCATTTAAATAAATATATAGCAAGGCACGGTGGGGACGTCTGAAGCCTGGGATCGTGAAAATACTAACGAAAATGTGAAAATCGAAAGGCACGTAACCTTTGAATTACTCCAGTCCCTTGGGCTTGTACTGACAAATTACTGGAGCACCAAGAAGGCTTAATGAACGATTTCCATCACATGATTGGGTAAAATGAATATTAATTAAGCTAGTGCCTGTGGCCTATACCAATCATTCAAAACAATAAAAAGAAATACTGCCAAATAGAATCACTAAATCTCCCGACAACGGGTTCAACTCAGAGCGTACCAATTTTGCCGACAATGGTCGCAATATTTGACAACGGACAGGTCTTGCGGTAAAACAGTATATCGTTATTAATCAATAAATTAATATAAATAGATCAATAAGGGTATAAATGACTGAAGTAATACACAGAGGGCCAAAAATATTGGGAAATAAAGAGAAAGACGAATGAATAATTTCCCCCTCCAGGAATGAACACAAACTTCTAGTTCGAAATACACAATAATCTCACATTCTACTTTCGAAACAATGATAACGTTGATAATAATAATAATAATAATAATAATAATAATAATAATAATAATAATAATAATAATAATAATAATAATAATAATAACAACAATAATAATAATAATAATAATAATAATAATAATAATAATAATAATAATAATAATAATAATAATAATAATAATAATAATAATGATAATAATAATAATAATAATAATAATAATAATAATAATAATAAAATAATAATAATAATAATAATAATAACAATAATAATAATAATAATAACAATAATAATAATAATAATAATAATAATAATAATAATAATAATAATAATAATAATAAACTGTCATTATTCTGCCGTGATAGGGAAGAAAGACGCATATCGGTATCTAGGTCAAATTGACATTTTCTGGGATTCACATACTTGAGAGAAAGGCGCATTTTTCTATCTGGGTTTGGTAGCTCAATCGTTGAAAATAAAAAAGTTGTTTCATTTTGAAAATATGCGACTTGACCTAATTTGGTTTAAATTCGTTTCGAGGAATGACAGATCGACGCATATTGAATGTGGATATGACAGAAGGTCGCATTTTGTAATATGCGTCTTTTTCTCTTATTCGTCCACCGAATGACATAATTTGTCTTTCACAAAAAGACGCATTTCGGATATGCGACTTTCTGCCAAGACACTCTCCAAAAATTAAGATATATGCGTCCGTTTGTATTACGACTGGTGACGGTGAAAAGAACATATCATTGTTCTCCAATTTTCATCAAATAGTCAATCATCAAAGACGTACGAGTAACTTGCTGTTTTGGTGTGAATTCTTCATTTCCTCGGGTGAGTTTTATCTTTTTCCTATTCCAGTGATCAAAGATTTTATGTATATAATCATATAATTACTTGTCATATATTAGTGAAGATGTTTAATGATTATTTGCTATTGACGGTTTATCTGTGTTTGTGATATTTAACTTAGACAGATGTTGATTTACATGCTAATAGCACTACTGTTATTGCTATTACATGTACTATATTTATGATTATCATTATGATGACAATTATTAATATTAATCATCAATATGAAAGTATATAAGTTGTAGAATAAGTAGTAGTCGTATTAGTAGTAGCAGTCAAAGCATTTGTATGTACATTAGTAGTAGTAGTAGTAGTAGTAGTAGTAGTAGTGGTAGTAGTAGTAGTAGTAGTAGTAGTAGTAGTAGTAGTAGTAGTAGTAGTAGTAGTAGTATCAGTAGTAGTAGTAGTAATAGTAGTAGTAGTAGTAGTAGTAGTAGTAGTAGTAGTAGTAGTAGTAGTAGTAGTAGTAGTAGTAGTATTATTATAGTGTATCAAATAGACGCCCACCCCCAATCCATTAATTTTCAGAATTTTCGCGAACCTCCCCTCCCTCCTTTTGATCTTATTAAACTTAAAATTCATTCTTAAATAGACAAAATACTGTCCCTGTAATTTGCTGTGGTTGAATTCTTCGGTCAAACCCCCTTCTTTGGTGAAAATGAACACACACCCCCTCCCCCATCTCCCCCGGCTTTCTACTGAAGTGCGCACCCCCACCTTTCCATTGAAATTTGAACAAATTGCGCACCCCCCCCCCCCCCCCTTGCTTGGGATCAGGACAGTGGAAAAAATTAAAAAAACGATCGAGACTGAAAACCAACCTAGGACTGTGTCGGACCTTCTGAATCAAAGTGAAAACCTTAACTACTGAGACAATAAGTCTCTAGCTATGCATCCAATTAGCCCTCAATAACCTGTTTCAATATTCTTTTGGGAAAGGCAAGCAACTGTAACTCAATATCATATCATAACAACGTTACTTTATGATAAAGATTATTTTAATGGATAAGTCCTCTCCCGTTCAATTTTTGAATATCCATATTTATATCTCTTTCATCAGATATGATCTAACCCCTAAAAGAGTCACCGGTACCTCCACCTCAGCCAACCCAGATTAAATAAATCATGACAATCAGACTCCAGTGATTCAGATATTGACATTCCATTGAAACAGCTAGCTCAAATCAACAGTGAAACCTCTATCAGGAGGAATTACATGATGTATGAGTGTCATAAAAGCAGAGAGGAAAAGATTTAAAGAAACCACGGACAACAAGAAAAACGGAGGAGACGAGCTAGATAGGTTTACCTCAACACCGATATGAAAATATGCAGTAGAAGCACGTAAATTGGCTGTTGAGATTAAAGAAGCAGATGCAAACGATATGGATTTTGTGTTGAATTTACCATTGAGAAACAAAGTTTAGATAGTGACTCAGAATTTGAAATGTATTTGGAACTTGCTTCTAAATATATCGCCGAAACTACTGACCCTAGAGTTCCATTTGCTGAAGAGGAAGAGTATTTATTGTCCGAAACGGCCACGCCGGCATCCTTTACCGGTTTAGGAGAAATATCTGAAGGAGATCATGTTCCAGGTGTGTCATCGATTATAGAGACCATGCTAGCAGAGTGAAACAATAAATACAGATCTAGAAATAGAGACAGTGTCAACTCACTCAAAAGAGAGAAATCACAAGACGCCGATACAAAAAGCAGACTAGGAAATACATAAGCTTTTGCGAATGAGAGAAAAGCATTCGGTCTTGGAAGGTTGTTCGCCGACCTGCTCCAAAAAATGCCGTGACAGATTCTTGGAGTACCAGCGACGGGGGCTTAACAGATGTTTTGGGGAGAGGATTGGAAGGACCAGCGCAAATTTGTAGGGACTTGGGTAAGTAAAACAGAATGCAGAGATCAGGGTGAAGGCATTCTTTCCAAGGAGAAAAGTGCCTAGTCATGTACATGCAAATATACAATGAGACAGGAAGATGGAGTCTTCCATCCCGTGTGCAAAAAGTTCTTCCTTACTACTCTCGGATTCAAAGCTAATAATGGCAAACTGATAAGGAGCGCTTTCAAGGATGTCGGTGTTAACGAAAACAATGTCATAGAAGTACCCCTTGTTGACAATTGTGGACGTCATAGTCCCTTGCACAAGATTGACCACAGCATTATCCATGAACACATAGAGAAATATAAAGCAAACATTTTTCATTATAGACGTGAGTACGCGCCTTTCAGGAGATATTTACCATCTGATCTGATCACCAATGATATGCACGAAAACTTTTGCGCAGTCACTGAAAAAGCCATATCAAAGAAACTCTACTATTCTGCATTTAAAGAACTTAACATCCCACAAGCTGTACTTGTTCAAGAAGAATGTGAAAAATGTAAGTCCTTCTTGTTGCACAAACAACTATGTAACTGTGAAGAAAGGTGTGAACCGTGTGCCGAAATAATCATCCATCGGACACGTTACAGAAATGCTAGAAAGAGGTATCAACGGGATGCAGATAAGAACGAAAACGCCAACACAGCCCATTCAGTGTTTGCCGCTGATCTGCAAAAAGTAATTTTGCTGCCGAGAATGAATCAGTTTAACAGAATCATTTTCACAAGCAGATTGGTCTTATTCAATGAAACATTTGCACCAGTGGGCTGCAAAAAAGTGAAAAGGACATTGCCGTGATATGGAATGAATCAATTTTAGGACGAAAAGATATATAAGCGTGATGCCGAATCTGTGACACTCTCACTGGATAACTGTAGCGCCCAAAATATAAATTGTACCCTTTATACTGTGTTCCTTCATCTTGTAAATGATTAGACTACTACAAAAGCAAGCAACATCACAATCAACTATTTCGAGCCAGGAGATACTTTTATGGCAGCTGACTCCACCAATGCCGGAATCCAAAGAGTTCTGAGACAGAAAGACGGCAAAATCTTTGATCTCAATGAATTGAACAATGTATCGTAGAAGCAGGCTGCCAGACAATGCCGTTGAGGTTTAATGACTTTGCCAACTGGGATTCTGGAGTCAGTAGTTATCTGTTGAGCAAAGCTGACAATCGTCCCTACCTAGCTAAGATTGTTTGTGCTGAATTCAGGCGAGTGTCACCAAAGACACTCTTCTTCAAAATAGCTTTGAAGAAGATACCTTCAACGAATGTGACATTCTGAAACGCGGATATGTTTGTACGCCAAAGTTTCGTACAAAATCCAGGGGTGTAGGATGGTTTGTGGGTTTGACGCCCCCCCCCCCCCTCCCCAATAGACGAAAGTACTGGATAGACCTACCAACCAGCTCCACGAGTAAAAATCTTTGCAAATCCTACAAGTGAATGTCCCTTCATCATTCACTGACTAGTTGGAAACGTTGCTCTTCCAAACAATGTGTACGAGCACGCAATTTTAACATCAAAGTAATGATTCAATTCATTATCTAAAGAGAAGAGATGGAATATAATATGTATGTGATAATATTAGCGATGATTACAAAAGCAAACTCCGTGTTAGTGAACTATAACGAAAGAGGGAGAGAAAGAGAGTTAGTACTAGTTATACAAATAATG
>NC_088360.1:54109771-54111400 GCF_034508935.2 Berghia stephanieae | reverse complement strand
GCTGGGTAGACAGTTTAACTAACATTCATGGCTATACTTAAAAGCTTTATGTTACATTGAATATCACATGCTCATAACCTGGCCAGGAGTATCCTATTTAATCGAGGCGCGTAAATAACTCAAGTTTTGTCATGAGGTTTGACTCACGATGTCTTATAGCGTTCAATTTTCTCTTATTAACTTTTAAATCTGTGAATCTGTAATACCTTGTAAATGAACTGCTCCTGGTGCATAATATTTAGGGTTTAGGACAGGTGTGAAAAAAAAACGGATAGCTATTCTGCTATTTTTTCAATATTATTATGTCATTTTTCTAGTGAATGGGATGCTGTGTCAAACATTTCTCAGAAAATATTCAATGAAATTGTCTGAAAATTTCCACAGTTATCACAGAGATAATGCATTATGTCACCAAAGAGAGATTTTTTTTTCATAGGACTTGTATTTTGAATTATAATCCAAATTATACCCTTTTAACATCAATTTTGTCATTACATTTTGATTCGCAACTTTGTAATGGTCTAATAAAAATCTCATAAGCTAAAGCTGTAAAATCTCTCTATGGTGACACATACTGCTACAATGTTGACAAGAGGGAAGAATATGGAGGTTATTCCTTTATTAGGTTTTATGGACGTTTGCAACAAGATTGTTTATATTTTTTAATGCCAGACCCCCAAATTAGGTCGCACAACGGGTATCAACAGAGATTATGTATAGATTTTTCACCAAAGTGTTTAAAAAAAAAAACCTATAATGACGACAAAGAATGATTAAAACCGCCCACTATAGGTAACTATTTTTTAAAAAGAAAAGATTCAAACAACTCCTTAAAACAATTAATTGATAAAAATGTGTAGGATCGCAATGCTGTTTTCATCAGTGTGTCAACATATTATTGTGATAAATACCTACTCACCAACTTTGGGTATGACCGATGTGGCTGCTTGGCTTGTACTAAAGATAACTGTTCTGTCATCTGCATTTTTTGCGGCCGCAAATAACGAAAAAAAAAGTGCGAAACTTGAGAAATGTTGCAGCTTTGCCTGGGACCAAACCAAGGGAAGCTACTCTCTACGGATAATGATCCTTTAAAATCTTTGTAACAACGCTAATCACGGTCATTTCATTTCTCAAGTCCTTAAATGTCATATATTGTCTTTTATATAATTTTTTTTTCTGTATCGCGTGTTAATTTTTACTGAAACGCTTAGTTTTCCTCCGCAAATTTTTTGGCAAATTTTGATCTTTTTGGCAAATTTCTTGGCAAATTTCGGGGTTTTTTTTGGCAAATTTTGGCAAATTTTAGGTCCCAATTTGGCAAAAAATGCAGATGACAGAATAACTATGCGTTGACTGCATAGAGAAATCCATTCAAACACTTTTCTTATTGCTTTGTGAGCTTTTGGAAGGAAATAAAAATACAACCACTCCCCAACAAAACGTTCAGGCTAGCAAACCGAGAGTTAAAGAATGTTTGTTAGAGCATTTCATTGACAGAAAAAACTAAATCAAGGGGACAGACAATCTGAATGGCAGGAAATATTCTGATTGGTGACGCTCGTATAATCGGTTCAATATAAACGCTTACCAAACAGGACGAGACATGGTGTCATGTGAGACGCTTTT
>NC_088360.1:54072271-54107271 GCF_034508935.2 Berghia stephanieae | reverse complement strand
CATTGGGTTTTTACCATGAACAAATACAACAGCTTAACACAATACAAATTGTATGGATAGTATGCAGATGACGTCACTCAAGCCTTTGTTATTGTTTTTGCCATCTGCGTTTGTGAGTTGTTCTCACTAAACTGTATTAACAAGACTATAAAAGTTCATGGTTACACAGAGTTTTTGTGTTGGTCCGTTATACTTCCGGATGGCAATGTTGTGAACTCCTTGGCCAAGCGCATTCTATCTATATAGATATATAATGATTAAGTTAACGTCACTCGGGCCTTTGTTGTTGTTGTTGTTTTTTTTTTTGGGTTTTTTTTGCCATTCCTGTTTATGAGTAATTCTCACTAAACTGTATTAACAGACAATACATGTTTATGGTTACACACAATTTTGTGTGTGTTGGTGTGATTGACCTGGCGAGAAAAATTGGATTTTTGAGCTTTACTCAGCTTATTTTAGAGATTTTTTTACGCCCCACCTTCTTTGTGATATTCATTACAAAGTCAGTTTGTCGACACTATTACTTCTTTGCAGAACGTCAAAGGTCTACAATTTGCATTATACATTAAGGAGATAGGAGAAATTAATGGACAAACAGTCCTCAGCAGGTAAGAAACGCTTTTATTCTATCACATTTCAAATATTGTCTTTTTATAGAATGCTGTTTTGCGGTCTTAATTTATCTACAGAACGATGTAGGTCATTGAGAATGGAGCTGGCTTATTATAAAACTGCTCCTTTCTTCCAGGTTATGCCAATAAGAACATCGACATAATTTGGGAGGCCTTCCGTACTCAGGAGTCTCAAAATGCTAGTATCGCTAACATGATAACCAACTACCGAATAACTTGTCTTAGAAACACTGCTAACCGTGAAATCATAGACGACAGATGTTTTTTGTTTTTATTTTCTATCAGGGTTAGCATTTTGAAGCAGTTCCTTTAGCCCGAGGATCGTACGAAATGCTCCCCCAAAATGAGAGCAAGTCCCCTGACTAATAATTAAAAAAAAAACAAATTGTCTATGCATATGTGTTAAACGTTTTCGGTTTCGATAGATTAAGCCTTCGCTTAACATCCGTCCAGGATTCAGTCACGGTAGGTTTTTGTTTTTTCTTCTGAATTACACGGCAGTGGTTTGATATCTAGGTCTGATAGATCTGGCGGAAAGTAATTTGTGATAACTGTTGGCCTATCCAAATAGTAGCAAGCGATTGTTAATGTCCATTTAACATTTTTAAAAAGGTTACTCAACCCACCTCATGACTCTGAAAGACTAAAATGTCTGTATTGGGATCCTTTTTTAGATGCCTTCACTGTGTCTTGAATTGAATAGGCCTAAAGCAGATTAATTGCTCATGGTTGGATTGAGTTTAAATTATTGCGCTTTTAATTTTTGATGGATACCGATAGACTCATGATCAAAAATAAGTACACAGATTTAAAATCAAGGCTGCAATTCCACACATAGGCGGAGGAGTTCCGTAGTTTCACAGCCCTGTACAAGAGAAACTATAACCTGAAGAAACATATTTCCATCACTTGCAATATCGAAACAGAATGGAAACACAAGTAATAATGGCTTCATAAAGAACCGAGTCAAATTGTTTTTGAAATTAGAAAAATCACACCACTTATGAAAATGACCAACATCTCTAAAAGATTAAGTGACATAAATAAAAGTGCTGTGAAACTAAGAAAGTCTTGCCGCAAACATTGCTTCATCGGTTAATAGTATCTTGGGTTAGGCTTGAGAGAATTAAAAAATGGGTGAGGCTTTCGCAAGGGGGGGGGGGTATCTTCCGGTCACTCCCCCCCCCCACCCCCCGCCCGATTATATATATATATATATATATATATATATATATATATATATATATATATTTATATAAATCCACTCTTAAGATGCATAGTTAAGTCCTTGGACAAGGCTCTTTACTCAACTTCTCTTACCATACTTGGATGCAAAATGAGCACATGACTGTTGATACCGTTGTCTTTGTCGGAAAAAATGCAATATCGCCTAACAGGCGGCATGTCTCGTCCGACATGTTGAGTGCAGCTGTCGGCTAGGGGTCCCTTGTAAAGCGCTTTGAGCATGTTTAGTGAATATTTCACAATATAATGGCCCCATTTTATTTTAAAATATCTAATTATATTATGATGGCTTTACTTCGAATAAATTTACTATTAAATATTGTTTTTGTCTCAAACAGGTCAGAATTTAATACCTACAACCTCCCCCACCTTCATCTGTAATGCTTTCATAACCGCCAAATATGTGATCTTGAGAGGCACATCAATTTGATCATCACAAAAAAAGGAAAATATCACGCGGGTAAGAATATTTAGTCGTATTTCAAATCGGCATTGTCAATGAATATATTTGTCTAAAGAAAATAGCAATTAAACACGAAACTTGGACAATATCTGAATTACAACGCCCTGCACGTCATAATTTGTTTTTTAACAATTTTGATTTTCAAAAATCCCATCATGAATTAGAGATTATGTTGAAACTATAAAAATGAATAAAATAAAGACGGAGTGGATCTACGTACTTTGTCTTTGTTCATAAATGATCCCGTTTTGATTTATCTGGAGTATGCTGCAATTATTTTTCTGAGCAGGAAGTATTTTGTTTTTAAAAAATCAGTGGAGTCGCATATCCATGCCTTTTAAAAATATGCTCTGCACTGTCGTGAAGACGGAACAGATTTCATCTCCTTGCTCACATTTACATTCTACTATAAATAATATTCCTTCATAGCCATGAGATCCTGAGGACCTGTCCTGCCGTGTTCTGGAAAATAAATTGACCAGAAAACTTGTTCTTCAAATACCGATGGATTAAAATGATCGGTATTTGCTCTTTATCAGGTCTGGACAATAGATTTAATTGGAAAAAAAAACTAGAATGGATTTATATCACAATAATATAAAAAGCATAAAATAAGATTGTATCATTTTCTATGCTACGAAATTGTTACGACTACAGTGATGGTGGTGGTGATGGTGGTATAGATAAATCAACGTAAGACAATGGTTGTGCATAAATGAAATCTGGTGTTATTTGTGTGGACATTCTCTTAAAGAAATAAAGAAATGGAAGTGGGATCAGACATTTTCAATTTGTCCAAATATTTTTTACAGCACTCTTGCAAAAACCTACCAGTAGCCCCTGCTCTTTGCCATCAGACACTGGGGACATTTTTAAAATGCATCCATCAAAAAAAAAAAAGTATAACGTCAACGATGTACAGAGGCTGTCATGTTCATATCATCTGTTCAAGACAATACAGCCCGACTGTCTAACGGAGGGTCATAAATCAAATTGGTAAGTCTACAACATTGACATTTGCAGACCTGTCGACGACTACTACAAAAACTATCGGTGAATTACGATATCTTGGCTTCAATTTCAGTACATCATAAGCATCTAAGTCATTCAATCTTATTTACTTTACTGTCATGCTCTGAAAAAAATAAAAAAAAAGTCTTGGCAAGAAAACTCGTCCTACAATTATTGATCGATTGAATTGACCGATATTTGAAGGACCGAGTTTTCTTGTCAAATTTTTAAATTGGTTTTTCAGAGTACAGCAGATCTTGGCAAATAAAAATGAGAATCTGGGTGGGGTCTTTAGACCTCCCATGGTGGGCAGGGGGTCACTTGCTATGTATTCTATCCCCCTATGTTTTCGGAGTTGCTTTCCGTCTTTTTCTTGGAATAGAATTACTTGGTTTTGTAACAAACAGTCAAATGTATAGCGTTAGATTTGGAAGGTGATAGGTTTTCCATGCGATGTTAGTTATATTTTTGTTTTGAACATATCTTGCTAACATTTGAAAGTTTTCCTCTCTGTGGGGTCTTACGTTGGTTTTGGAAGAGACGTTTAGATGATTTCAAACTATTTACATCAATGGAATAAAATTGGAACTTAGACCCGTCTACATCTGTTCATTTGAACCAGTTTCCTTTTATCTTATGTTTGTCTTGATTTTTATAATTGCACTTATGTTTTTTTACTATTTAATTTGCATCTTTTTATTGGCGCTGATACGACCCAAATGTTGCAAGCGTCGAAAAAGCCTTTAAAATAAGCAAACATGAGAAAAGATTTTATACAAGAGAATAGATAAAACATAAAGTTAATCTATTGCATATAATTTCAACACAACTGATTCAGCGATGATAGTGTTGTGGTGGTGATGACGACGGAGACGACGACGACGATGATGATGATGATGATGATGATGATGATGATAGATAGAATCAGCATAATAAGACGATGGTGTTACACAATAGAAATCCCTTAGTTATTTTAATTTTCTTCATGTTTTTCTTGGTTTGCAGCGCTCTTGTAAAAACCCTACCAGCACCTGTCATTCTCATTTCTACTCAATACAGAACAGCCCGATTGTCCAGTGGAAAGGATAAAGATCAAGTAAGTCTCCAACATTAACATTTGTAACCCATCGCATAAAACGGTATGTTGGGGTAAACCTGATGCCAGTAAGAGATTTCAATGTCAATATTGTCAGGCTATGTCGTCTTGTGGTTTGACATTTGCTTTTGGAGCGGAAGGTCCTGGGTTTGAGCATGGCTTGGCGCACAGTTGAGTCCCCTGGAAAAGGCTCTTTACTCACATTCGCTCACCGTAATCGGGTGTAAAATGAGTACCTAGCCGTTAGCAGCGTTATCTTTCCTGTCGGAAAAAGTGTAGTATCGCCTAACAGACGTCGTGTCTCGTTCTACTTGTAGCTTTGAGCTTGTTTAGTGGATATTACGCTATATAAAAAAGCGAATTTTTTTCTCACCAAAAAAAGATGGTATACTTGTTCTACTCGTATTGTATGACCTTTGTCTAAAAGTTCAATTTCTTAATAACCGAAATAATACTGCTTTAATCCTCGGGTCACATTTATCATCCTGTCGTGTTTCAAAAACTCATATAGTAGATTGCGGCATTTGGTCTTAACTTATCTATTTAAATCGGATATAAATTCACCAGTCGTGGGCCGGGAAAACCTAGCCGTCTTTTTTTTTACTCCTCCCCCCTACTTCTTCCACTGTCAGCTTAAACAAAGCTGCTTTTTTCTTAAAATGAGATTACTCTTGTTCTGACAGAGCTTGGACTTGGATCATATGCCAAGAGGGAAGTAGTCGGGATTTTTTGAGGGAGGAAGGGAGGAGTTGGAGCCGGGAGATATATTTTATTCATTGTAAATTACATTGTTACATTTAAATGCTTTTAAAATTGTTAATGCTTCGTGAAAAATTAAATATGTCGCTCATGTCGGGTTGGTATCTTGTGTTCAAAATGAGAATTTCACAATGGCTCTATTCTGACCCAAGCACTAATAATTATGAATATAGATAATGAATACCTTCCATTTCTTTGTCGTCCTTATGTTACTTTACCTTTTTCCTTCTCATTGCAGATCATCCTTTCTACAATGTATCATTTCAAGAAATCATGTAATGAAAATTTGTCAAGAAGCGAACAAGTAAATTGTCAAGAAGCGACCAAGTCATCTCTCATCTTACATCTGAATTTATTGTTGCACCCCGGTTTCAAGTATGGTGAGATCGTCTTGATGGTGGTCACCTATCATAATTTGTAGGATTTTTATTTAATTTATCTGCTCTCCTGTAACAAGATTTATTGCTTTTTACTCGTCATCAACAAACCATAGATGAAAGTCTATTTTTTTCCCTCGTAAATCATCAATGCTAGATGAAACTTACCTCAAGCAGTGACTGAAAGGATGATTCCTATGAAGTGGGAATTTGGTTTAATAATAATGTAACATTATAGATAGATAAATTTGATAAGGATTATGATATTGAACATTATGCCCATGTGGCTTACACCCAGTCTATACATGGCTGGGATGGAGAAACCAGGGCTACATTATACCATCTGTCTGTCTTTGTCGAAAATGGGAAGTGGCTTTGTTCATTTTGTACATTTGTACACACAGGGTGATTGAAATAATGGGTGGGCATCACAGAACACGATTGAGGATGTTTGCTGGTACCATGCACCTATTTCTCGTAAATCATCTTTGATCTGAACAAAACCATTAGGATTCTCATTCTGACAACAGGCAGAGGAACATTACTACTTCCTTTCTATTTCTCTTCTCCCTTTCATCTAGTCTTGTCTTACTTCATTCATGAACAAATATCTTGCAAGCGCAGATGAAACAAAAGAAAAACTTAATGATATTAATGATTGTGATGATAATAAGCATGATGAAGATGATGCTGAAAATCATAAAATTATGCTGATAATAATGTTAATGTGGAAAATGATGATAATAATAGTCATCATGGTGGTGGTGTTGTGGTAGTAGCAGTAGTAGTGGTAGATGTAGTAGTTGAAATATTTGTAGTAGTTGTAGTTAACCTATTTGAAGTAGTAGAAATTCGTTTCTTTAACCTGAGGAATAATGCATTTGACGACATTTTGTTAGTTTACCTTCTTTAGTTTATCTAGTCTCGATTTAATGTTACCTCATTTTTGTTTCACTCTTTAAAATCCTTTTACATATTATAAATCACATGCTTGTTTTGCTATTGGCTTCATACTCAATATATTTACAGTTTTAATTAAGAGGGGAAAAGCATGAAATGATTGAAATGAAAGGGAAATACATAGATAAGAATAAATTAGAAGTAAATGATGAAACACATAATTGCAGAACTAGACAAATAAATGAAATATGAATAAAATAATAAGTGAACATTGAAGGAATATTGATTGAAAAAAAAATGAAAAGAGCTGTCATTAAGTGGAAAAAAATTAGACAACTGAAGTCGGAGAAGATTTGTCTAAGAAAAATCCATTGGTCATCCGGTTATGTCAAATTCAATGTCAGTTATATTGTAGGACAACATTTATAACTAATTTCATGTTAATCCTTTTAAAACTAGTTGTTATTTTTTTTGGTTTTTATTTGGAAGCCATTGTGTTTGTGGAATGAATTCTAGAGCAATCACAAATTGATATTTTAAACTTTTTGATAGGACTTCATTTTCTTTGATTCACTCGATATTCATCATATTCATATGCGTCATCACCATCACTACAACTTAAGATTCAACCCTTGAAATGAAACACAACCCATTTATACATGAACATGTGCTTCGTTTGAAAACAAAGACGCTTTAAGTAGAAATGTGAACAGAAACCGATAAATTAGTTGCATTATGAAATAAGTAGGGTTTAAATGATAATTCGTATTATTTTTTAAACTAGGTTACAAATATGTTGACATTTTATACAAGTTGGTTTCCAACTAGCTTCATCTTCACTTATCAATTTTGTTTTTTTCATGAATTAGTCAAACTCTTCTCTCTTGAGTCAATTAACTTTGTTTTTTGTCCAATACAAAAGTTTCCATCAGTCTACAATACATTCATTGATCAATTTTATGGTTTGTCAATCAATTACATTTACTAAAACGTTTAATTGGGGCATAGAATCTTCTTGTATTACATTACAAGTTTGAAATAAACTAGTAATTTTGCATTCGGTTAACCAATAATTATCAATACTCTTCACACTTTATCCAATGGTTTAATGCCACTCCAATCTTTTCATTGTGTGGCCTTTTCTCTACTGAATCCACTTGCATTCTTTAATCATTTTTGGCTTTGTAAAGCATTCAATTATTTATCTCTTTAATGTAACCGACTCATGACGAACTAATCAGGAATCATTGATCAATGTTAGTGTAAGTTGCACAATGTCTGGTAGACAGCCATGGGCTAATTTTTTCGGAATATAGTCCACTGATTGCCTACAAGAAATAATTATAAAAATTAATGCCGGTATCTAAACAAGACTGTAATAAGTAGGTTTCCGGACCAATGAACACCTTTATCAAAATACGGTATCAGTCATGACAATGACAAGGTGTAACTCCACTCTGTACTAATCATTGATGCTCATTGCCTTTTCATTGCACTAAATGTCATACTGCGTTTATACCAAAATAAATTTTGGTTATTGAATAGTTCACAAATAATTCAACAATACTTTCCTATGTAGATCGGATGCTACAGTCATTATGTCTACCGTCATTGCCCAAGAATTTCTGCTAATAGTTTTATTTAAACCGATTGTAGTTAAAATGACAAATTTTATTAGTCACAATAACACTGCTTCAACATTGCGGCAGTCATGACCGACATCTTAATCTCTTCACTCCGTTCTCCGCATCATGATTCTACCGAGTGTTTTCCCATTTATCACACATTCATATCAATACCGACAAGACATACTCGTTCCTTACCGTTGCAATCTATCTATCCTTTTTCCCGAATACTGCTTCAATAATGCCATATGCCTGACATCTTCAACATCCCACAGTCACTTAAAGAATTCAGCTATACGATTGTTGGTGCACATTTTTCACTAAAAAAACAATATGATTTAATACACTAAAATGTTGGCATTCGTATCGAAAACAATTTTGAGAAAGTCTCTTTTCATGAAATCTAATAGACGGAATCTGGACAATCATCAGTTAAATATGATTTAAAAAGTATTAATCAGTTCTGGAAGCTACGTAGATTCGGCTTTTATTCACCAAATTAGGGATTTTATATGTTTTGATTTTTATTGGAAGTCTGTCAAAAATAAATGTGCATCCAGCTGGATTTCCTCTGTTTTTATCATTGGTGCTCATTTCATTTTCAGTGGTGCACTAAATGTCATAATGCATAAATTTTGGTTATCTGCATAGTTCACCAGTTATTTAACAATACATTCCCACATTTATCCTCGACATCATTATTCATCATTCACCAATCACCATCAGCTTGCGGGCGATTGGAGGGGCTGCTGGTAGGGTCTGTTTTCTATCCCCTTGTCCCTTTCTTTGCAGATTTCTGTCTGTGTCCTGGAATGAGATTAACTGGGATTTCTCCAGCCGTTTGTAACCTCAGGGTTAGTTGTTGTAAGTTGGACACAGATAGATTTCTGCTCTATCTTTTCCTATCCTTCTATTGTCTTTCTTTTTCTAAGCCACTTGTGACCCAAACGTGTCGCAGGTGGTTACACCTAAATCTACCTATCTGTCCTTATGTGTTTTTCAAGCTTCATCTCATTGTGATCGTTTTATGTGTATCAGTTTGCAAGAATATCTGCTAATAAATTAAGTTTTATTTAAACCGATTGTAGTTAAAATGACACATTTTATTAGTCAAAATTACACTGCTTCAACATTGCAACAGTCATGGACTGACATCTTAACCTCTTCACTCCTTTCTCCGCATCAATGATTCTACCCAAGTATTTTCCCATTTATCACACATTCATATCCATACCGACAAGACATCTCGTTCCTTACCGTTGCAATCAATCTAATCCTGTTTCCGAATACTGCTTCAATAATGCCACAGTCATGCCTGACATCATCAACATCCCACAGTCACTTGTAATGAATTTCAGCTATACGATTGTTGGTGCAACATTTTTCACTAAAAAACCAATATGATTTAATACACTAAAATTTGGGCATTCGGTATCAAATACAATTTTGAGAAAGTCTCTTTTCATGAAATCTAATAGGACGAAATCTCTGGACAATCATCAGTTAAATATGATTTAAAATAGTATTAAACAGTTCTGGAAGCTACGTAGATTCTGCTTTTATTCACCAATTTAGGATTTTATATGCATCTATTTATATATTACTTGAACACTGATAATGAAATCACTTATGAGGGAGATGGTTGCAGGGGCTGGTGTTGGTAAGGATTGTGACGATGGAGGTAAATTGGGGATGAAGTAATTGTGGTGATATATTTTAGGACTTGGATTCCAAATCATGCTTCGACATTTTAAAACCAAGTGAGTCCACACTAAGCCTTTCTTTCCACTGTCATTGTGGTCATTATTCATGTGAGATACTGAGAAACGTACTTCTACCGGTCGAAGTGCACTAGCTTTTTTAGTATTGAACCTCATACATAAAAGTTTCTCGGAGGTCTACGAATAACGGATTGTATTTGTATGGGATGTTGTCTAACGGTGACTTTGGTAACAAGAACGAATGTAATTGGCTTGACTCTTCCTTGTCGAATCACCTTAGGGCTAGGTCTGGAACTGTAACATTATTTGATCTCCGTCGCTGAATTTGCGTCTATCGTCATCTCCTTCACAACACCAACAGCCATTGCCACCAATCTTGCATTGGGGTCTAAAAAGACACTGCGATTTAATGTACACAATTTTTGGCATTCGGCATCAAATACATTTTGAGTCTCTTTTCATGAAATCTCATAGGACGGAACCTCTGGACAATCATTAGTTAAATGTGTAAGTGTTATTGAACATTTCTGGTAGCTACCTAGATTGGGCTTTTATTCAACAATTTATGGATTTCTATGCATCTATTTATATGTCACTGCACGGTTAGGGCTTAAAAAATGGTCGTTTTAAAAAAATCTATCCCTTCGCAAAGGCGTTTGAATCAATTCGTACTCTCTCTGGCATATTTTCTTTTGTCGGCCTTTTCTTGACCGACTTTCCATCTTTCCATTGTTTCATTCTTTAATCTCGTTGCTTATTATTTGTGAAAAATCATTTTAATTATTGGATTATCTCTTTGATGTAATGGTAAGACGAATGACCAACTAATCGGATCTGAGGTTCGATGCCCAATTGAGCAAAGTTGATTTTTGTGATGATCCGTTTTAATTTCATTCTGCTTAATCTAATAGTCTTACAATAACTATAATGCGTATAATTAAGCTCAGAATATTTTTTTTTCGGAATATAGTTCACTGATTGCCTACAAGAATAGTTATAAAAATTAATGCCGGTATCTCGAGAAGACTAATATGTAATTTTACGGACCCATGAACGCCTTTGTCAAACAAAATATGGAATCAGCCATGTCAATTTCATGGTGTAAATGTAGATCGGATGTGCTACTGTCATTATTTCTCCTGTCGTTGCCTATTTTTTTTCAAGTAGTTTTGATTTTTATTGGAAGTCTGTCAAAAATAAATGTGCATCCAGCTGGATTTCCTCTGTTTTTATCATTGGTGCTCATTTCATTTTCGTGGTGCACTAAATGTCATAATGCATAAATTTTGGTTATTTGCATAGTTCACCAGTAATTCAACAATACTTTCCCACATTTATCCTCGACATCAATATTATTCATCATTCACCAATCACCATCAGCTTGCGGGCGGTTGGAGGGGCTGCTGGTAGGGTCTGTTTTCTATCCCGCTTGTCCCTTTCTTTGCAGATTTCTGTCTGTGTCCTGGAATGAGATAACTGGGATTTCTCCAGGCCGTTTGTAACCTCAGGGTTAGTTGTTGTAAGTTGGACACAGATAGATTTCTGCTCTATCTTTTCCTATCCTTCTATTGTCTTTCTTTTTCTAAGCCACTTGTGACCCAAAACGTGTCGCAGGTGGTTACACCTAAATCTACCTATCTGTCCTTTTGTGTTGTTTCAAGCTTCATCTCATTGTGATCGTTTTATGTGTATCAGTTTGCTAAGAATATCTGCTAATAAATTAAGTTTTATTTAAACCGATTGTAGTTAAAATGACACATTTTATTAGTCAAAATTACGCTGCTTCAACATTGCAACAGTCATGACTGACATCTTAACCTCTTCACTCCTTTCTCCGCATCAATGATTCTACCCAAGTATTTTCCCATTTATCACACATTCATATCAATACGACAAGACATCTCGTTCCTTACCGTTGCAATCTAATCTAATCCTGTTTCCGAATACTGCTTCAATAATGCCACAGTCATGCCTGACATCTTAATAATCCCCACAGTCATTTGTAATGAATTTCAGCTATACGATTGTTGGTGCAACATTTTTCACTAAAAAACCAATATGATTTAATACACGAAAATTTAGGCATTCGGTATCGAATACAATTTTGAGAAAGTCTCTTTTCATGAAATCTAATAGGACGGAATCTCTGGACAATCATCAGTTAAATATGATTTAAAATAGTATTAAACAGTTCTGGAAGCTACGTAGATTCTGCTTTTATTCACCAATTTAGAGATTTTATATGCATCTATTTATGTTATTGAACACTGATAATGAAATCGCTTATGAGGGAGATGGTTGCGGGGGCTGGTGTTGGTAAGGATTGTGACGATGGAGGTATAATTGGGGATGAAGTAAATGTGGTGATATATTTTAGGACTTGGATTCCAAATCATGCTTCGACATTTTAAAACCAAGCGAGTCCACACTAAGCCTTTCTTTCCACTGTCATTGTGGTCATTATTCATGTGAGATACTGAGAAACGTACTTCTACCGGTCGAAGTGCACTAGCTTTTTTAGTATTGAACCTCATACATAAAAGTTTCTCGGAGGTCTACGAATAACTGGATTGTATTTGTATGGGATGTTGTCTAACGGTGACTTTGGTAACAAGAACGAATGTAATAGGCTTGACTCTTCCTTGTCGAATCACCTTAGGGCTAGGTCTGGAACTGTAACATTATTTGATCTCCGTCGCTGAATTTGCGTCTATCTCCTTAACAACACCAACATCCATTGCCACCAATCTTGCATTGGAGTCTAAAAAGACACTGCGATTTCATGTTCACAATTTTTGGCATTCGGTATCAAATACATTTTGAGTCTCTTTTCATGAAGTCTCATAGGACGGAACCTCTGGCAATCATTAGTTAAATGTGTAAAAGTGTTAATGAACATTTCTGGTAGCTACCTAGATTGGGCTTTTATTCAACAATTTACGGATTTCTATGCATCTATTTATATGTCACTGCACGGTTAGGGCTTAAAAAATTGTCGTTTTAAAAAAATCTATCCCTTCGCAAAGGCTTTGAATCAATTCGTACTCTCTCTGGCATATTTTCTTTTGTCGGCCTTTTCTTACCGCTTTCCATCTTTCCATTGTTTCATTCTTTAATCTGGTTGCTTTTTCTTTGTGAAAAATCATTTTAATTATTGGATTATCTCTTTGATGAAATGGTAACAGGAATGACCAACTAATCAGATCTGAGGTTCGATGCCCAATGGAGTAAGGTGATTTTTGTGATGATCCGTTTTAATTTCATTCTGCTTAATCTAACAATCTTACAATAACTATAATGCGTATAATTAAGCTCAGAATATTTTTTTTCGGAATATAGTTCACTGATTGCTACAAGAATAGTTATAAAAATTAATGCCGGTATCTCGAAAAGACTAATATGTAATTTTACGGACCCATGAACGCCTTTGTCAAACAAAATATGGAATCAGCCATGTCAATTTCATGGTGTAAATGTAGATCGGATGTTCTACTGCCATTATTTCTCCGTCGTTGCCTATTTTTTAAGTAGTTTTGATTTTTATTGAAGTCTGTCAAAATAACGTGCATCCACTGGATTTCTCTGTTTTTATCATTGGTGTCATTTCATTTTCAGTGGTGCACTAAATGTCATAATGCATAAATTTTGGTTATTTGCATAGTTGACCATAATTCAACAATACTTTCCCACATTTATCCTCGACATCAATATTATTCATCATTCACCAATCACCATCAGCTTGCGGGCGGTTGGAGGGGCTGCTGGTAGGGTCTGTTTTCTATCCCGCTTGTCCCTTTCTTTGCAGATTTCTGTCTGTGTCCTGGAATGAGATTACTGGGATTTCTCCAGGCCGTTTGTAACCTCATGGTTAGTTGTTGTAAGTTGGACACAGCTAGATTTCTGCTCTATCTTTTCCTATCCTTCTATTGTCTTTCTTTTTCTAAGCCACTTGTGACCCAAACGTGTCGCAGGTGGTTACACCTAAATCTACCTATCTGTCCTTTTGTGTTGTTTCAAGCTTCATCTCATTGTGATCGTTTTATGTGTATCAGTTTGCCAAGAATATCTGCTAATAAATTAAGTTTTATTTAAACCGATTGTAGTTAAAATGACACATTTTATTAGTCAAAATTACACTGCTTCAACATTGCAACAGTCATGACTGACATCTTAACCTCTTCACTCCTTTCTCCGCATCAATGATTCTACCCAAGTATTTTCCCATTTATCACACATTCATATCAATACCGACAAGACATCTCGTTCCGAACCGTTGCAATCAATCTAATCCTGTTTCCGAATACTGCTTCAATAATGCCACAGTCATGCCTGACATCATCAACATCCCCACAGTCACTTGTAAAGAATATCAGCTATACGATTGTTGGTGCAACATTTTTCACTAAAAAACCAATATGATTTAATACACTAAAATTTAGGCATTCGGCATCAAATACAATTTTGAGAAAGTCTCTTTTCATGAAATCTAATAGGACGGAATCTCTGGACAATCATCAGTTAAATATAATTTAAAATAGTATTAAACAGTTCTGGAAGCTACGTAGATTCTGCTTTTATTCACCAATTTAGGGATTTTATATGCATCTATTTATATATTACTGAACACTGATAATGAAATCGCTTATGAGGGAGATGGTTGTGGGGGCTGGTGTTGGTAACGATTGTGACGATGGAGGTAGAATTGATGAAGTAATTGTGGTGATATATTTTAGGACTTGGATTCCAAATCATGCTTCGACATTTTAAAACCAAGTGAGTCCACACTAAGCCTTTCTTTCCACTGTCATTGTGGTCATTATTCATGTGAGATACTGAGAAACGTACTTCTACCGGTCGAAGTGCACTAGCTTTTTTAGTATTGAACCTCATACATAAAAGTTACTTGGAGGTCTACGAATAACTGGATTGTATTTGTATGGGATGTTGTCTAACGGTGACTTTGGTAACAAGAACGAATGTAATAGGCTTGACTCTTCCTTGTCGAATCACCTTAGGGCTAGGTCTGGAACTGTAACATTATTTGATCTCCGTCGCTGAATTTGCGTCTATCGTCATCTCCTTAACAACACCAACATCCATTGCCACCAATCTTGCATTGGGGTCTAAAAAGACACTGCGATTTCATGTTCACAATTTTTGGCATTCGGTATCAAATACATTTTGTCTCTTTTCATGAAGTCTCATAGGACGGAACCTCTGGGCAATCATTAATTAAATGTGTAAAAGTGTTAATGAACATTTCTGGTAGCTACCTAGATTGGGCTTTTATTCAACAATTTACGGATTTCTATGCATCTATTTATATGTCACTGCACGGTTAGGGCTTAAAAAATTGTCGTTTTAAAAAAATCTATCCCTTCGCAAAGGCTTTTGAATCAATTCGTACTCTCTCTGGCATATTTTCTTTTGTCGGCCTTTTCTTACCGACTTTCCATCTTTCCATTGTTTCATTCTTTAATCTGGTTGCTTTTTCTTTGTGAAAAATCATTTTAATTATTGGATTATCTCTTTGATGTAATGGTAACAGGAATGACCAACTAATCAGATCTTAGGTTCGATGCCCAATGGAGTAAGGTTGATTTTTGTGATGATCCGTTTTAATTTCATTCTGCTTAATCTAACAATCTTACAATAGCTATAATGCGTATAATTAAGCTCAGAATATTTTTTTTCGGAATATAGTTCACTGATTGCTACAAGAATAGTTAAAAAATTAATGCCGGTATCTCGAAAAGACTAATATGTAATTTTACGGACCCATGAACGCCTTTGTCAAACAAAATATGGAATCAGCCATGTCAATTTCATGGTGTAAATGTAGATCGGATGTTCTACTGTCATTATTTCTCCCGTCGTTGCCTATTTTTTCAAGTAGTTTTGATTTTTATTGGAAGTCTGTCAAAAATAAACGTGCATCCAGCTGGATTTCCTCTGTTTTTATCATTGGTGCTCATTTCATTTTCAGTGGTGCACTAAATGTCATAATGCATAAATTTTGGTTATTTGCATAGTTCACCAGTAATTCAACAATACTTTCCCACATTTATCCTCGACATCAATATTATCATTCACCAATCACCCTCAGCTTGCGGGCGGTTGGAGGGGCTGCTGGTAGGGTCTGTTTTCTATCCCGCTTGTCCCTTTCTTTGCAGATTTCTGTCTGTGTCCTGGAATGATTACTGGGATTTCTCCAGGCCGTTTGTAACCTCAGGGTTAGTTGTTGTAAGTTGGACACAGCTAGATTTCTGCTCTATCTTTTCCTATCCTTCTATTGTCTTTCTTTTTCTAAGCCACTTGTGACCCAAACGTGTCGCAGGTGGTTACACCTAAATCTACCTATCTGTCCTTTTGTGTTGTTTCAAGCTTCATCTCATTGTGATCGTTTTATGTGTATCAGTTTGCCAAGAATATCTGCTAATAAATTAAGTTTTATTTAAACCGATTGTAGTTAAAATGACACATTTTATTAGTCAAAATTACACTGCTTCAACATTGCAACAGTCATGACTGACATCTTAACCTCTTCACTCCTTTCTCCGCATCAATGATTCTACCCAAGTATTTTCCCATTTATCACACATTCATATCAATACCGACAAGACATCTCGTTCCGAACCGTTGCAATCAATCTAATCCTGTTTCCGAATACTGCTTCAATAATGCCACAGTCATGCCTGACATCATCAACATCCCCACAGTCACTTGTAAAGAATATCAGCTATACGATTGTTGGTGCAACATTTTTCACTAAAAAACCAATATGATTTAATACACTAAAATTTAGGCATTCGGCATCAAATACAATTTTGAGAAAGTCTCTTTTCATGAAATCTAATAGGACGGAATCTCTGGACAATCATCAGTTAAATATAATTTAAAATAGTATTAAACAGTTCTGGAAGCTACGTAGATTCTGCTTTTATTCACCAATTTAGGGATTTTATATGCATCTATTTATATATTACTGAACACTGATAATGAAATCGCTTATGAGGGAGATGGTTGTGGGGGCTGGTGTTGGTAACGATTGTGACGATGGAGGTAGAATTGATGAAGTAATTGTGGTGATATATTTTAGGACTTGGATTCCAAATCATGCTTCGACATTTTAAAACCAAGTGAGTCCACACTAAGCCTTTCTTTCCACTGTCATTGTGGTCATTATTCATGTGAGATACTGAGAAACGTACTTCTACCGGTCGAAGTGCACTAGCTTTTTTAGTATTGAACCTCATACATAAAAGTTACTTGGAGGTCTACGAATAACTGGATTGTATTTGTATGGGATGTTGTCTAACGGTGACTTTGGTAACAAGAACGAATGTAATTGGCTTGACTCTTCCTTGTCGAATCACCTTAGGGCTAGGTCTGGAACTGAACATTATTTGATCTCCGTCGCTGAATTTGCGTCTATCGTCATCTCCTTAACAACACCTTCATCCATAGCCACCAATCTTGCATCCTGCTCTCGTCACAATTTCCATTTCGCCACGACCCATTCCAACAAATTCAACCCTAACATCAATCTTCACGTCTTTGATTCTACCCGAGTTTTTTCCTCATTATCACATCTACTTATCAATTCGACAAGAGTTTGTCATGTCGGGGCTTACTGTTTCAACCAATCCAATGCTGTTACTGACGACTTCAACATTGCCACAGTCATTGCTAACACGTGCACGAAATGTCATATAGCTGGGGTTTTTATATGTGACAGTGAGGATGTTGGTGGTGTTAGCCATGATTTTGACAATGTTGAAGCAGTCGTCAAGACCAAGATTGGATTGATTGCAACGGTAAAGCCCGAGATGACAAAGTCTTGTTGGTATTGAGATATAGGTGTGATAATGGGAAAACACTCGGGTACAATCATTGACGTGGAGATTGGGAATCGGGGTGACTTTGTTGGAATGGGTCGTGGCGAAATGAGAATTGTGATGAGACCAGAATGCAAGATTGGTGGCAATGGGTGATGGAGATGTTAAGGAAATGACGGTAGATGCAAATTCAGCGATGAAGATCAGATAATGGTTAGTTCTAGACCTTACCCTAAGGTGATTTAACCAGAAAGAGACAAGCCAATCACATTCTTCCTTGTTACCAGGATAACTGTTAGTCAACATCCCATACAAATACATTCCAATCATCCGTAGACCTTCGATTCACAATTATGTCAAGGTTCAATACTGAAAAACCCAGTGTACTTCAACCAGTAGAAGTACGTTTCTGTTTTTTTGCATGCATGATTACACAGACAGTGGGAAGAAAGGATAAGTGTGGACTCACTTGATCTCATACCGTCGAAGGCAACTTGGGAATGTCCGAATCCCCGTGACTATCACCGTCATTATGTTGCACCCTAACACTTACCAGCACAACCATGACATATCCTTTCCCATATCCTTATCCCACGATAAGAAAACCCTACATATTTATCTCATTTATCACACCTTCCATCTGACAACTATCATTATTTTGATAATAAATCCTCTACCATCTAGAACTCGTACCGTTATATTTCCTAGCAAGACCGTCCCTATCATTTTTCTGTCATCTACTACAACCAATCTCAACATCAAACATCCTCACATATGTCGGCCAACACACAATTCATATGTATCTTTAACTTTCGACATAGCTGACAGAACTTACAAGTAGAAAATATAATAACGAACTAATCTCCAATGTTTCAAAAATGATGTTTTTGAAATTCATCGTGAATCGAAGATCTTTAGTCAGGAAGAAAATCAAACATCTAAAATTCCGTGCAAGTGCTTTAATGAATGGTAAACCCGCATAAACTTAATTTATCCTCACTGTGGGTCTACTTTATTAATTTTACTGACTGAATATGATATTGCTTTTCTTCGTGGTACCGACAAAACATACTGTAATTATGTATTTTAGGTAATCAATGAACTCAATACCGATAAAAGAAATGCCGAGCGTCATTATTCACACAGCATTTACCCACGTTTCCTAATCATAAAGTCCCCTGAAAGTTGCAATTCAGGTCCGCTAATGTCTCTCACCATCCCATCAGTCTATCTGGCATATTTTCTTCTGTTGGCCTTTTCTTTACCTACCATCGATTGTCCCGTTGTTTCGCCCCTTTAATCTCGCTACTTAATCTTTGTGAAAAATCATTTCAATTATTGGATTATCTCTGGTGTAATGGTAACACGACTGACCAACTAATCAGGAGATCTGAAGTTCGATCCCCAGTTGAGCAAGGCTGATTTTTGAGATGATCCTTTTTCCTCTTTTCTTTTTCTGCTTTATCTAACAAGTAGTCTCACAATAACTACAATTGTATAGTGTCACTCAGATATATATGGGAGTTATTATCTTTTTAAAATCATTTCTCTGTTATCTATTGTAATGCTTTTTGTTTGAATATTATATTATTGGTTTATAAATGTTTAGTCTGATCCAGGGCCTTCTAAAAATAGTATCGGGCCTGTCCAACCGAATTGCGCGAGTTCTCTGCTGGGCTTAAAATTTAAAACCCCGCGATATTTGATTGTCAACAAAGTTTGTGTGTTATAGTACACATTACACACCACAGTTACGCTGGATTACCTGTTGATACAATGAATTTATCGCGTCGTTTGTTATTATTTCTGTTCATGGATATATATTCATTGTGATTGCCAATCCCACCATGATGTTTGTTGTGGTATCTTTTAAAATCTAATTTAGCAATTGAAAAATAATTTAAAGGTAATTTAAAAACTATAGTGTCATCTTAGCCATCATCTGTCGTCGAGCGAAACTTTGAGTTGTTGCCTTGAGTCAAAACAAAACCGGATGATCTTGTACTTGTACACATCAAAATGAAATTGTCATTGATAGTCTATTCAGTGATGCCAAAACTCCGGTTTCACCTGAAAAAACTCTGGTCTTGAGCAAAAAATTCCTAGTTCCGGGCAACTTCCGTCAAATTCCGGTGAGGTCAAATTCTTCCAAGGACGCCCCCCCCCCCTTCCAACCACCACATCATCATCACTGCCACTAGAATTATAACCATCATCACTACCACTACTACTGCAACCACCACCACATCATCATCATCACTACCACTACTACTACAACCAGCACCACATCATCATCACTACCACTACCACAACTACCATCACTATTACAACCACCACCACCACATCATCACTACTACAACCACCACCACCACCACATCATCATCACTACCTCTACTACTACAACCACGACACCACATTATCACTACCACTACTACTACCCCACCACCGCCACATCAACATCACTACCACTACTACTACAATCACCACCACCACATCATCATCACTACCACTATTACTACAACTACCACCAACACCACATCATCACTACCACTACTACTACAACCACCACCACATCATCATCATCACTACCACTACTACTACAACCAGCACCACATCATCATCACTACCACTACCACAACTACCATCACTATTACAACCACCACCACCACATCATCACTACTACAGCCATCACCACCACCACATCATCATCACTACCTCTACTACTACAACCACGACACCACATTATCACTACCACTACTACTACCCCACCACCGCCACATCATCACTACCACTACTACTACAATCACCACCACCACATCATCACTACCACTATTACTACAACTACCACCAACACCACATCATCACTACCACTACTACTACAACCACCACCACCACCATCTGGGTGGGGTTCCTGACCTCCCATAGTGGGCAGGGAGGTACTTGCTGTGTCTTCTATCCCCCTATATCTGTTTTCCAACATGCTTTCTGTCTTTGTCTTGGAATGAGATTACTTGGTTTTGTCCTGGCCCTGGCCGGGGTCCTAGCTGGGAGGGAAACAGTCAAATGTTTAGTTATTGTTTTGGGAGATGCTATTTTTTTCCTTGTAAATCATCTCTCTGTTATGTAATATTATATTTGTTATTTTGAATTTATAATGTAAGCATTTGAGTGTATTCCTCTTTGTTGGATTTTGTGCTTGTGTCCGGATGAGACTTATAGGTGGTCTCAAACTAAGTACATTGATAGTGTGCTCTTGGAATCTACATCTGATCCCTATTTGTTCTCAGTTCCCCTTTGTCTTACTTTCTCTTTGCTGCTTTAATTGTAATTCTAGAACTTTTTACTATCCATTTTCTTCCTTTTTTCTGGCGCTGATATAACCTAAATGTGTTGCAAGCGCCGTAAAACCCTTAAAAACAAAACAAAACAAACACCACCACCATATCATCATTACCACTACTACAACAACCACCACCACCACATCATCACTACCACTACTACTGCAACAACCACCACCACTACATCATCATCACTGCAACTACCACTACTATTAGAACCACCACTAGCACATCAGCATCACTACCACTACTACTACAACCACCACCACCACATCATCACTACCACTACTACTACAACCACCACCATCACATCATTACCACTACTACTACAACCAACACCACCACATAATCATTACCACTACTACTACAAGCACCACCACCACATCATCATTAAAACTACTACTACAACCACTACCACCACATCATAACTAACACTACTACTACAACCACTACCACCACATCATCACTACCACTACTACTACAACCACCACATCATCATCACTACCACTAATACTACTACAACAGCTACCACATCATCATCACTACCACATCATCACTACCACCACTACTACAACCACCACCTCATCTTCATCACAACCACCACCACCACATCATCATCACTACCACTGCTACTACAACCACCACCACCACCACATCATCATTACTACCACTACTACTACTACAACAACCACTATCACATCTTCATCATCACTACCACTATTTCTACAACCACCAACACCACATCATCCTCACTACCACCAGTACTACAATCTCTACCATTTGATTTTGGTGCTTTACTTCATTTGAAATAAGGAAACTTTGGGATTGTATTTGGCAATGTGTTTATGTATCATAGTATAATTCTAATCAGTTATCTATTTAGAACTATACAAAACGTAAACACAATGCCAAATACCATTCCAATTCCTTTTTCTTGTGTGCGGAAATTCCATTTCGGCATTGAAATTCCTACGAGTGGTGTCTGAAACTCATGTGAGCCAAATTTAAAATTGGCGTCTCTGTCTATTTATCTTAATTCTTAAAAAAAGCTCACCTCTCAATCAACATCAACATCATCTTGCTAGAAATTGTAAGTTACCATATTTAACACCATCAATACAATTCTCCTTCTCATCTCCTCCTTTTCATCAACCTCCATCTCCTCCACCTCATCACCATCATCATCATCATCATCATCATCATCATCATCATCATCATCATCATCAGATACCCCCCTCCAAAATTCTAACCATTCATTTAATCACGGTATTAATCAAAGGTGCATCATTCATTTTTTTCATCATCAAATTAATCGGCAATGACTGTATTAGTATCACCGTTATGAAGTGAAAATATTGAAATATCACTTGCCTCCTTACTTTCTCCGCCTCCTCCCCCCCCCACCCCCTCTTCTTCTTTCCATTTGATTTCTTTTTTGGTCCGGCATAACTAAATGAAAGATAGAGGGGGAGATGAACTATAAAAGACTGCGAAGAGAGAGAGAGAAGAGAGAGAGAGAGAGAGAGAGAGAGAGAGAGAGAGAGAGAGAGAGAGAGAGAGAGAGAGAGAGAGAGAGAGAGAGAGAGGAGATATGGGCGAACAACTAATAGACACGAGAGAGAGAGAGTTGGTTCGAGCGGTAGTCTGTGCGCAGAACTAAGCCCAGCAGAGAAAGTGGGTCATGCGCGGTGGCTCTGCCTATCTCTTTTGGTCGCCTCGGTCTGATCCTATGCTTGTGTCTCGATGAGACGTTTATGTGATCCCAAACTAAGTGCTCTGATAGTGTGCTCTTGGAATCTAAGACTATTTCCCTATTTGAACCAATCCCACTTGTCTTACTGTTTTTGGGTACATTTACTTGTGTCTCTAAAATATTTTTTACTATTCCATCTCCTTCCTTATTACTGTCGCTTAAATTACCTAAATGTATCGCAAATGTAAAACTGCTAAAAACAACAAAAGCAAAATTCACCCCTTGTTTTCGGAAGATATTCCAAGGATTTGCTTCTAACTTTTAGATAGGCCGTTGGTCTCCTAAAAATATTTTCTACCGGATTCATCAGAATAGCTACCCAAAACTCCTGACTTAAAATCAGTCCTTTTGCTTGAGGCGAGTGTTCTGCCAATTTACCAATCGATGTTAAAATTTAAGTTCTTTTGTTACTCTGCAGTTTGTGTGTGTAGATTTGTCTGTCTGCGCGGGCGCGCCTGCATGCAAGGATGGCCGAGAAAGATAGAGATATAGATAGAGTGAGTGGTAAAGGAGGGATAGATATATAGATGGGTAGAGTGATAACAAATGGGAGGGAGGGAGGGACGGGAAAGGAGAGGGGGGGGGGGTGTAATAGGCAGGGACGTATAGTTTCTTAAAAATGCAGGGTAACGTTCTTTGCAGAAAGTACCTTTAGCTCGATTCGATATGATTTCACGTCTCCACTTAAATCTGTGCAGTTTCTCTTCAATGATCCTATTGCTTGTCGGGATACGACGTTTGGTTATTTCAAAAGTAAATAACACTGAAGTTTCTCTGGAAATCCATTTTATTGACCCATACCTCTTTGAATTAAATTTTCTCGGGTGCTTTCATTATAAATCTTGAATTTTCTTTTTACCTATCCAGTCTTTTACTGAGACACATTTACAAAATAACAATTTTGCAAAAGTATTTTTTATTTGTAAAAAGCATAGAGATGACTTAGGGAATTTGTGTTGATGTGGTAAGGCAATGTTATGATATAATATGTGATGGTTATGATAAGGTGATGGTTTTATGGCATTGTGATAATGGTAGGCAATGTGATGATGACATGGCCAATGTAATGTATAATAAATGTGATGGTATGGGATAATTATATGATGGTATGACCATGTGAATATGGTAGGACAATGTGATGACAAAGGGATACTGCTATGATCGGTCCATCTAACGATGTGATGATTATAGGAATTATGGGATGATGGTAGGGATTACTGTGTATGATCACCAACACCACATCATCACTACCACTACTACTACAACCACCACCACATCATCATCATCACTACCACTACTACTACAACCAGCACCACATCATCATCACTACCACTACCACAACTACCATCACTATTACAACCACCACCACCACATCATCACTACTACAGCCATCACCACCACCACATCATCATCACTACCTCTACTACTACAACCACGACACCACATTATCACTACCACTACTACTACCCCACCACCGCCACATCATCACTACCACTACTACTACAATCACCACCACCACATCATCACTACCACTATTACTACAACTACCACCAACACCACATCATCACTACCACTACTACTACAACCACCACCACCACCATCTGGGTGGGGTTCCTGACCTCCCATAGTGGGCAGGGAGGTACTTGCTGTGTCTTCTATCCCCCTATATCTGTTTTCCAACATGCTTTCTGTCTTTGTCTTGGAATGAGATTACTTGGTTTTGTCCTGGCCCTGGCCGGGGTCCTAGCTGGGAGGGAAACAGTCAAATGTTTAGTTATTGTTTTGGGAGATGCTATTTTTTTCCTTGTAAATCATCTCTCTGTTATGTAATATTATATTTGTTATTTTGAATTTATAATGTAAGCATTTGAGTGTATTCCTCTTTGTTGGATTTTGTGCTTGTGTCCGGATGAGACTTATAGGTGGTCTCAAACTAAGTACATTGATAGTGTGCTCTTGGAATCTACATCTGATCCCTATTTGTTCTCAGTTCCCTTTTGTCTTACTTTCTCTTTGCTGCTTTAATTGTAATTCTAGAACTTTTTACTATCCCATTTTCTTCCTTTTTTCTGGCGCTGATATAACCTAAATGTGTTGCAAGCGCCGTAAAACCCTTAAAAACAAAAACAAAACAAACACCACCACCATATCATCATTACCACTACTACAACAACCACCACCACCACATCATCACTACCACTACTACTGCAACAACCACCACCACTACATCATCATCACTGCAACTACCACTACTATTAGAACCACCACTAGCACATCAGCATCACTACCACTACTACTACAACCACCACCACCACATCATCACTACCACTACTACTACAACCACCACCATCACATCATTACCACTACTACTACAACCAACACCACCACATAATCATTACCACTACTACTACAAGCACCACCACCACATCATCATTACAACTACTACTACAACCACTACCACCACATCATAACTAACACTACTACTACAACCACTACCACCACATCATCACTACCACTACTACTACAACCACCACATCATCATCACTACCACTAATACTACTACAACAGCTACCACATCATCATCACTACCACATCATCACTACCACCACTACTACAACCACCACCTCATCTTCATCACAACCACCACCACCACATCATCATCACTACCACTGCTACTACAACCACCACCACCACCACATCATCATTACTACCACTACTACTACTACAACAACCACTATCACATCTTCATCATCACTACCACTATTTCTACAACCACCAACACCACATCATCCTCACTACCACCAGTACTACAATCTCTACCATTTGATTTTGGTGCTTTACTTCATTTGAAATAAGGAAACTTTGGGATTGTATTTGGCAATGTGTTTATGTATCATATATAATTCTAATCAGTTATCTATTTAGAACTATACAAAACGTAAACACAATGCCAAATACCATTCCAATTCCTTTTTCTTGTGTGCGGAAATTCCATTTCGGCATTGAAATTCCACGAGTGGTGTCTGAAACTCATGTGAGCCAAATTTAAAATTGGCGTCTCTGTCTATTTATCTTAATTCTTAAAAAAAGCTCACCTCTCAATCAACATCAACATCATCTTGCTAGAAATTGTAAGTTACCATATTTAACACCATCAATACAATTCTCCTTCTCATCTCCTCCTTTTCATCAACCTCCATCTCCTCCACCTCATCACCATCATCATCATCATCATCATCATCATCATCATCATCATCATCATCATCAGATACCCCCCTCCAAAATTCTAACCATTCATTTAATCACGGTATTAATCAAAGTGCATCATTCATTTTTTTCATCATCAAATTAATCGGCAATGACTGTATTAGTATCACCGTTATGAAGTGAAAATATTGAAATATCACTTGCCTCCTTACTTTCTCCGCCTCCTCCCCCCCCCCCCCCACCCCCTCTTCTTCTTTCCATTTGATTTCTTTTTTGGTCCGGCATAACTAAATGAAAGATAGAGGGGGAGATGAACTATAAAAGACTGCGAAGAGAGAGAGAGAGAGAGAGAGAGAGAGAGAGAGAGAGAGAGAGAGAGAGAGAGAGAGAGAGAGAGAGAGAGTATGGGCGAACAACTAATAGACACGTGAGAGAGAGAGTTGGTTCGAGCGGTAGTCTGTGCGCAGAACTAAGCCCAGCAGAGAAAGTGGGTCATGCGCGGTGGCTCTGCCTATCTCTTTTGGTCGCCTCGGTCTGATCCTATGCTTGTGTCTCGATGAGACGTTTATGTGATCCCAAACTAAGTGCTCTGATAGTGTGCTCTTGGAATCTAAGACTATTTCCCTATTTGAACCAATCCCACTTGTCTTACTGTTTTTGGGTACATTTACTTGTGTCTCTAAAATATTTTTTACTATTCCATCTCCTTCCTTATTACTGTCGCTTAAATTACCTAAATGTATCGCAAATGTAAAACTGCTAAAAACAACAAAAGCAAAATTCACCCCTTGTTTTCGGAAGATATTCCAAGGATTTGCTTCTAACTTTTAGATAGGCCGTTGGTCTCCTAAAAATATTTTCTACCGGATTCATCAGAATAGCTACCCAAAACTCCTGACTTAAAATCAGTCCTTTTGCTTGAGGCGAGTGTTCTGCCAATTTACCAATCGATGTTAAAATTTAAGTTCTTTTGTTACTCTGCAGTTTGTGTGTGTAGATTTGTTTGTCTGCGCGGGTGCGCCTGCATGCAAGGATGGCCGAGAAAGATAGAGATATAGATAGAGTGAGTGGTAAAGGAGGGATAGATATATAGATGGGTAGAGTGATAACAAATGGGAGGGAGGGAGGGACGGGAAAGGAGAGGGGGGGGGGGTGTAATAGGCAGGGTAACGTTCTTTGCAGAAAGTACCTTTAGCTCGATTGATATGATTTCACGTCCTCCACTTAAATCCGTGCAGTTTCTCTTCAATTGAATCCTATGCTTGTCTGGATACGACGTTTGGTTATTTCAAAGTAAATACACTGATAGTTTCTCTGGAATCCATTTCTATGGACCAAATACTCTTTGAATTAATTTTTCTCGGGTGCTTTCAATTATAAATCTAGAATTTTCTTTTACTATCCCAGTCTTTTACTGAGACACATTTACAAAAATAACAATTTTGCAAAAGTATTTTATTTGTAAAAAGCATAGAGATGACTTAGGCAATGTTATGATATAATAATGTGATGGTATAATTTGATGGTATGACATTGTGATAATGGTAGGACAATGTGATGATGACATGGCAATGTAATGATATAATATAATGTGATGGTATAGGGATAATTTGAATATGGTATGACAATGTGAATATGGTAGGACAATGTGATGACAAAGGGATACTGCGATAATGGTATAAAGATGTGATGATATAGGAAGCATGGGATGATGGTAGGGATAATGTGATGATGATTTAGTACTGTGATGATGATATAGTACTGTGATGATATTGGAATGTGATGATATTGCAATGTAATGATGATATTGCATTGTGATGATGATATTGATAATGTGATGATGATATTGATATTGTGATGATGATATTGATATTGTGATGATGATGATATTGATATTGTGATGATGATGATATGATAATGTGATGGTAAAGGGACGATATAGGGATACTATGATGATCGTATATGATCAGTAAATAAAATTTATTGAACAAAAACATTGTGATTTTTTAATTTATCATGTTTATTTTATTTTCCTTATGGGATCCTCTCAAATAGTGACTTCCATTGTGATCCTTTGAGATCAAGTCTTGCTTACTTTTTTTACGCTTGTCAACGTGCTCGTGGGTTTCCCCTCTTTTCCTTTTTTTCAGGTCCTGTCCTGGACTAAGACTTCTTGCCAATGTTTCATGTACAATTCTGGCAAAAACTTTGCAGGTACTTTGATTTCACGGTGATCTGAAACTCAGTACACTGATAGTTTGCTCTTATTAACCTCTGTTCCCTATTTGAGAAAGTGAAATGACCTGTGTCGCTAGTGCTTTATATCCATTAAAACATATTTGAAAACTTACAATACGTTTTGTAAACATAGAGTGCATTCCTTTTGGTGGGATCGCATGCTCTATATCTGGTTGAGGCCTTTTGATGAACTTAAACTAAGTGCGTTAATGGTATGCTCTTAAATTAAACTTTTGTTCTATAATTGAGCCAGTCCCTTGGTCTCACCTTTTCTTGGGTGCTTTCAATTGTCAATCTAACTCTTTCTTCCTTTTTCCTTGCGCTGATATTACACAAATGTGTCGTAAGCGTAAGACCTTCAAAATATTTTGATGCTCCGGAATAGGTACATATCTACCTAATCTATTTTTCATTTAGTTTTAATCTAACCTTTTTCTCTGGGTGGGGATCCTGACCCCCCACAGCGGGGAGGGAGGTACACACTGTCTTCTATCCCCTTATATCTGTTTTCCAACATGCTTTCCGTCTTTGTCTTGGAATGAGATTACTTAGTTTTTTTCCTGGCCCTGGTCGGAGTCCTGGCTGGGAGGGAAACAGTCAAATGCATAGTTATTGTTTTGGGAGATATTTTTTTTCCATGTAAATCATCTCTGTTATATTAGTATATTTGTTATTTTTTAATGTATAATGTAAGCATTTGAGTGTGTTCCTCGTTGTTGGATTTTGTTCTTGTGTCCGGATGAGACTTATAGGTGATCTCAAACTAAGTACATTGGTGGTATGCTCTTGGAATCTACATCTGATCCCTATTTGTTCCCAGTTCTATGTCTTACTTTCTCTTGGGTACTTCAATTGTAATGCTAGAACTTTTTACTATCCCATTTTCTTCCTTTTTACTGGCGCTGATATAACCTAATTGTGTTGCAAGCGCCGTAAAACCCTTAAAAACAAACAAAACATAACCTTTTTCTAAGCTAAAGAACCCTTGATAATCTGGAATGCGTTATCTACCTTCAAAACACACTTGGCCAACTGGGTGGGGTCTGTCTTTCTGTCATTATTTTGGAATTCGATTACTTGGTTTCGTCCTGGCCCTTGTCTTGGCTGAGGGGGAAACAGTCAAATGTACAGTGTTAATTTGGGAGATATTTTATTTCCTTGTTAGTAATCTCTTATGTACTGATAGTCATGTTTTTGTTTTGAACATAGTTTGTAAACAGTGGGTGCATTCCTTTTAGACATCTTGTGCTGGTGTCTGAATGGGATATCTCGAACTAAGTAAATTGGTATGCTCTTGGAATCTTCCTCTGTTCCCTATTCGAAAATTTATCTTAATTTTTACTGGGTGCTGTTACATCAGTTCCATATTTTTTTACTATCTCATTCTCTTCCTTTTCCTGGCGCTGTGGAACAGGGAGGTAATTATCCCCCTAATCTTTTTCTCAACATTCTGTCTGTCTTGGGATGAGATTACTTGGTTTTGTCCTGGCCCTGGCCGGATACCCTGGCTAAGAGGGAAACGGTCAGAGGTTTGGGAGCTGATTTTTTTTGTCGTGGAAATCATCGCTTTGTTATGCTCTATCATATGTTTTGTTTACATATTATATAAGATTTTTAAAGATTTGAGTGTATTACTCTTAGTGGGGCTGGGTGGGATTCCTGACCTAACATTGTTGGCAAGGGGAAGGGGGGGGGGTACTTACTATGTGTTCTATCCCTCTTATATCTGACTTCGTCTTCGAATTTGGTTTTGTCCAGGGCCTGGACCGGATGCCCTTGCTGAGTGGGAAACAGTCAAATGTTTATTAATTTTGAGAGGTTATTTTTTCTTCTTGTGAATCATCTCTGTTATGCACTGAATTATGATCTGTTTACATGTTATATATGCTTTGTAAACATTTGAGTGTGTTCCTCTTAGTGGGGACCAGTGCGTGTGTCTGGATGAGACTTTTAGGTGATCTCCAACTAAGTACACTGATAGTGTGCTAATCTACATCTGTTTTCCTATTTGAACCAATTCCCTTTTGTCTTACCTTTTCTTGGGTGCTTAAATTGTAATTCTAGAACTTTTTACTATCCCATTTTCTTCCTTTTTTTCTGGCTCTGATATGATTTGAATGTGTTGCAAGCGCCGTAAAACCATTAAAAACAAAAACAATATGCGCCGCTGAGAGCGGGACTCAAACCCAGGATATTCCGAATTAAAAGCCAGCATCATACCACAAGACCACATAGCCGCACATTCTATGAATATCTCATTTTGTAATCTAACCTGTATTAGCACATTCCACTTATAAGGCTAATGGACTCCAAAGCTCGGCTTTCTTATCACGTTGGTAAAAGAAACCTTTTCCACAAATAAATCAGTTTCGTCTCAATGCATGCTTTTATAACCAGAAAATTAATTGTATTGGTTTGTCGAGTGGCAGATATGTTAGAATGAACAAGGCATTTCGTCCAATTCAAGGAGAGACATGTTTTATTCATTTGACTCATTGCTGTCTGGTAAATCCAATACTCACAAGGACATGTCTTTGGGATTTAACAATTCTCAATTTATGGCTCCTCCTCATATTGTGACCACGAGCCTATTCTAAAGGTATATGCGCAACACGGTAACGCATGATTTTATAACCAAAAAATGAATCGTATTGATTTGTCAACACGACATATTGTGTCGGAATGAACAAAGTATTTCGTCGTTTTCAAGGAGAGATATAATCTATTCGTTTGACGCAATGCTCTCTGACAATCCCGATAATCTCAAGGAGATTTCAAATTTTGGGATTTAACCAGGTTTTAGAGTTTTTACTCAAATGAGGGTCAATTTTTCGATCGATATTTAAAGGAGAGTTTTCTAACCAAATTTTTAGATATATGATTTTCTAAGTACGGTAGTTAACTGGTTAATATCTTGATTGATTTAACAAGGTATCTACATAAAAAAAAATATCAAGGAGCATCTAAATCATATAAGCCTGTGTTTATGATAACTGTCAGTGTTGGTCAAAGAAAAGTAGAGGAAAACCTGTAGGCAATGATTAGTGGACACATTATCACATCATGAGTAAATCAATTATATAATTATGTAAGATATAACTATATTTAGTATCTTGTTAAATCATAATAAAATGAACGCGATAAACTAAGAACTGCCAAATACACCTGGTATGTGCGAAATGTCCACGATGTGAGCATTTGTACTGGAAAACACTACCTGGGAACTTTGACGAGTGATCCCTGTTCGCAACGTCTTCTTTACAGTCTTTGCATGTAATTACCGATAGACATCTACATAATAGAAGGTCATTGTCCATTTTGTCGAAGTGTCCATTGATGCATCATGGTTACCTTTTTTTTTATCTCCGCATAAAAAATGCAAACTTTGAGAGAAAAGCGCTTGCGGGAAAAACAAGAGAATATTTCCTTTATCATTTTATAGAACTATTTATTTCGTGAAACGATTCAAAGAGTTTCTCGATCAAAGAGCCAATATTTTTTTCGATGCATATCAACAATAATAGTCTGATATAGTCTGTTGTTTCACATAAAAAGAGAAGGTGATGACAATGATGATGATAAGTATGATGATGAAGAAGAAAAAGAAGCAGGAGGAGGAGGAGAAGTAGTAGTAGAAGAAGCAGTAGCAGCAGCAGTAGTAATACTAGTAATAATAATAATAATAACAATAATAATAACAACAACAACCAATAATATATTATTATAATAGTTGAAGCAGTAGTAGTTGTAGTAAAAGTATTAGGAGTAGTAGTGGTAGTAGTAGTAGCAGTAGCAGAAGTAGTTGTAGAAGAAGAAGATGATAAAGAAGAAAACGTGCAAAATTGGTCGCGGAAACCATATAGGCCTATAGTCTATATATAGAATTCATTCTCAGTATACAGTTCTACAAATTCCATAACTTCAGTTCATAAACTTTCAGAAAATCCAAACTTTAAAAATAATTCTCAAAAAGTTTCTGGCAGGTAGCTAAAATCGATGCTATTAATTCCGCCCTATGTCCTAATCTCTTCGACTGGGAATAAAAATATAAGCAGAGGTATGACGTTAAAAATCGAGCATTAATATAGCGCATTATCCACTAAACGTGCTCAAAGACCTTGCCAGTGGATCACTGGCCAATAGCGACGTAGGACCAAATATAACGCGTGATAGGCGATTTTACATTTGATTTCCGACAGAGACAACGCTGTTAACAGGCAGGAACTCATTTTATACCCGAGTACGGTACGATAATGTGAGTAAAGAGCCTTATCCCAGGATTCAACTTTGCGCCGCTCAGAGCGGGACTCAAACTAAAAACCATCCTATTCCAAGGTTAGTGCCATACCACAAGGCCGTCAAGTGACTTCCATTGGTTGCATTCACTATGCTTAATTGGAATTGTTTGGTTGATTTGATAATGTGGGCATTAGGTAAAGGGGTGAATTAAGGGATAATAGCCAGATTAATGTTCGATTGTTATCCCAAATTGATGACAGGATGTCTTTATGGGAAGAGAAATGATTCATTCCAATATCATTGTCGCTTTATCTAAGGATTGACAGTGTCACGATCTGTTTATGGCTGATTAACCAGTTAACTGCCGTACTTTGTGAAACCATGTATTTAAAAATTTGGCCAGAAAACTTGTCCTTCAAAGATCGATCGATTTAAATTACACTTATCTTGGAAAGAACTCTCAAACCTGGGACTTTGACATCTTGGCAAAAACTCTTAAACCTGGGACTTTTCTAAGTCCCAGGTTTGAGAATTTCGATCGATATTTGAAGGCTGAGTTTTCTGGCCAAAATTTTAAATACATTATTCTCCATAATAGGGCAGTTAATGTTTCCACCTATTTAGAGTTATTGATGCGACGGTGCTATAATAACAGAGGAAAAACCACGGAAAGGGGTGGGTGGGGTTGGGTTGGGGTTCTAAAGTTCACAAGTTGTTTTTTTTTTCAACCGGAGGACACAGCGAAGCCGGGTAATAATATTGTCAAGGTACACTGAAGAAAAATATCGTATTTTTACTCTCCCAAATATTGGGTATTTTTGTTGTGTAATTCTGATGTCATCAATATTTTATAATATTTAATGACTAAATCGAAGCATGTCTTAAGATAAACGGATTATTTAGAAAGGAACAGAATCAATAACATTTAAGTAGAGGAATATCGAAAGTTGGTAGCTCGACTTTCAGGTTTGTATTCATTTTCATTTCATTCAGCAATTAAGTTATAAAAACCAGAACAAGCAAATAATTATTCAGTTTCCGACAAATTTGAATTGATTATGCCAATGCTCATTTTGATCAGCTTGACCCCAATTGTATGTTTATACAAAATTTATAAAATTTTCTTTTCATAAACAAAGCAGCGTGTTTGAATCTAATAAGAAATATCCAATCGTTAAAGAGCAACAAACCGTGGACTGGGTTAGACGAAAACCTGGATATAGATCGCGCCATTTGGTAAAAACTAACGCTGGGCCCATACCGTTGGGTAATCAGAGTTGTGTTTCCAGGTTAAAAAAATCTTCTCTCAGGGTCATTTTGATTCATCGATATTTGAAGGGAAGGTTTTCCGGGCAAAATTTTTAAAAATGTGTTCTCACCGAGCACGGTGGTTCTTACTCGTGTTGTTGTCTTAAGTTGTAAATTAACCCCTATTCACGTCACTCAAGAGTTATGTAACCATGGACACCTTCCATGACACAAGCAACAATGTATCCAGCTTGTGTTACATATAACATATCACTCTATCATAACCTTAGCGATAAGGCATTATTATCCCTTATCTATGGCCGAGATTTTCAATTGACTTAAGGCACAGGGGGTGATATACAATGTATCAAAGTAATATACGGCTTTACTCAGGGGATAAGTGATTGGTGATTGGTCGGTACAGCTGTAATAATAATAATACGCGTTATATCAGGGTGGAAGTGATATCCCTATATTATTATTGTGCTTGATTTTAGGTGAGGAATTTTCTATTTCTGCTGCAATGCAATTACTATTACGATGATAAAGTGACGTTTCATGTGAAAAGATAAGCAAATTTAACGGAATCCCATAAATAACAACTATCCAAGGTAATTCCAAAAATAATATAGTATTTATCTTATCCAATGCATTTGTGAACCAACAAACATTTCAAACCGGTATTGCATCGGGGTAAACTTGATGCTGACAATAATTGTAAATAAATATGGAAATCCAGTTTAATAATGTATATGGTGTATTCAGTGTTCTTATCTTTGGAAAACAAAAATAACATTTCTATAATCAAAGAAATATGAAAAAAAACCCCGTTTATGAAGCAGTGCAGGACTAAACAGAAAGAAACATTCAAGAAAACAAAACAAAAGCGAAACCAGAACCAAAAATAAAAAAAAACAACAAATAAAAAAACAAAAACAAAAAAAACAAAACAAAACAAAAGAAAAAAAAGGGAAAAAAATAAATTAAAAAAACCCATTAAAAAAACAAACAAAAACGACTGTTGAGGCAGTTGAATTTTTGGGGCGGTTTTTACTTGTACTTTTCAAAGCAGGCTGGTTCTTCGGGATTTTTTGTTGTTGTATAATCATTTATTCATTGTCTGGTGCTCTTCCATACTCACCTTTTCAGATTAATGACATACACTACCACTGCCTCTCCCTAATTTGTTACTAACAATAAAGAAAGTGAGTAGGAAAGTGCCAGAAAACAATAGAGAATGAAATTTCGCGGCAACGATGGGGGCTCGAACCCACAAACTTACTGGTACGACAACGCCATCTGGCCGGGGA
>NC_088360.1:54049771-54067271 GCF_034508935.2 Berghia stephanieae | reverse complement strand
CATCATCGTCATCACATCACAGCCACACCACCACCGCCATCATCATCATATCACATCATCACATTATATCATCATCATCTCACATCATCGTCATCATCATCCACCACACACTCATCATCATCATCATCATCATCATCATCATCATCATCATCATCATCATCATCATCATCACGCAAACAATATGAATAGACAAGAATTATATATCTGTATTCCACTTTCATTTCGATTTGTTGCTCAAATGAATTCAATTTTACAGTCATGGGTTCTCACATTGGTGTCACCGTTGCGTTGGTGAACTGCTTCACTTCAATTCAAACATTGTTTTGTAAGATTGACACTGACACCGACACTGATATCAAACTGAAAATATATATCTCAGAGTTTGGGTTTCATTTCCTTCACCATTCACTTTTCTGACAGCTAGAATAAAATGGGGTAAAATACATTTTGAGTTCCTCTGGTGGAATTCCATCAACTTTCCTCGCCTCACGTTCTTGGGCCAAAAACTGTGGGCCAAAAACTGCGGAATCAGGGCCAGCAAAAAAAAAAAAAAAAAAAAAAGAAAAAATAGGGAAATGCTTTATTTAATGTTTTTTTTTTTTGCCGTGTAAAATATGATTTTTATTGTACTGAGTTTTTAATTATGAAAACAACTTAAATCTGTGGTTAGAAATAATGATATGCAACACTGTTTATGTTCCAATTTGTTGTAGTTTCACACCTTGAGTGGGTTATGTTACTTTCTTAAAAATTTTATTTGGTCTTTATTATTCACTTGCCTGTTTGTGCTTGTATGTGTGTGTGTATGTGTGTGTGTGTGTTGTGTCGGTTTGTCTGTATATTGGAGTTTGTGTTATGTATTGTATATCTGTAATGCAAACAAAATAGATATCTAGAGAAAGGACCGGGAGAGATGTTTGGGTTGGTAGCATGAGTGTGTCTGCATTTAGTGTGATTTTGACACAAATACAAAAACAAACATACACACATATAGGCAAACGCACTCTCACAAAATATATATCAATAAATATGATTATGTGAATATATGTATATATATGTATGTATATATATATTATTATATAAATATATATATATATATTGAGTGTTATTGGGTACTTGTAGGTACGAGAGTGCTCGATAATTAGAGCATATAAAAATAAATAAATTTACTCACGTATATGTTAACCAAAACGTGCGTTTCGATGATTCTCTCATCTCCTCAGTTGGCAACTGAGAGAATCATCGAAACGCAAGTTTTGGCTAACATATATACGTGAGTGAATTTATATATATATATATATATATATATATATATATATATATATATATATATATATATATATATATAGAGAGAGAGAGAGAGGGAGAGAGAGAAGAGAGAGTGAGATTGATCATCTTTGTATAAAAATGTAGTTTTGTTCAAGTATTTTTCTAAAAAGCATGGGTCTGGAGTTGCCATTTAAACAGAAGTGAGGGCATATCATTCTATTATTATTATTATTATTATTATTATTATTATTATTATTATTATTATTATTATTATTATTATTATTATTATTATTATTATTATTATTATTATTATTATTATTATTATTATCATTATTATTATCATCATTATTATTATTATTATTATTATGATTATGATTATGATTATTATTATTATTATTATTATTATTATTATTATTATTATTATTATTATTATTATTATTATCATCATCGATATTATCATTTTCGTCGCTACCGAAGAAATGAACTTTAATCTCATTTTTTTGGAGTTTTGTAACGTCTGAGAATCAAAAAAAAAATCAAAACAAAATAAAGCAGTCTTTAAACACGCACAAAAAACCCAACATTTTGACATTTGACATTATTTCTTTGTTTAAATTATATTTCTATTCAGGCACAAAATGACCTTAGGAGGGAACTTGAAAGTAGATTGCGAGAAATCAAACTTGATCAAAAGGTGCGAGTCGCAAGCTTCATGGTCCAGCGAGCAACCTTCCTCAAAATGATGGCAGCACGAAAGAAAGGCTTACGACACTTATTAAATGTCAAGAAACACATTGGCCAAGAGAGTGATGAATATGAGCAAGATGTCGCAGACGAATTGGGAGACATTGGTCAAGTGAATAGTCTGACATACAGCGAATATGATAAAGGTTTAATCGTTAGCGACGAGAATATCCATTCCAATGAAAATCCAAAATTAAGAGAGTTAAGCAGTTCTGCAAATAATGTTGAAGAAGAATACTTTGTTCAAAGTGTCAATAATGAATGGATGGAAATAATATCAAAGAAAAAGAAAGGAGGATTGGTGCAAAAAGGAAAGAATAGAGAATATCTTAAAAGACTTGCTGGCAAAAAGACATCGAAAGACCCAGGTATAAAGGAAGCGCCTTTAAAAGAAAGCACAGGGAACGTAAAATCAACTCCGCTGACGTCACTGGAGAACATCATCGACAATGACGGAGACGAACAAAGTCCAAAACGTAGATCAATCCAACATATAGAAGTTGCATCGAGGTACAAAGAGATAATGGAAAATGATGCAAATAAAACTTATCAAAATCGTAAAAATCGTGAATCGTTCCCCACAATGGCTATACGTGACCAAAAAGACCAGTCTAACACAACATCCATCAAATTGCCGGATATCATATTAGAAAGCAACACTCAGTCCCAGAGCCGTATTGCTTCAAACTCAAGATCTTCAGCTCCTTCAAGTAATTCATTTCCTCAGCATTTGCCCCCTATACAAAACAGCAATCAGCCCATGTCACTGCTGGAAGTACCTAATACATCTTCACTCCCACCACCCCCAGAACCTCAAAGACGTGAGAGATCCGTGACAATGTTATTTGTTGAAGAAAGCGACGATGAGGATGACGATTACTTCAGCCAAGTATCAGCATTCGACATCGAGGCATTTTCCAAATGTCTTAAACGAAAACGAGGCTATTCAATTATTATTTCGTCGGTAGACTTACGTCAAGAACTTGAAAAAGAGAGAATTGAAAACAATAAATTAATGAAAAAAAATTCTAAAAAGACGAAAATGTCAGTAAAGTATCCTCATCATCCGAGCTCATGGGGTGTAAAAGCCATTGAAGAAATAAGTCCAAGACAAAGAAGCAATCAATGGTACCAAAATTTTGTTAAAGCCAAAACATCAAAACATCTGCATACTAAAACATCAATGCAACGCTCGAATGATCCCGAATTTAACCATCGTCAACACAGAGAAGACGAAAACAGTCCGTGGAAGACACCAAGCTCGTCAGATTCTCATTTGCCACCAGAAACACTGTATCAGCTCAAACTAGAACGTCTGAAGCAACAATGCCAGTTACTAAGTCAACGTGTTGCTCTTTTCGTCTCTTCCTGATTTAACGTTGAAAAATCTAACTTAACATTTAGAAAATGACTAGAATCATCTTCATCGTTAGTATTGTCGTCGTTACATGCCTTTCAGAATTTTGCTTTATATAAAAATTTGATTAAAGTTTGCAGGATACCCTGAATATGGGGATACCCATTGGTCGTGAATTATTAAAACAGTGATATGAATGTTGAAGGAAATTAATTTTGAGAATCGGCAAGCCAGTTTAAAAACATAAACATTAATATGAGTACGTCCACTATAAATGAACCCAAACCGCATTACAAGGAGTCCCCAAGAAGGCAAACCTAAAACACTAGACATACAATAATAATAATAATAATAAATGGCATTTATATAGCGCTTTACCCCGTTGTCACAGGCTCTAAGCGCTTTACAGTGATATAAAACAATACATATTACAGTGAGACAAGTGTGAAGGAAACGTGATACGAATTCAATTTAACAACAACAAAATATGAAAATAATATTGCAACATTATGACGTAAAAAGATAAAACTTTAAGCGAGATTTGAACGTTGTCAACGAATCAGAGCATCTCACGTGTGATGGGAGAGAGTTCCAAAAATGGGGGGCCGAAAATTGAAAAGATTGTTCACCTATTTTACGCAATGGCTTAGGTTTGACAAGGATTGATTGGTCATTGCTTGACCTCAAGTTTCTATTGGGGACATATATGTTTAGAAGGTCTATAAGAGGGACTGTTCGTGCTCAGGGATTAGACAACAGTACAAATCTTATAGGCAACTCTTTTTTCCACAGGAAGCCAATGCAACTCACGGAGAAGAAGAGTTGCTCACGGGTATTTTTTGTTATTGCGTACAATGAGCCTGGCTGCGTTATTTTGAGCAACCTGAAGTTTGCTAATTTTGTCTTTAGCTAAATTCGCCCAAAGGGAGTTACAATAGTCCAATTCAGATAAAACAAGGGAATTAATTAAAAGTTCTGCTATATGCTTCGGTATTAAATTACGAATTTTGCTTATTTTTTCATTTCTATGTACATAGATTGTATGGTGTTATTCACGTGGCTTGTCATGGAAAGATCTTTATCAATGATGACGCCAAGGTTTTTTTGCTTTATTGGAAAATTCTATTGTGCTATTTCCGAGAGTAATAGGTGATTTATTTGCCTGCTTAAGGATACTCGGCCTTCCACACATTAAAATCTCAGTTTTACTATCATTTAATTTTAACTTATTGTGGTACATCCAAGATTTAATCTTATTAAAACAGCCCGTAATTCGTTGTATTAAGAACTGTAAATTACTAAGGGGTGCTGAATCATATATTTGCGTACCATCTGCATAAAAATGATAACTCAGATTGAATCTGGATATCACACTAGAAAGGGGCTGCATATATATATATATATATATATATATATATATATATATATATATATATATATATATATATATATATATACAGTAAAAAGGACAGGGCCAAGAACAGAGCCAGAACAAAGCAAAATATAAGTAAATTTATTCAACAGAGACAAGACTGTTTCCGGACAGGTACCATTTTAGATCTGCGAAAAGTGAGTGAAGAACATTTTCCAAGGACTCAACTTTGCGCCGCCAAAAGTGGGACTTAAACTAAAAAATACGTCCGCGGCCGAGTGAAATACCACAAGACTAGGGCGTACTATCAAAATGCTTATTTTGTAAAAGTTGTTCATTTGAATAAGGCAAAATAGAAAACAGGCAATATCTCTGACTACCTCCGGGTAAGAACAACTTTTCAAACTGATAAACTGAGGAGCGGCAATGGTGTAAGATAAAAATATGAAAAAGTGTGTTTGAAACAGTACATGACAAAGCAAGAACGAAAAAAAAAGAACAAAAAACTAAATCAGTTTTCTTCAGACCATATCTTTGGGACGATTTCAATTCCTATATTCTTCACACTTGGTATGCGTTTTACGCTGTGAACCCTTGCTTTTTCAGATCTTATCTTACACCCGTGCCCGATACATAATTTCTCAATTTGTGTTCAATATGTGTGTTTTATGATGCAAATGAGGGTAAACAGGTTAAAACGAATGTGAGTAAAGAGCCTTTTTCAAAGACTCAGAGCGGAACTCAAACCAAGGATCTTCCGGTCCGAGAGCGAGTGTCATACTTAAGGTAACTGAATACCTGGTCCTTGTCCGCGTTCATACTGAATACCTGGTCCTTGTCCCCGTTGTCTGTGCCGGAAAAAAAATGTAATGTCGCGTTACAGTCGTCGTATCTCGTCCTACAAGTTGTTGGCTTGGGTCCACTTGACAAGCACTTTGATAAGTTTAGTAGGCATCAAAATAAAATCAAATAAAATTCCCTTTACTCATCCCAAATGGGAAATTTGTCTTCAGGATCTAAGGAAAGACTGGAATGACCCAGGCGTCAGCTGCAGTGCATGGCCGTAAACGGATATAGGGCGAGGTGACTTGCTCAAGGCCACACAGCACAGAGGGTATTCGGACTCGGCACCTTTCGAGTACGAAGCAAAGACCGTACAGCAGAGCCACGCTGTCCCATATATTATGGCTCTTATGCTTTATGCTCACATTTATTTTGTGGTTATTTTTTCTCTCACTTAGATTATTTCCAGGTAATAATAGATTGACACAGTGTGTCATGATTGTACACGTCTACGCCTTTGATATTTATTAGATGAAGGTGTGAATTTGACATGCGCATAATTTGCAGGTCTGAACTGATTCTCTAACTTACTTACATACTTATCCGAACCAGCGACCAGCTGCCTTCGGTCTTCTGCCATGACGTAGGAGACGTCATTTGTAGTTGTTCCCGGTGACTATAGATAGTATGCGCTTGTCTAAGAAGCTCACAACATTGCCACCCGGAAGTATAACGGACCAACGCAAAGAACTATGTGTAACCTAAATCGTTTATAATCTGGTTAACGCAGTTTAGTGGGAATTACTCATAAACGCGGATGGCAAAAAAAAAACAACAAAAAAACCCCCAAAAAACAATGACCCGAGTGACGTCAACTTCATTCTATCTATACGGAACGTGCACCCGAGGTCTTCAAGAGGTGGACACCCAAGTTAAAGTGGTGTCTGTTACTGTTTCATTGGGGTGTTGACATGGGAGGTCTGATAATAAGACGTAATAATGGGATAGTTTTAAAATTGTTGCAATGGAAAATATTTTGCATTTGTTTATTTTCGTTACAACAATGAGCCCATAACGATACGGATTATCAGACCTGCAAATAAATAAACGTCGAATATAATTGGTCATAGTCTTTTTAAAAGTCTTAGGTTGCAGAATGATGAAAAATTCTAAGACATCTTTGTCAATCATTAATATTGGAAGTTACGACTACCGGCTAAAAATAAAAACAAGTGATTTGTCAACGAACAGCGGAGTTCATTAGACTTCGGATTCTTACTCATATAACCACTTTTAGCATAAACAAACCCTCGAAAATATTTGAATCAAAATAATTTATTTCATAACACATATTATAGGTATCATTTATTTATATTTGGATACAATACTATGCAAAAATGAAACAATAATTCACTTAGAGGTCATGAACCACTAAATATTGGAAAATAACAATGATGATGATGATGACGATGATTATTATTATTATTATTATTATTATTATTATTATTATTATTATTATTATTATTATTATTTATGGTGATAATGATCATTATGATAATATCAATAACAATGATAATAATAGCAATAATAATAATAATAATAATAATAAAATAATAATAATAATAATAATAATAATAATAATAATAATAATAATAATGATAATAATAACAACAACAAAAACAACAACAACAAAATAACAATAATAATAATAATAATAAAAATAATAATGATAATGATAATAAAATAATAATTAATAATAATAATAATAATAATAATAATAATAATAATAATAATATAATAATAATAATAATAATAATAATAATAATAATAATAATAATAAGAATAATAATAATAATGGTGTGATGATGAGCTGATGATGATGATGATGATGATGATGATGATGATGATGATGAGATGATGATGATGGATGATAACGATAATAATAATGATAATATAATATAATAATAATAATAATAATAATAATAATAATAATAATAATAATAATAATAATAATAATAATAATAATAATATTAATAACAAATAATAATAATAATAATAATAATAATAATAATAATAATAATATTAATAACAATAATAATAATAATAATAATAATAATAATAATAATAATAATAATGATAACGATAGATAATAAAGGTAAAATATTCATCGCCACCAATAGAATAAGACCAACAAGAACAACACAAGCAACAACAATGTTACAATTTTTTGCACGATTACAAAAATGATAATCTTAGGTTTAGACCGGTCAGGGTACTTTTGATCTTTTGTAAATGTAAAGCGATAGTAGTAAAGTTTAATAATATTATATTATAGTACTTATGATATAAAAATATAAATTATAGTAATCAAACAGTCAGAACTATTATTTTCAATATCAACAATTTTATCACAGTAAGTTAGGCATGAAATCAGTAGGACATAGCTTTATTTATCTGTAGTTATAACATTGCCAATTAGAAAACTGGGGTTTTCATTATTACTATGACTGATCCAATGATAAAAGTTCATATCAAGGATCTGGTTTCTTTGATTTGGTTTTTTAAGGGGATCCGCGGGTCCTATGCTGCTCAAATTTTGAGATTCAGAAGGAAAAATACGGAAATGGTTTTTTTTTTGGTGATTCTAGTGTAAAAATAGATATCTGTAGAATCCATTTTTTATGTTTCAAAACCCAAAATGGTGTCCAAAACTCCTAAAATTACCCTTGATTAAGGTAAGGGTAGGTAAAATATGAATACAATGTTTAAAATGCTCCAACTTTACCCCTTAGCAACCATAGTTTTATCGTAACAAAACAAAGCTTTGTATCATTGGAAACGTCTTAATCGAAAGTAAACGTTATTTTCATTTCTATCCATCACTGTTTTAAAATTTCATACAAGTCTAGATTCATGCATAAAATGTGTCTAGCTGGTCTTTTTTATTTTATGCAAATGTCATTTTTGACTAACTTTTCTCACTATTTTAAGTAGATCTCAAAAGTTAATCGCCAGAATTGGCTGCAATTTTGCTACAATGTTTAATTGATGTCTATTTATCACCTTACAAATATATTTTAAATTTAGCTGTTTGAGTTTTTGAATTAGGACATTTTTCCTTAATTATCCTCTAAATTCAGAGACCTCGACATAGCCTAATAAAGGGACACTTTGGGGCTGAATATGTAAAAGTATGATAAAGAAACTCAAAATAAGGTGTAAGCGGATGTCATTAGGAGTTATCAAGCCAAATATCAGGCCTCAAACTAGCCTATGTTTTGAGATCCACTTAAAATAAAGTAATGAGTAAAATCACTATCACATTTACATAATTTGCTTCATAATCAATGATTCAGCTGCACGTTCCAATTGTGAACATTCACTCATTTCTAAATTACTGGTTTGTGAAGTTTGAACAACTTTGTCATTTGTATTATTTTTATCCACTAATTACTTTTCATCGATGTTCTCTTCGGTGAAAGCATGGTTTTTGTGTTGATTAGGCTATTCTATATTTTCACTCCCTGAAATGGGAGGGACATTGTCATCTGTTGAAAGATTTGAAGCGCCGATTTGGGTATTTGAAGTTCTCTTGTCTGATTGACAAATCGTATGTTTTGAATCATTAATTGACGTGCCATTACCATAGTCTTGTCCAATGTTTTGTTGTGCATCATCTGCCTTTCCAGTCAAATCAACCTTGCGCTGAGGGTTACTTGTGCTTTCATTCTCATGTTGGTTATTAGAAACATAAATAACAGTTATAAATTTGTCTTTACAAGTATCATCTTCTGAGTTGGATGCGTCATTTACAAATGCAGTATTCACATATTGAGCTTCTTTGCGACTGTTTTCAAGATTATTAAGTTCTATTTCAGTTCTTTGTAAAACCGGAATATCTAAATTGCTGACATTTTCATTTATGCTTCCATAGTTATCTTTCATTTCTTCTTTAGCTGATGATTCTGCGTCCGAGTTGACTTTAGGGCACCCATTGGAGGTGGCGTGATCCTCATCACCGTCTACGGACTGCACACAGTTTCCAGGTCCCATAAAAGACAGTAACACAGGGACAAAGAAAACAGCATGGGCTGCACCAAAACCAATTACAAGAAACATGACTTTGAAGAACGACTGGAAGATGAACGACTCCGAGAATAATAGTCCCAGAATTCCTACCAACGAAGACGTGCCCCCGTTCAGGATGGGTCCCGATGCGTGCACAATGGCATCTCGGGCTCGTCCCTCTCTTGATTCCTTTTCTGAAACCATGTATGCCGTGCAGACGTGGGCGCTAAAAGAAAATACAAAAATAAAGAAAGCGATAATGATATGATAATTAATACAATATAGATGAATAGAAGCATTGACTTTGTGCGGCTATGTGGTCTTGTGGTATGACACTCTCTTCCGGATCGGAAGGTCCTGGGCTCGAGCCTCGCTCGGAGTATAGTTGAGTCCTTGGAAAAGGCTCTTTACTAACATTCTCTCACCGTACTCAGGTGTAAAATGAGTACCTGGCCGTCAACAGCGTTGTCTCTGTCCTAAAAAAATTATAATATCGCCTAACAGGCGTCATGTACCGTCCTTCATGTTAAGAGTTGATGTTGGCCAGGGATCTATTGTAAAGTGCATTGGGCACGTTTAGTGGATATTGCACTTGATAAAAGCTCATTAAAAAACAAACATTATAAATGGTCAAAAAGCGTTGTGCATATATTTGTATGTCTGATATCCAGACATAATCATGGGCTTGTTTTAACATTGTTGTAGTAGATAATATTTTGCGTTCGTTTGAGAGTATTTCCATAACAATAATGAGTCCATAACGATAGGATTATCAGACCTGCAAACATAAACACGTCGGCAAGAGCCAAGTAACTCCCGAAAAATGTAGCTGTAATTCCACTAGATTCTCTCCAGCCTCACACCTTTCATAATGGTAGTTATTTATACATATCTCCTGCGAATTAATAGTTTTTGAAATGGTGCTTTCCGATGCATAAAGGTAGTAAGCAGCAACAAACGCAAGAAAACGTCTCAAATTCACATCCAATCCATTAATGGAATCGTAATGTACTAAAATGTAGATAAAGCAAATTGCCAAGGACATAATATATTGTTTTTACAATTTGGCCAGAAACAGTCGATTAAATTTACAATCTGTTTGGGGTTCCGATAGCTCAGCTGGTAGACACGCTTCCCAATTAAGGAACCGAGATCGATCCCGGATGAAGTCGATAGTATTTTGTTCTGAACCGCTGTGACCACCCCGCTGTGATAGAGGAGATGGATTTGTTATCGTAGAGTAGTAGTAATAGTAGCAGTAGTAGTAGTAGTAGTAGTAGTAGTAGTAGTAGTAGCAGTTGTTGTTGTTGTTGTTGTGGTAGTAGTGGTTGGAGTAGTAATGGTGGTGGTAGTTATAGTATTAGTACTATCTTCTCTTTTCTTTTTCTTTTTTCTTATTATTATTATTGTTATTATTTATTATTATTATTATTTATTATATTATTATTATTATTATTATTATTATTATATATATATATATTATTATTATTATTATCATTTATTACTAGTAGTAGTAGTAGTAGTAGTTAGTAGTAGTAGTAGTAGTAGTAGTAGTAGTAGTATAGTAGTAGAGTAGTAGTAGTTGTAGTAGTAGTAGTAGTAGTAGTAGTAGTAGTAGTAGTAGTAGTAGTAGTAGTAGTAGTAGTAGTAGGTGTAGTAAGTAGTAAGGTTGTAGTAGTAGTAGTAGTAGTAGTAGTAGTAGTAGTAGTAGTAGTAGTAGTGGTTGTAGTAGTAGTAGTAGTAGTAGTAGTAGTAGTAGTAGTAGTAGTAGTTGTGGTGTTAGTTATAGTATTAGTAATGGTAGTAGCAGTAGTAGTAGTAGTAATGGTAGTGTTGGTACTGTAGTAGTAAAAGTAGTAGTAGTGGTGGTGGTGGTAGAGGTAGTAGTAGTAGTAGTAGTAGTAGTATTAGTAGTAGTAGTAGTAGTGGTAGTAATAGTAGTAGTAGTAGTAGTAGTAGTAGTGTATAGTAGTAGTAGTAGTAGTATAGTAGTAGTAGTAGTATAGTATAGTAGTATATATAATGGTAGTGTTTAAATGTATAAGTTGGTATAATAATTAATAATAATAATAAATAATAATATACTTTATTCATCGAAAAGGAAATTTTTGTACATACGTATAAAATGCCGACAATTATACATACATAAACATAATATACGTAAATAATATAATGTGGTTAAGTAAAATTTGGTTATAGAGGTATATATAGTATAATAATATTGTAGGCTGTAAGAATAATTACATAGTGCAAATTAAGGGACATACAGATTATAAAAGTGTAAAGATATAAATATCTAGAAAAAGGTATATTGATGTCAACATATAAGAAAAAAAAAGATCAGTAAAAAGCTAAGAATTAGTTACAGTATAATACTATTGTAAATTGACTGAGAAAAATTACATAGTATAAATTACACGGCACGTAATGTAGAATAAAAAGGTCAATAGAAAAGTTGTAGTAAGCGATTTTATAAATTGATGTTTTAAAAAAAATTGTGGGTATGGAATGATTTTAAAGAAAAGGTTTCAAAGTTAAAACAGACGTAGACCAAAATTTATTAATTATTTTCCTTATTAAAAATTCTGCAACTGTGAGGTAAAAAGGATCGGAGGTGTCTTTCACTTTTTGTTCGTATAGACAACAATCGGTCACTTCTGTTCGACTTAGTGATCTGAAGATTTAAAGGGTGAGTTGGATTATCTAAAATATTTATTCTTAAGCAGTATTCTGAATAAAAATCCTTAAAAGACATGGATCCTGTAGTAAATATATTAGGTCTTTTAATAATCCTGTCAAAGTTAGCTTTTGCTGAGCTAAGACAATCCCCCCCCCCCCCCAGGCAGTAATACAAAAAGCCAAAACACTTTCTATTACAGATCTATAAAATAGCTTATAAAGTGTTTTGTCGATGTTAAGTTGGGACAATTTCCGTAAAAAGTACATTCTTTGATTAATTTTACTATTGATATAACTGGAATGTAAGTCCCACCGTAATTTGTTGTACATGGTGACTCCGAGGTATTTGTATTCTACTACCTGTTCTACTTTAGTAGTAGTAGTAGTAATAGTAGTGGTCGTAGTAGTAGTAGTAGTAGTGGTAGGAGTAGTAGTAGTAGTAGTAGTAGTAGTAGTAGTAGTAGTAGTAATAGTAGTAGTAGTAGTAGTAAAAGTAGTAGTATAGTAGTAGTATAGTAGTAGTAGTAGTAGTAGTAGTATTAGTATTAGTAGTAGTATAGTAGTAGAGTAGTAGATAGTAGTAGTAGTAGTAGTAGTAGGAGAGAGAGGAGAGAGAAAGAAGAGAGAAGAAGAAGAAGAAGAAGAGAAGAAGAAGAAGAAGAAGAAGAAGAAGAAGAAGAAGAAAGAAGAAGAAAGAAGAAGAAGAAGAAGAAGAGAAAGAAGAAGAAGAAGAAGAAGAAGAAGAAGAAGAAGAAGAAGAAGAAGAAGAAGAAGAAGAAGAAGAAGAAGAAGAAGAAGAAGAAGAAGAAGAGGATTCACTCACCAAAAGTCAACCGAGAGTCCCGCACTCATTATTAAATGTACCATGGTAATTGACGACAGAGTAAGGTCCCAAAAGGCCATATATCCGAATATACACGTCACGATCATAAGTACTTGCATCATCACAATGGCCACAATCAGTGGATGGGGTAAGAACACAGCAGTGACAACACACATCACTGGGACGAGACAAATTTATGATAAATTATAATAATGATAAATTTCTATTTATTACTTGTTGAAACTGAAGGGTAAACAAAAGAACAATAAAATACCGATTGTATTATTTATGTAATTGACTTTAGATAAAAAAAATTCGGTTTATCTTAACAAAGAAAAAGAGGAAGATGGAAGAAGAGGATGAGGAAGAAAAGGGCATATGATGATGATGATGATGATGATGATGATGATGATGATGATGATGATGATGATGATGATGATGAAAGAGAAGAAGATGAGAAAGAGGACGGGAAGGATAAGGGGGAATTAGTAGGAGGAAGAGAAGGGAGAAAGTGGCTGAAATAGTGGTAAATTTGGCATGATAAGGGAAGGATGAGGAGGAGAAGAGGATAAAAGTATTAGAAGAAATATTAGATAAAGATAGATAAAGGAGATGAAAAATAATAAAGAGGAGTGGGAGGAGAAGGAAGAAAAAGAAGATAAAGACGAACGAAGAAAAGAAGAAGAGAAAAAGAAGAAATAAAAGAAGAAGAAGAAGAAGAAAAAGAAGAAGAAGAAGAAGAAGAAGAAGAAGAAGAAGAAGAAGAAGAAGAAGAGAAGAAGAGAAGAAGAAGAAGAAGAAGAAGAAGAAGAAAGAAGAAGAAGAAGAAGAAGAATGATGATGAGAAGAAGAAGAAGAAGAAGAAGAAGAAGAAGAAGAAGAAGAAGAAGAAGAAGAAGAAGAAGAAGAAGAAGAAGAAGAAGAAAGAAGAAAGAAGGAACAACACTGACAACACCAAAGCAAAATAATGAATCAAAAGGCTATTGAATAAAATTACCAGCTATAGTAATTCCAACTGTCTGGAGCGTTGTAGGAAGAATCATAATAAATTGTTCGAAGAATATATACATAGAATTGAATGAATAATCGGCTACAGGTGACTCTTCTGCCAAATCCCTCATGCGCACCATCAGATTAGATTGATCACTTGAATCAGTGAGCTGTTGAATTAAATAGAAGAAAGGTATTGGGAACAGGTATTAACAAAAATTATGGTTAACCTTATAGCGCGGCATGGTACAATATATTGTCGTCTTGCTGTAAGGATTTGAATAAAAAATTAAATCAGGATTCTATGTCAACGAGAACAACCGAGTTTGTCATGATAAGCAAACAAGACATAAGAATTGAGTCCAATAATTTAAACCAAATAAAAAAGAAACAAAAGTAAAAAAAAAAGCAAATACAAAATAACAAAACCATAAAAAAAAACCAAAACAAAATTCAAGAACTAATAAATAGGCCCGAATATATTTACAGCGTAGAGGATTGTCGACTGTCGACTAGCAAATCTCCCCCTTTCGGAATCCAAATAAGAAGATTGTGCCACGGTATCTTAATGGTGCCATGCAAAAACACGCATGGGGAACTAGATGAACGTGAATCCGATGTCAACAGAAATCACTCACTATTGTCAAGTTACCAAATACCGTATTAATGATAGTAACCAAGAAAAAGGATGTCTTGTAATGGGATACAAATTCAAGATTCCAAGACTGCAATGTCACACCCATTTTGGGCATATTGCTTTTGCAAGAGAAGTCTCCCCATATATTTGTGGAGTTTTATTTCAAAATGCTACCTGCAGATTTTGTCGAAAATAAGGAATCGATACTGCCATATATGTTAAAATGCGGTGCATCTTAGAATCCAGTCCCGATGTCGATGTCATGATCAACAGTGAAGTTGAAAGCTGTCTTGAGCAAGAGACACCAAATGAAGCGAACGCAATCACGCCCCTGGACAGCCTGATTGTAAACAATGGAAGTTGGTGCTAAAATAAAGTCACAAGACAGGTGTTTCCATCAATGGTATGTATTTAAATAAAATAATCGTGAGTTCTGCACGCCGTATAAATCGTACTGTCAGAGATACTTTGTCTAACCTTTTAACATTAAAGTCTTATTTAGGGAGTTTAGTCAGAACTAATCACCCAACTTGGGGTCGAAAAACAAAAACAAAGTGCAGAGTGAAGTCAACTTCCTATATTCTAATTGTTGTAAACAACCAGCTAACTTTATCCTAGAGGGCTTGAGAGTGCGTCATAAATACCGCTTTTGATTGGTCAACAAATTTACTGCTTGATAAAAGAGTAGGATAAAAAAAAAGTATAACAAAATTCAGCTTTACAACATATTTGGAATCTTACCTGGAGTGAGTCAAATGTCTGTGCCAAGAATAGAAGAAATAGTGGTGTTGAGGCCCTATATGCTTCGCCAGGAACCAAGAGGTACTCGTACAAGTCAAGTCTATTAAGTCACCATTTGTGGCGATTAAAACAATTTTAACCCGTTTTTAATAGATACAATATTTATGTGAATTATAAAGATTCCTCGCAAAGATAAATTAATTTTGGTTCCTGTGTCGATGTTTCCTTATGTTTATCGTGTCCATAATAACGTCATAAAACCAAATTATTGAAGAAACTGTTACTTAATTTTGGAACCTAGTGTATACAAGAAGCTTCGTAACTGTAATGCGATTACTCACTTTGATGGAATAAACATAGCAACGAGAGGCTATGATCTTTTTATTCTGTATCACCACGTCGTTATTAAATCTCGGTGCGGTTGCCAAGAACTGCTCTAAGCCACCAATAAAGGCTGCGTCACTTGTAGTGTTGTAGAAGGGAGTTTTAGAGAGGGTTTTTAACCAACATACATCTATATTATGTTTCGAGATAAAAGAGTCGTTCTTTGCTTTCTGGATAAGATTATTCATCTCCTGAAAGATAAAGAGTTTTTAGGTCCAAGAAACATCGAATGGACATTTTTTATGATCGTATCAAAATCATGATAATGATGATGATGATGATGATGATGATGATGATAATGATGTTGATGATAATTATATTAATGACCATCATATTATGATGATGATGTTGTTGTTGCTAATAATGATGATGTTGATGATGATGATGATGACGACGATGATGATGGTGATGGTGGTGGTGATTATGTTGATGGTTGTCACCAGTAAAAAATTGTCGCCTATGTGGGCAAGTCTTAATTCTAAAAATATTTCTGTTAAGCTTTACTGATTGTGGGTTTGCAATGATCTAGAATCTCCCCCCCCCCCCATCCACTGTTATAGGTTACATTTTGTGTCTGCTACAGAGCACAATAACATTCATGATTATTGTATTCTTTCACTGCAATGGAATTGTTCGTCGACATTTTTTTTACCCAAAGGGCAATCTGTCAACCAACCACTTTTGCATTATTATTGCATTACGATGCTTTGCTGAGTTTCAGATAAGCTGTTAGAAGAGAGCAAAGCAACCACAGCTTTGAGTATCGGAAATATGGTTTATGAACTAGGACAAAGCATCTGAACATCCAGCAATGTCAGAAATTTCTGGCCTTAAAGGACATGAAGATCATTATCCATAATGACTTAGCTCCGTGTGGATTTTTTTTCTATTTCCCAAATTTAACCAGTTAACTGCCGTCCTGTGGACCAACTCGTCTATAAAAAGTTGGCTAGAAAACTCCTCCTTCAAATATCGATCGATTTAAATGACCCTCATCTTCGCAATACCTCTCAAACCTGGGACTTTGCGAGTAGCTTGTTAACATAGCACTGGAGGGACGTCGTTTTGAAACAATTGTAGACCTCCAGAGAGAATCGTAGAGTGTGCTTGCCATGGTGGTGATTGAAAAGATTTAGGGGGAGTTCGGTTCTCCTCGGGTTTGTTGCAATTCGTGTACAATCTCACAAAAGGCTATTTTGAAGGCCCCGATATATATTACTAAAGAAACAGATCGACGACTTTAATATTTCGCACGTCCTCTCTGAAGAAGAAAAATAAATCTTGGAATGTAAACACAAATTTATACGCGTAACTCTCCCTCCTGTTTCTCTCTCTCTCTCTCTCTCTCTCTCTCTCTCTCTCTCTCTCTCTCTCTCTCTTCTTATATCTGACATGCCGCTAAACAGTTACGCGTATAAATTTAAATTCCAATATTTTTCTTCAACAGAGAACACCTACGAAATATTAAGTTGTCGATCTGTTTCTTAAGTAATGTGTTTATGTTTTTAATGTATTTTTTTTAGTTGTTGGCTGAGGAAGGGTTTGGAGCCCAAACGTTCCGTGTTTGGTATTTTGCTTTTTTTTGTTTTGAAGCTGTTATATTCATTTTTGCTTATTACTTTTTACACTCCACATCTTCTAGCAGTTTAGTAT
>NC_088360.1:54039771-54044771 GCF_034508935.2 Berghia stephanieae | reverse complement strand
TATGAGCATCGATGACCTGGACTTTAAAGAAATAAATCTCATTAAACGAAATCGGGTCCTCTCCAAGTTTTCTGTTCTCTTTATTTGATATGCTAGTCATTTTCCAGGCGGCTCCGGGAGACATCAATTGTATAAACCCGAAAAATAATTACTTCATAGTTTTTGTAGGACATATATCTTATTATATAATTAGCAAATTGGATATTTTTGTAGTACTAAGCCCCGAAACCACTGGATCAATGGTCACCAAATTTTGGATGGTATTTACATTTGACATGAAGATGGTGTGATTTTTATGAGATTGATTAAATATCCTGATAATTTTATATTCTCATTATTTGGAATACAATCAGTTTCTCAAAATTTATAGCGAGCATTTTAACATTGGGATAGACGAATTCTAGGCATGATAAGTGAGCGAAATGTAGTAATGATAATAACAACAATAATAGTAATAATAATAGTAGTAATAGTAATAAATAATAATAATAATAATAATAATAATAATAATAATAATAATAATAATAATAATAATAATAATAATAATAATAATAATAATAATAATAATAATTAACCACAACCAAGACTACCACCATTACTTTTACAACCCTCCCCCAAAGAACAAAAATATTTTTAAAACAATTAGAGTAAACACTCACCTGTGTATAAGCAAAAGTACCGAACACTCTTGAAGACACTAGTTGAGCCAATGGCAAAAGACAAGAAATTGGTCACTGTGGGGAATAACATTGGAATAGCGATTTGATTTCTTAGTTTAACAAATAAAATTAAACATTTAAAAAAAAAAGGGGGGGGGGAAGAAAAGGGGCTAAATGGCCAAGTCGTTAAGGCATTGCACTGTGAACCGGAAGGTCCGGGTTCGAGCTCCACTTCAGGCGCTTTTTTTTCCTTGTGCAAGGTTATTAACCCCCCAAAATTCCTCACTTTGGACACCATGGGTGATTCCCATTGCCATCATCAGACATCTATTTTGATGGATTAACTATATTCCTTAATGGAATGCCTAGGCGATGGTCTCTAATGATGTCGAGGTGGAAGGGCGTAATTTAAAAAGAAAATGAAATATCAACACGAATTTATTTTATAGCTATCATGGGGTAAAAAGTCAAAGCATTTAGTAGACCAAACACTTTTTATAAAGAATCAGTTATCTTCCTTGAGACGTCTATAAAGTATATAATGGTAAAGCATATAAGTTAATCTAAGTCAATTATTGGACAGGAAAACATACTTTCAAAGAATAGGTAGGTAATAAGAACAAGTTCTCATAAATAGATGGATTAATAGGCAAACTGACGGACACACAGGTAGAAATCAAGTAAGTCTTCCAGATCCATTAGGTCCAGAGAACCAGAGTTTATTCCGGTATCTACAGCATGAAATGAATATTGGCATCATCCGTGATGGGTACTCATACAGGTTGTGCTGCTTTATAAATCAATCCACCGATGTGCATTGTAATTCCCTCTACTTAACGATATTGTTACGTAGTTGCAACACTTTATGAAAAAAATGTCAGTAAGTTTTGCTTCTTTGAGAGATAGATAGATAGACATATCGTAGTAATAGTAGTAGTAGTAGTAGTAGTAGTAGTAGTAGTAGTAGTAGTAGTAGTAGTAGTAGTACTAGTAGTAGTAGTAGTAATAGTAGTAGTAGTAGTAGTAGTAGTAGTAGTAGTAGTAGTAGTAGTAGTAGTAGTAGTAGTAGTCGTAGTAGTAGTAAGCCTCGCAGTTCGAATGACGCCTGCTGAGAATTGTGTGATTCAGCCATAGTCGATAAGTATAGCTGCTCTCTCCATCCATGTTGTTAATGGTTTCCATTGGTCACGGCCCTGGTCCAGAGTTTTGAGACTGTCAAGATCTTGTTGTGACTTTAGACATATAGATAAACGGCATTTATAAGCAAATAGATAGGTGGAAGGGAGAGAATATATAATTAATTGTCCAAGTGTTAAAAGTATAGTTTACTTGATGTGATGGTGATACCGATCCCCGCTTTCTTGAAAATGGTTCCAATGCGCTGCGGAACAGTCAATTCTGGTTGGTCTGTTGTCTCACTCCACGCAGACATTAGAAGAAACATGTCATCAACACCAACGCCTGAAAAACGGTTTAAAGATTTATAAATATCATAAGCTACACAAAACCGTTTACTTGATACTACTACAGTTGTTAAAGTTCATTTTAATTTCAAGGCTTTAGCTAAAATCATATGAAGAGTACAGAGGCTAAAATCACAGAAAACCATTCGGTATGTTTATGCCTGTTCACTAAGAATGATGCAAGTGATCTTACCTTTTCTTCTTTAAATAGCATAGCGAAACAGTTAAAACCATTTAGTGGACATCTGTGCTTTTAGCCTTGTACTCTAGGCGGGCAATTTTATCGATGTCAGCATTGCGAAAGCATACGAGCATGTTGTTATCATCAATCCCATGGTGCCAATATTTTGATATTTAAAATAAAACATTGTTTTGCGGATTAACTAGAAAAGAAAAGATAACAGGCAATTCTTTTTCAGTACAGGGACTTCCTTTGGCATCTTCCATAGAGTTTATTTCTCTTCAGAGCCTTTGGGCCCATTGCGCCGGAGTTTATCCGGGATTCTATGTTGAATAAAAGAACAATAACAATTGCTTGCTACCCTTTGGTCAGTCTATAGAAAAGTACTTTCAGCTAGCTAACCAATCACTGCTGGATGGACTTCATCGGGTTCGATCTCGGTCTCTTTGCGCGTTTATTGAGTGCTTTATCAACTGAGCTATGGAGAACTCTAAGCTACCCGGGCCTTCATTAACACTGAACTTAGACTAAAATAAATGACTGCTAATAACAACATTTCAAGTTTTATGGATTAAATATTGGTTCAACAAATAAGAAGCTCATTCAATGATACATCCTGAAAAGTTTTCTTTCTTTTTCTTTTTCTTTTCTAAATCTCGAGACAAACAAAACTTTTAACTCTGTTTCGAACCTGGCAATGCCCAACAACTCACCCAGCAAAAGGAAGGGCATGATACCCACCATGTTGACATAGGGCACGCCACAAAAAGATGCCAGGCCAAAGGAAGCAGCGATCCCAAAACAAGTAGCCAGCACCCCGCCACTGGACAAGAACGCACGCGTGCTTACCATGTTACCGCCTGAAAAAGAAATAGGGATCAGAGATCAGGCAGGGTGCTCGTTGGAAAAAAATATAGGTAGAATGAAGTTGACGTCACTCAGGACTTTGTCATTGTATTTTTGACATCCGTGTTTATGAGTCATTCTCTAAACTGTATTATTATCCAGACTATGATTTTAGTTCAGGGTTACACATTATAGTCTTGTGTGTTGGTCCGTTTTACTTCCGGATGGCCATGTTGCGAGCTTCTTAGAACAAAATTAAAATTGAGCTTTATATAGCGCAATATCCACTAAATGTGCTCAAATCGCTTTACAAGGGGTCCCTGGCCAACAGCAACATTTAACATTTGGACGGGACATGACGCCTGTTAGGCGATATTACAATTTTACGGACAAAGACAACGCTGTTAACGGCCAGGTACTCATTTTACACCTGAGTACGGTGAGAGAATGTGAGTAAAGAGCCTTTTCCAAGGACTCAACTATGCGCCGAGCGCGAGGCTCGAACTCAGGACCTTCCTTAGCCAAGCGCTTACTATCTATATGCAGACTGATATCATTACAATATGTAATGCGATTCGGCTATCTGTTTTATTGGTGTGACACTCACCTTTGGATCAGAAGGTCTTGAGTTCGAATCCTTGGAAAATGCTCTTTAATCACATTCTCTCATCGTTCTCCGGTGTAAAATGAGTACCTGGCCATTTCCAGCGTTGTGTTCGTCGAACAAAAAAGTACTATCGCCCGTTAGGCGTCCTGTCTCGTCCTACATGTTAAGTGTTGCTATTGACTAGGAACCACCTTGTAAAGCTCATTCAGCACGTTTAGTCAACATTGCCCTTAATAAAAGTTGAAGTTTCTTTAAACAATTATCTCTAAACGTTTTGAAGCCATGGCGAGTTAGAATACTCATAAATGCAATATTTGCGGACGTGATCTATATTATTACTTAAACTTAAAAACCTCAACCATTTGCATTTCAAAATCTTTAAAAATCATATTAAAAATTGGGCTTAAAATGGACCAATTCATCCTTAAATGTCCTAAAAGTGTCGGTTAAAACGTTCTGTTAGCATAATATGTGTCACAATGTCAAATTGAAAATGAGTATCATCATATATAATCACTTAATCGTATACATATTTCAATTCGACAAGATTTTTGTCAATAGAATTTTTAATTTCATTAATGTTATTTTCAATTTATGTTTGAAATTTCAAATTGTTCCATGTTTTTTAACTCACTTTTCCTTATCTAATCTCATTTCGATAAATTACCACACTTAAGCGCGGTGAGTGATATAATATTTCTAATTTAAGATTAAGAGCAAAGATCGTTGATGAACTATCACATTTCAAAATAAAAAGACGAAAATCCCTCTTAATTTCACAGTGGAATTAACCATTGCATTGTTTAAATACACGCGTTATAATTAAGAAGAAGAAGAAGAAGAAGAAGAAGAAGAAGAAGAAGAAGAAGAAGAAGAAGAAGAAGAAGAAGAAGAAGAAGAAGAAGAAGAAGAAGAAGGACGAGGAGCGGGAGGAGGAGGAGGAGGAGGAGGAGGAGGAGGAGGAGGAGGAGGAGGAGGAGGAGGAGGAGGAGGAGGAGGAGGAGGAGAAGAAATAGAAGAAGAAAAAGAAGAAGAAGAAGAAAAGAAGAAGAAGAAGAAGAAGAAGAAGAAGAAGAAGAAGAAGAAGAAGAAGAAGAAGAAGAAGAAGAAAAGAAAGAAGAAGAAGAAGAAGAGAAGAAGAAGAAGAAGAAGAAGAAGAAGAAGAAAGAAGAAGAAGAAGAAGAAAAGAAGAAGAAGAAGAAGAAGAAGAAGAAGAAGAAGAAGAAAAAGCAGAAGCAGAAGAA
>NC_088360.1:54024771-54034771 GCF_034508935.2 Berghia stephanieae | reverse complement strand
TATGATTAATGCTCACTGAACTGTATTAACCTGACTATAAACGTTCATGGATACACATAGTTTTGTGTGTTGGTCCGTAATACTTCCGGATGGCAATGTTATGAGCTTCTTAGCCAAGCGCATACTATCTATACACGGTCAATGTTACCCACAGTTTTGTGTGTTGGTCCTGTACATTTCCGGATGGCAATGTTGTGAGTTTCTTAGCCAAGCGAACAGGATCTACAGACGTTAAAGAACTGTTGAGTCATTTTCATTGACGCATGCCATCAATAAGAAAATGATCCATTGAAAATTACTTCTAAGAGGATGATAATAATGCGATAATGATCCTCATAATTATGCTTATATTGTTTTTGTTATTATAATTATAACTATTATTATTATTATTATTATTATTATTATTATTATTATTATTATTATTATTATTATTATTATTATTATTATTATTATTATTATTATTATTATTATTATATTATTATTATTATTATTATTATTATTATTATTATTATTATTATTATATCATTATTATCATTATTATTATTATTATTATTATTATTATTATTATTATTATTATTATTATTATTATTATAACAGATGAGCAAAACTCGACGCGCACTTATTTGTACACAATGCATAATCAAAACATTAAATATCATCCATATTTGTAAAGTGTTCTTTTACAGTCTTATCCCAGTAATCTTGTTAAGGATTTTGCACTACTTATTACTTAGAGCCAAATGTTCATTTAAACCTGAATAGAGCGCGAGGATTGCAAACTACATCACGCAAAACAGAAAGCTGGGATCAGTTTTACCAGTTATTATGTTACTATGTGGATCAACAATGCTTGACCCCGCTACAAGATGAGGTATTACTGAGTTTGCGCGACAGGGCGCCAACGGGTCCCGTTAGAGATAGACGACGATTGGGATTGTTTGGAAGCTTTAACCCTTTTCCCACTAGTCATTATGACATCCGAAATGCTATCGCCTTATACATCTACGCCAGAATAGAAATAGAGGGTGGAGCCTACCATGATATAACATTTTATGGATCCCTAATTTCATCATATCAGTTCTGTCCACTGACAGGTGGGTGGATATCGCTTTCAAGAACTTATGTCCTTATATGAAATCCTGAGTTTTTGACCAATCAACGGATTGCTCTTTTGATAGCTCGCTTGTCAACATGAGTCAGCTCAGCCCTTGATTTATGTAAAGGCATCACAGGCGGTATATGTTGTGTAACTTCAAAGACCACGGTGTGTGTGTGTGTGTGTGTGTGTGTGTGTGTATGTGCGTCTACGTGGGAAATGGTAAGCAAAATTTAACACCTACTCGCTAGCCGCCAAGGATTACGTATTCATTTCCTGAGCAGTCAATTGGGTATTAAAAAAAAATAATGACAAATAATCTTATCGCGATAAATTTCAAAACCTCATTGTTGGAATCAGCTTGAAAAGTGGAGAAAAATTGTCTTTGTCTCATAAAAATCGGTCTAGAAATAACCTTTTTTGTAATATATTTGATTTTGAAAACAGCTTTCTCAAATTTTATAATTTTATGATAATTTCCTTGTTTTCCGGTCGATGTTCTTGATTTATATATCGTTTTTCATTTCTCAATGAGACGAACGCCCTGATGTAACTCGATTGATTCAAGAGTTTAAAACACATATTTCGTGTTTTGATTGTGAGTCCAGCCGTACTAAGAATTCACGAGCGTTGAGATATGACGTAACTATACATACAAGACCTCGTTCTCCACGCCACAGTAGGGCTTCCATTCATCGCTTTCGGTCAATCGTGGTCTTTGCAGTTACACAACATATACCGCCTGTGATGCCTGTACATAAATCAAGGGTTGAGCTGACTCATTTTGACAAGCGAGCTATCAAAAGAGCAATCGTTGATTGGTCAAAAACTCAGAACTTCATATAAGGGCACAAGTTCTGGAAAGCGATATCCACCCACCTGTCAGTGGACAGAACTGATATGACGAAATTAGGGCTCCATAAAATGCTATATCATGGTAGGCTCCACCCTCTATTTCTGTTCTGGCGTAGATGTAGAAGGCGATAGCATTTCGGATGTCATAATGACTAGTGGGCAAAGGGTTAAAGCTTCCAAACAATCCCAATCGTCGTCTATCTCTAATCGGCCCCGTTAGCGCCCTGAGGCGCAATCTGTCTATTGTCTACCGTCACGATGGCGATGACAAGAATTATGATAAACAAAATGATGATGATGATGATGATCATGGTGGTGTTGATGATAATGATAATGATGGTGCGGTGATGATGATGATGGTGGTGCTGATGATTGTGATGTTGATGATGATGATGATGTTGATGATGATGATGATGATGATGATGATGAGGATGATGATGATGATGAGGATGATGATGGTGGTGATGATAATTTTAATGATTTTGATATTGATGATGATGATGATGATGATGATGATGATGCTGATGATGATGATGATGATGATGATGATGATGATGATGATGATGATGATGATGACGACGATGATGATGATGATGATGATGATGATGATGATGATGCTGATGATGATGATGATGATGATGATGATGATGATGATGATGATGATGATGCTGATGATGATGATTCGTTGCGCACGAAAACTCACCAACTGGAGATTAAAATGTATTAGTTTATACTCACATCAACATCAAGTGTATTATTCGCCACAAACTCTTTCATAAAATCCTGAAACTTGAGCTCCCAGTCCTTGGTAATAACATCTGTCTGCCAATAATACGTCCTCAATGGGTACGTAAGGAAGAGTGAACCAGCACCATGGAGCACAGCTTGATTTGAACCAGCGCCTGTAATGTCGGGACGCCCTATGGTCACAGCCAAGTCATTTTCAGGAAACGCACTTGACACTGGGTATGTCATTTTACCTGCGTCAAGCAGCGTCCTAAAATAATATTGAATAAAATAATTTAAAAAAAAATAAATATAAATATAGAGTATGATGATGATGATGATGATGATGGTGATGATGATGATGATGATGATGATGATGATGATGATGATGATGATGATGATGATGATGATGATGATGACATTATGGGGAATGGTGAAAGAGGATGGTAATAGACATATTAGGATGGTTGTTGTAGTTTGGATGATGATGATGATGATGATGATGATGATGACGATGGTTGTGATGATGATTATAATGCTATTTATGTCTGTCTGTCTGTCTGTATGTCTGTCTGTCTGTCTCTCTCTCTCTCTGTCTCTCTAACTCTCTCTCTCTCTCTCTCTCTCTCTGTCAATATATATATATATATATATATATATATATATATATATAAATATATATATATATATATATATATATATATATATATATATATATATATATATATATCTTCATTGTACGTGTAATCAAATGACAAATTGCTACTCTTTTGAGAACAATATAGATACGTTTTATTTTACAATAAAAGACCAAGAAAAAATGGTCCGATGATCAAAGACAATTAATAATTAAAAAAGTACTCTGCTGATTCATTTGTAGGAAAAATGTTTTTAAAGAGTAATAGTCCGAAGTTTATTATGAACGACGTGTTCTTATTGCAGGTCTGATAATCCAAATTATTATGGGCTCGCTGTTGTAATGGAAATACTCTAACACCAACACCAAAATAGTCTTCATTGTACCAATCCTAAACAGTACCCAGAGTTATGAATGGAAAAACATAATTTAAGATAGCAGTGCTAATTACTCTAGACAAGTGCCGCGCTGAGGACCGGACCGAGGACCGGTCCCACGGTCTTTTAGCTGTGAACCGTGGTCCAGTCCCAAAGAGGAAGACCGCCGGCGGTCCTCACTTCTTATCACCTTTCAACGGTCTCGCGCCATACTACTTCCCCAGCGATTCGTTGCCTCGGTCCTTTGCCTATCTTCCACCAATCACCACCCATCCCACTTAATTAATCGCACCCACCCCCTTTGCCATACACTAAACGACACAGACGACCATAGAAAGCAGACGACCACCTCCCTCCACTCCGCAAACCGCCCTTTCGTGTGTGAGATGGGGGGAACAGGAGGCGCACGCCTTGGACGATTCCATTATACGGGGTAAATTTCAAAATTTACTACACCATAATGATCGCAATGACAATGATCTATGATGAAGGCATGCCCCCTCTTCTCTAATGGGTTATTGTTTGAAATGTATGTGACTACTAAAGATGTGTGTGTGTGTGTGTGTGTGTGTGTGTGTCGAACCTAGCAAGTTGCAAGTCTGATTTTTTGTTTTCTTTTGTCCATCGCTTGTCGCCACTCCTTTCTATCGCATTGTTGTCATTTAAAATAATACAATAATATTAAAATTTCGTTTGGTGTTTTAACTAATCAAGTAATATGAGTTTCATTAGTTTCTTCCGTCCAAAAAAACCAGTTATAACGTCTGTATTTTTAAAAGGTCCAATAGAATATTTGGGGACCCCGATAGCTCAGTTGACAGAGCACTCTCTTTATACGCAAAGGGCCAGAGATCGATCCCGGGTGCAGTCGATTTTTTTCTGAATCCCTGTCTACTCAGCAATGAATGGGTAGCTGAGTTTGTTAGATCTGGCGAAAAGTCACCATCGACCCCTCTTATCACCTCATCCACCCCCTCTTATTATAACTTCACGTCTCTCTCTTACTCTTCAATGCTCGCTGCCCTCTAATGTGTGTGTGTGTGGGGGGGGGGGGGAGGGGGGGGGGGTAGGAGTTGCGTGTGTGTATCAACGCCACGAACAACTCGATCAACGCCTTGGGCGATGCCATTATCTCCGTTAATGGGGATAAATTTCAAATTTTATTAAATTATCGAAGTAACAATGAAGTACGGTGAGCAAATAAAGAAGGCATCACCCCTCTTCTCTAATTAGGTTACAATTTGAAATGAGTGTGACTACTCCGTGTGTTTTACTCCTGTAGGCCACGGTTTTCATCGTGTAGCGGTCTTTAACGGTTCAAGAATGAACGGACCGGTCTAGAGACCGGTCCTTGCGGTCTTCATTTCCCAAGGACCGTAGGACCGTGGTCCTTAAGCTTGCCAAGGACCGCCCCGCACTACTCTAGACACGGTGTCTATCACTACCTATCATCTATTAACTATGATTATCATATTATTTCTATTTAAAAGAGAAATAAATATTTCTAAAATAAAAATTGAATATACATAAATCATCTATCAATCTGTCGTAGTCAGCTTGTAAGACTTACCAATAATTTTACGGATGATAAAAAAACCCAACAAATTAACGGAAAGCAAACTTTAAAAATCCTTTACGGATGCAATAAAGTATTATTTTCATTAATATTATTATTATTATTATTATTATTATTATTATTATTATTATTATTATTATTATTATTATTATTATTATTATTATTATTATTATTATTATTATTATTATTATTATTATTATTATTAAATTCCAGTAGTCCCTTATCAACAATTTAAAGATAATATACGACAACACAAAACTTTAATTGGAAGTAATTATTTGGGGCGATGGAGGCTAAGTTTAAACCAGTTTTAGTTGCTCTAAAAGGACAATAACAATTGCTTGCTACCCTTTGGATATGTCGTTAGTCAATCGCAAAGTACTTTCAGTCAGATCCAACAGACTAAGCTTTCCAGTCACTGCTTGATGACAGAAAAATATCTATTGTACCAGTCCCTTTCCTTGTGAATTGGGTGCTCTACCACTACGCCACCTAACCATTATTGCCGAACTGGCTTGACGCAGAGACATGGTGAAGATACACACAATAAATAAATAAATAAATAAAAAGATAAGTAAACAATAAATAAATACATCAAAAGACACAAAAATAAGAAGAGAAACAACAACAAAATACCCCCAGGAAACCGGAAAATAACAATGGTCCTCAATGAAGTTTGTCATACTTTTTAACAATGGTTTTTTTCTATCGTTCTGTTGTACCAAAATCCTAAAAAGTTTTACATTTGTCACAATCTAAATTCTAAGCTTTCGAAATCATAAGTATGTAAATGGCAGGTCTAAGTTAGCATAATAATATCCATTATGTTGAAGAACGATCTAAATCATGAACTAGCAATTTGATGTTAGAAAATATTTAACGACACAGTGATACACCGTTTTAAAACAGAAGTATCAAACCGTTCCTTGTATAACGTGCTCTGCCATTCTTTGACAAAAAAACTTATATTTCTTTCCTCCAGAAAAAAGAATTTCACCCAACATATCATATGAGGTTTCGACTTGTTAAAAAGTCTCAATTATTCCACCCCTCTCCCTAAATAGTAACGCGTAATGGTATCATGTTTACAAACATATTTTGTGACGTCAGATTATCAAGCGTAAATTTCACTAAAAATCTGATTCTTTAAAAAGAGATATCATTTAAATATGTCCAAATATGTCTTTTATTCATTGATGAATAAATAGAAAGCGATTGAGGGGTAGATTAAATGATTTCTTACACTTGCGTTTTGGAATTCGAACTTTGTTCCGAAGGCGCACTCGCAAGCTTGTGCATTGGTGTGGATGGACTTTCAAAAAGCAAGAGCGTAAGAATCGTATACTATGAGGCCTCAAAGAAATTTCAAATCTAAGAACCTTTGACAAGCGTGTGGCCATATTACATATTTTATTCAAGAAGTAAAAGTTCTCTGCATAAAATTAAGAAAGGCTTTTTTTAAAATTAAGACACGGCAATGTCGCTTTCATTGTCATAAAGAAAAAAGGTTTGTCTGGTAGTTATTTCAAACGCACTGCCCATATCGAAAGTATGAAATAATTTGGGTGGGTAGGGAAGGGGTCATAACAATTTCGACTGATCGATCCTAGTTCCTATGTGTGAGAAGCGAGTGCTCTACAATATGAGCAATCTAGATATAAAACGTGTTATTGAGTTTCCTTTACTTGAAAATAAAGGAATTAATAGCAAAACGAACATCCGTATAGGACTTTCCCAGTAGTTGAGGTATAACAACGCCCTATGAACACTACATAGGAATTCATAATTCAGTTGACGTCAAAACGGTGTCAAGGATTATATAAAACTTAACGTCAGTGACAATTCATTCCCACATTTTCAGATCTTTATAAATCTTAACTAACGTCAACGCACCTAATACTTTATGTCACATGAGTTATTAAACGTTTAGCCCGAGGCAGCTAATTTAATCCATTATAACATTTTCATAACCATGATGTTACATTTATCTAAAGCCATTGCTGAGAAAACTGTATTTTATTCATCTTTTGACCAGAGATTTAAAATGGTTTCAAGTTCAACAAAATACAGAAATTGAGCATTCGAGCTTTTATGGCGCAATATCCACTGAACATACTCAAAGCGCTTTACAAGAGGTCCCTAGTCAACAGCAATACTTAACATGTAGGACCAGACATAAGACATTACAATTTTTTTCCGACAGAGACAACGCTGTTAATGGCCAGGTCCTCATTTTACGCCTGAGTACAGTGAGAGAATATAAGTGAACAGCCTTTTCCAAGGATCCAACTATGCGTCGCCTAGAGCGAGACTTTTTAGATATGTTATCAATTCATTAAATGATCTTATAGGGATTCAAGTAGATAAATGTCAGATGAAGTCAAGTGAATTAATGCTAGACTGTCAATTTCTTGATATCCAATGCAGACGGCTAAATGGGCAGGGAATATTCTGATTGGTTAATGCTAAGTAACCATCTAAACATAAATTGGATTGAGTATCATCTTTACTCATTTCCCCTTCCCCACCCCCCAAACACGTTTCGCATATGGAGCCATTTCTCTGCCTGTATTATGTTTCTGAGCTTCTGAGCAGTATTGAGTTCTTTTTTTTTTTTGGTTTTAGGTAATTCAAAATCGATAAGATTGATCATTCTGAGTCAGCTGTTTTAAATATTTAAGGGGACATCGAAATATCTGTGCTGATTTAAGAATCAACAAACACCGTTAACCTTTCCTATTGATATTTACGCGGTTAGTTTTTTAACTCATCACATCCACCAGCCTGGCAGAGATAGCAGGTGATAAAAGTCACAACATTGCCATCGAGTGAACGACAACACAAACTTGTAAACTTTGACTTTTTATTTGGGTTTATACAGTTAGTGAATTACAAAATGGATGCATATAATTAACAAATGCCTGATGACTCAATTATCAGAAATCGTATATAGTCACTCATTTGGTATGAAACATACACGTCAGAGAGAGGTCTGAATTCATTCCCCTTTATTGTTTATAACAACCTAATATCTTTGTACGGCACGTCGGAAGGTGTGTCACAATTCATGTTTTGATTGGTCAGAATCAGCTGTAATTTTGGGAGTGCCCAATGCAGTGAAACTTATTAGTTAAGATCTGTAACATCTAACACAATTGAATTGAGGTCAGTGATTTTTTGTATCACGGGTGAGAGATAGTGAAGCACGTTACTCCAAGAAACAATTATGCAATGTTATTACATTAAATCACCGACATCATCACGACGATGTTATGGTAATATTTACTGACCCAGCAAACGTGAAGGCTAATATTAGATTAAAATACTTAAGATGTTAAAACTTCGCTCTGGCTACGATTTGGCGTGTGGCTTTCAACCTCTCCCAGATGACATCATATATATGCACCTACCTGAATTTTTGACTGAAAACAAGATCTCCAGATAATACACAACCATTGTTCCTCTTGGCACACAGGTCCTCAAGCCTGTAGACATATCCATTTTTTGTCACTGTGATATTCTTTACTTGATCCAAAAGATTCTGGAAGATAACATCAAAACTATTTATAATACTATGAATTATGAGACAGGTCCATGAATGGCTAGAGTAAGATTTCTAGTGGATTCTCTGACCCCGTTTCGCAATGAGAAATGCTGTGATGAAGAGGACGAAGAAGATGATCATTGAAACTAAGATCAACTCTCTCAAGACCGGCGATTTTCAGGATTTTTTCCAAATTTTCATACCCAACCAAAACAAAAATATTTTTTTTCCACACAAAATCAGTAAGTTCTTGCTATACATACTTTTTTATTAGCAAAATGAGGTCTACAAAACAGTGTTAGTTTTTATAACTATAACAAAACCTTTTCTTCAAATATTATGATGTACAAATGAAATCAAGGTGAGAAAAATGGTGGTTGTATCGAATGTGACGATTTTTCTATAGTTTGTAGGAGTGGGTTAATGCATCTATTAGTTTTAAACAGTGATAAAATTGAGAGAGTACCTCAAATAAAATCAATTTTGACAAAGGGTATCTAACCTTTAGTTAATACAAGATGTGAGACTGTTCCCAAATTAAGTGTAATGTGTATTTTCAACTAGCACTAAAATGAGAAGGTCAAAATTAAAACCTTAATATAGTGTGTTTCAAACTGCCAAAGCTTTAACGATTTTCTTGAGTTATAATTTTCCGTGGTTCTAAAGTAAGTTCATGATAAGAAAACTGAAAAATCTTAGTAGTTAGCTTCTTAAAAAATACAGTACGCTATATCTTACTAAAGTGGAGAAAATGTTACATCTTTCCTCAATAATCAAACCTTCGGTATGCATTATCAAAGTTCTCAAAATTGAGCTTACATATTGAAACGAATACAAATCAATTCATATTCAAGATTTTTAAACAGATCGCACGATACACCATTTTATTATTGAACAATCACGTCTTTCAAGTAGACGTGTAGCCTTATATATACCGGCTATATTTTCGTGCTACCGCCATTGAAATGAATGACAATACAGTACAAATTGTTACTTAGAAATAAAGGGTATGGCGTGGTCAATGGGGAGGTATCTTCGGAATACACCTAAACATTTCCAGTCTCAGAAGAACAGTAATCCATTGACCATTACATTCCCTCGTCGCATAGAGCCAAGATCATCAAAGAATATATAGAAAGCAACAAAATCCTATTCTTCCATGAGCCTCAACGTGGATCCTACCGACAAC
>NC_088360.1:54002271-54019771 GCF_034508935.2 Berghia stephanieae | reverse complement strand
TTTTTCACCAGGCTCTTGTCAGGCAAACCCACATTTATCTATTGATGCCATGCGTTTAGCTAAAATACTCACATCATCCACCAGACGGATATAATGTCCCAACACACAAAATTTAAGGGTAACCTTGAAAGTTTATAGTCTGATTAATAGAATTAAGTGAGGACTACTCATAAAAATGGCTGTCTAAAAACAATAGTAACAAAGAGCTGAGTGACGTGAATTTCGTTCCTTCTATATATATTTTATTTACCTTGAAATTTTATAGTCTGATTAATAGAATTTAGTGAGAACTACTCATAAAAATGGCTGTCTAAAAACAATAGTAACAAAGAGCTTAGTGACGTTAATTTCGTTCCTTCTATATATATTTTATTTACCTTCATTTTAGTGTGTCCACAAACTAACTAATAAATCTCACCCATGTCGCTCATTTGATCCAGACGTGTCAACCCTGCCGCCAAAGAACCACAAATGACAATGCATGCTATCATGAATGGAATGGGGTGTTTCCCTACTTTGTGGCCATACTGGTAGAAACTTCTGAGGATTGCGTTATTGCACTGGGAAACACACTTCATCGTTCCTAGATAGCTAGTTGCGGAATGGATTTAAAAGTGAGATAAATTATATTATGATGGCGAATTGTTTTGATTTAAAATAGTCATGAAAACGTGGAAAAGTGATATATTGAAGGATGAATTAGCTTGAAATATTTTAGAACGACGAAAAGATGGATATGTAGGTATGTAGAAAGAAAGAAAATAACAGATAGATCGATAGATATTTATTATTAAGATATTTACGACGATTTTTGTAGTCTACAAAATTTGCTCCATTGTTGTTATCACCATCTAGAGCACTCTTTGTACTATATTTGTACCATAAGACGATTTATTAGATAATTAATAGATAATATATAATATAGTATAATAATATATAATATATCAATAGATGGATGGATGGATATATAGATGGATAGATAGATAGATCATCAGACACACACACACACACACACACACACACATAATATATATATTATATATATATATATGTGTGTGTGTGTGTGTGTATGAAGATATTTAACATTTTTTTATACAGAGAGGGAGAGAGAGGAGGAGGAGGAGAAGAGAGATGAGAGGCAGAGAGGAAGAGAGAAAGAGAGAGAGAGAGAGAGAGAGAGAGAGAGAGAGAGAGAGAGAGAGAGAGAGAGAGAGCAAGAAAAAAGAGAAAAGAGAGAAAGAAAGATATTAGATATATTGAGATGCATCTATGAGTTTTTTGAAGAATGTCTGTTTGTGTGTGTGTTTGTGTGCTTTTGTAGATGTGTATGAGAGAGAAAAAAGATATAGATAGACAGATAGGCGTATAGATAAGATGATAGATATGATTAGAGAGAGAGAACTGAGAGAGAGAGAGAGAGAGAGAGAAGAGAGAGTGAGAGAGAGAGAAAAGAGAGAGAGAGAGAGAAAGAGAGAGAGAGAGAGAGAGAGAGAGAGAGAGAGAGAGAGAGAGAGAGAGAGAGAACATAATTCATTAAATAAACAGTAGGTGTACCCGTTTCAACATGTACATTAATCATTAAAATATGTATAACCTGTGATATTGTCTGTAGGAGTATGGTGTTGCCTTCGGCATGGGCACAAGACATACTTTGTATCTGCCAACTATCTTGTCTACCTACATGGTGACACAATCAACTCTTCGTTGGTGATCTATAACACGTTCCCTAGGCGCTCAACACGCAAGGTCGTTTAAAAAAAACGTATTTGAAATTTATCAGAATGAAGATTTTGAAATATTTAAAAATAATCACATATTGACTGGTTGGAAAAACAAATATGAGATAAAATCGAGCGCGTTCATGTGATAATGGAGCATTGATCGGTGCTTGAGTGATGGAAGAAGAAGAAGAAAAGATGATGATGATGATGATGAAGAAGAAGAAGAAGAAGAAGAAGAAGAAGAAGAAGAAGAAGAAGAAGAAGAAGAAGAAAAAGCAGATGAAGAAGAAGAAGAAAAAGAAGGAGAAGAAGAAGAAGAAGAAGAAGAAGAAGAAGAAGAAGAAGAAGAAGAAGAAGAAGAAGAAGAAGAAGAAGAAGAAGAAGAAAAAGAAGAAGAAGAAGAAGGAGGAGGAGGAGGAGGAGGAGGAGGAGGAGAAGAAGAAGAAGAAGAAGAAGAAGAGAAGAAGAAAAGAAGAAGAAGAAGAAGAAGAAGAAGAAGAAGAGAAGAAGAAGAAGAAGAAAAGAAGAAGAAGAAGAAGAAGAAGAAGAAGAAGAAGAAGAAGAAGAAGAAGAAGAAGAAGAAGAAGAAGAAGAAGAGAAGCAGAAGAGAAGAAGAAGAAGAAGAAGAAGAGAAAAGAATGAAGAGAAGATAGAAGAACAAAAGAACAAAAGAGAAGAAGAGCGAGAAGGAATGAAGATGACGAGAGAAGAAGAAGAAGAAAAGGGGAGAAGAAGAAGAAGAAGAAGAAGAAGAAGAAGAAGAAGAAGAAGAAGAAGAAGAAGAAGAAGAAGAAGAAGAAGAAGAAGAAGAAGAAGAAGAAGAAGAAGAAGAAGAAGAAGAGAAGAAGAAGAAGAAGAAGAAGAAGAAGAAGAAGAAGAAGAAGAAGAGAGAATGAGATGAGAGAGAGAAGAGAATGAAAAGAAGAAGAAGAAGAAGAAGAAGAAGAAGAAGAAGAAGAAGAAGAAGAAGAAGAAGAAGATCATCAGACAAATATAGTCTAACAACAAGGGTGACAATAACGTTGACGTTTGACAAGCACAATCATAATGGTAATCCGAACAGTTACAACGACTGGTCAATATATTTTGATGTCACACTGGTGATGTCTTTGTCTATGCCAATGATGCCGATTACTAACAACAGTAATGGGAGTAAGAAGTCGGGAGCTGATTCCAGGCAGAATGCCATTTATGACTCACGCCCACGTTTCCATAGTAACTAGGCAACACTATGAAGCAATGAAATAAGAGTAAGCAATTATATTGCTATCACCTTCAAAATAGCGTCTATAGCAAAACACGTTGCAACGCTACTGTCAGATAAAATACCTTGTAAAGCGCAAAATGCACTAAGCGTGCTCAAGCGCTTTACAAAGGGTCCCTGACCAACAGCAACACGTGACATTTAGACGGAGACATGGCGCCTTTTATGCAATTTAAAAAAATGTTTTTGCGACAGAGACAGCCAGTTAACAGCTAGGTACTCATTTTACACCTAAGTACGGTGAGAGAATATGAGAAAAAGCTCTTTCCAAGGAATCAACTATGCACCGAGCGAGGCTCGAACCCAGGACCTTCCGATCTTAAAGCGAATATCATATCACAAGACCACATCCGAACGATAACATCGCATCCTTCGTGAATTATTGTACATCTGTTTTTAGCTACTAATCAATTATTTTTTTCCAATGGGCAATGCTCTCATCGTCGCGTTTGGATAAGAATTTGCTCTAGATTGATTGTTTTGAGTTCCATCGAATTAGGCATGACTTTCTAACCTAAATTTATTTTTCACAAGAGAGACACTTTATCTTGATATTCAATGTATTAATACACCACGTTTGTGATAAGCGAAGAAAGGAAACAATTAAAAGGAAATAATTTACGTCACAGAGTTTTTTTAAAAATTGCCTGTCCTCCTCACCCGGCGCCTCACCCCTTTACAACGTCACAACTCATAAGATGTTCTGCTTACTTCGACCTTACGACAAGGGTTTGATCCCAGCCTTGGCTCAAGCAAATATACTAAAAAGCAATATCTGACTTTCCATGTCTAAAAAATGTGAATAGTTTTTGATGTAAAATTAAAACAAAAAACAGCAAAATAAAAAGAAGAAAAAAAGCAAAACAGAACAAACAAAACAAAAGAAAACAAAACAAACAAAAATAGAAAAACAAACAAACAAAAAATACCCGATAAAAAACAAAAAAAAAACAAAAAACAAAACACAAAAACAAATCAAAGATAACAACAAACAAAATAAAAAAAAGGAGCGAAAAACAAAACAAAAACAAAAGTAAAATATAAAATAAAATGAAAATCAGCACATAAAAAAGTAAATAAATAAGCTTATATTATTGTCAGTGTCCAAAAACAGAATTCGAATCTTCAATTTTGAAAAAAAATACTGCACATTAATTGTCTATCTCGAATAACTAGCGCTTTTAGAGCACGGTCATTTGTGGTGAAGAAACCCTCGATTAATGCAATATTTACCATTTGATCAATCAATTAATCAATCAATGAAGTAGGTGATTATTGTCATGGACATGAATCGGGAACACACTTCGCGCGTTACAGTTGGTAGTAACTGTCTGAATTATCTGACCGTTGTCACTTACTAGATCAAAATTAATATTATAATAACTAATACTAAAATTCATCGTGTGATTTCTCAGGTGTAAAAATGTGCACTAGACCATGGCATTTTTCAGCAACTATTTTACCTTTCAAGTTGTAGCTTTTTACATGATACGTTGTATGACGGCGTACTGCTAGCGGTCATGATAATATTAAAACTTGCGATGACATCAGATAGAGAATGGGAAGACAAATATCATTTGTCCGATTGGATAATAAGATTTAATTACTGGATTGCATGATAAAATTCAAAGATATCAGACTATGTGACAAAATACTAGTTGTCCCTCGAATTCGGAAAAATGCTGGAATGAGATCCTTTTCTCATTTCGGACCCTCTATTTGGAACGCCTTACCGCAGAGCATTCGTGAAAAAGAATCTTTGTCTATTTTTAAACGTTCGCTTAAAACATATTTGTTTCGATTTTAGTAGATGATATGAGAAGCAAGATAGGTTTGGTTTGTGTTGTGTGTTGTGTTGTGTGTGTGTGTGTGTATGTGTGTGTGTGTGTGTGTGCTTGTGTGTGTGAATGAGTATGTTTCAGCCAAAGTAATTTGTAATTTAAGCGCTTAGAGTCTGGTGTCTCGGAGTTATAGCGCTATATAAGTTTTCAGCATCATTATTATTATTAATACATAATGACATTTCCTCGCTCTCAGCTATCTGTCCTTTTTACCTTTTATCAACGTCATAAATTATTCATTCTTCCCCCCCCCCCCCCGACCCCAGCGCCTCCTCCTCCTCCTTCTCCCCTCCTCCTCCTTCTCCTCCTCCTTCTCCTTCTCCTCTTTCTGAAACTCCTTTTTTATTTTCATCATCCTCCATTTATCATTGTTCTTGCCCTCCTCTTTTAATTTCTATTCCTCTTCCCTCACGTCTTCTTTAACGTCAACTTCGTCAATACTCCTCAAAACATTGTTAACATAATTTATTAGAGTTGCCGGGTCTTATGATTTATTCTACAAGCTTATCTAGTCTTTTCGTTTTATTCGGCTATTCCAAACCACGCGACTTTGACGTCAGCAGGAGTTTTTCTCGAAATATCAGTCTTTTAAAACCACCGACATTATCTTCATCAATAAGCTAGAAACATATTTCTAGAACAGTTTAAAAGTTCTATTCTGCTTCTTTCTAGATATATCAAATCTGTTTGATTAGTATTGCTGGAAATATAGCTTAAATTGATTCGCTTAAGACACGTTTCATCTGATATTACTGTGTTTTGATAGCCAAATAATGCCCCTCTGACAATCTCCACGGAGGTTGAACATCCCCATTGATTGGATTTATTCACATGTGGTACCAAAATAACGGCGAAAGAAATGTCTTTGGTTGACTATGTGGTTTTGTGGCATGACACTCGCTTTCGGATCGGAGCCTTGACGGCCCATAGTCGAATCCTAGGAAAAGACTCTTTACTCACATTCTCTCAACTTACTCAGGTGTAAAATGAGTACTTGGCCGTTTACAGCGCTGTCTCTGTCCGAAAAAAAAATGTAATATCGCCTAACAGGCGTCATGTCACGTCCTACATGTTAGTCTTCTTGTTGCGCTTTGAGCACGTTTAGTGGATATTGCGCTATCTAAAAGCTCAATTTTTTTTTCTTTTGGGATAAATTTAAATTCAGTTTGCGGGAGTTAAGTATTTAAGAATTATTATTTAAAAAAAATAAAAACCAAGATAGAGACAACATTTTATTATTTTTTAGCTTTAGTTGTATCCAATGAAAGGCCGTCATCTCTTTTTTTTTTGTGCCAAAATGTGAGTCGGATCTACTTCGGGGTGTAATTCAACTTGTTGACTAACCGAATGATCCAAATTTGAAGTCCTTCATAAGAACACTACTTTTGAAAACTGTGTCACGAAAGATTTCATGAATCAATAAATAAATAATTCTTACACTTCGAGTTCAACCAAATAAAAATGTTACTGTATGTTAGTTTTGATTTAAATATTCATTATTCGAGGGTACTGATAATAAGTTGTGAGTTGAGAGTTTTTCGTGAATATTTGAAATTCCTTGTTTTTCCTCACTTTTTTCTCTATCAAATTTGAATCTGTGATATTTTAGTGAGGATGCTAATTTGGATTAATTAATTTGATTTGATTCCAAAGTACTTATTTTTTGCCTTTATTTATGTTTTATAGAAGTATGTGTGGCTTTATTTAAATTTTTAATGTCTTTTTTTTTTAATTGGTTATTTTTGCAATTTTAGGTCACATTCGAATAGTTTCCAAATTTGATTTTTTTAAAAAGCATTTCTAACATTTCAATACAGTCCTTTCAAATAATTGGGTGATTTGTCAGTGTTATGAAGTGTAATTTTTTTTAATGAGCTGATAGACATCATAATCACTGCTGTCAGCGGGATCTGAAATTGATGTTTTTGCCTGTTTGAAATGCAACCAAAAAAGTCAAAATTTGCATAACTATTGAACTAGTACCCCTATCATGTCGATCGCATTATCAACCATCTTAAAATTGTATGTATTTCCGTAACAGATAACATATTTGCTGTGTTTAAGATTTGAAAAAAATTGATTTGTTGTAGCGTCTTTTATGTCCTCTCTCTAACTGATTTTAGAAGTGGAAACAAACTGTTTGATAAAATCTTTGGAAAATTGTGCAACGGCAATAAAATATTCAAATAGATACTGAGAACGAAAATGAACAGTATGTTCTAGAGCATGTTTTGCTAAAGAAATTATTTATCGCAAGAACCTACTGCTATTGTATTTGAATGATAAAAAATGTATTTTGGGTGTGAAGTTTTGGGAAAATTCTGAAAATGGATGGTAAGGAGAGAGTTAAGACAACAACTGACATACTAAAAATGATCGACCAGAGAGGATATTCGCCTACACTGGTTTGAATGAAATATATTCATCTGTTTATATAAAGGTTAAATAAATCATGCTTTAATAAACAGTGTTATTCTTTAAAGTATTCCTCTTTGCATAATATATGAAAGTTTATACAATGCAAAGCTTTTAACTCTCTTGAGTTCACATGCATGTAAAAATCGAACAAAATCGAGGGTGAATTCGAGAGAGTTTAATGCAATAAATTATACCTATTTCCTTTCATGTTCATAAAGAATTGGGTGATATATATAGTTAATATATACGTAATGCGAGGTCCACGAGCATGTGGTGATATGAACAATTTTGGAAATATTGTCAAGTCGTGTAAAAAATAGTTGATAACAAGTTTCAATTGTGGAATGTTTTTCTAAAACTAGTTAAATCAATTTTTCCACTTTTCAAGATTTACTCTCCATAAGCTAAAGTGAAGCCTACATTTTGAAAAAAAAAAGAATCAATAGATACACGAAGTCCCATAAATTGATTCAAGTTTGAAGGTTATTTATAATAAAAATGAGAGGCTCAAAGAGAGACTTTAAGGGAAATAATCCCCAACATCTCAAATTCAGAAGAAAGTGAAATAACGAGTTTTGGAAAACCACTGTTCAATTTTACATACGTGTTTAATAAGGATTGATATATACAACAATGAGATGTTCAATGACAGACTTTTTGTGAGTAAAACAGAACCTTATAAAATTTCTTTTTAAGTCAAGATGGTGTTAAAATTGGTACAGCCCAATTATTTTTAATTTTTGTTCCTTTATAACCACGATCTTTTGTGAGTATGATATACAATATCATTGTACGCCTTTCGTTATGGGGAAAACCCGATTTAACTGTAGCATAATAGCACACATATTACGAGGCGTCCCTATTATTAAACAGTTTAAGTATTTTCTTTTCTGCGGCACGCATCCTGTTTTACTAAAACAAAAAAAAAACAAAACAACAAAAAAAAAAAAAAACAAACAAAAAACAAAACAAAACAAAAAAACAAACAAAACAATACAAGACAAAACAAAAATAAACAAACAAACAACATAAAGTAAAGTCTCTTCTCCTCGTACAGCACCCCATGTCGCTCACTTTTACAAATTAATATTTGTAATTAATTCATATATTCTTGAAATAGTCTCATCAATATTTTAAAGTAATCATTATTTCTTTTCCGTTCCTTTTAATGCTTAAATTCATGAACAAAAAAAAAAAAAACAAAAAAAAAAAAAAAAAAAAAAACAAACATACAATTTTTATTTGATTATAATCAAATCAATCCACCCTAATCCTGAAGGTTAGCTTGTTCATTGTACCTACCCTCACGTACATTTGTTAATAAACTCAATATAAAATATGAGGTATCAACTGATTGAAAGATTGGGGGAAAAACATTGATGAAGGAACATTTCTCATTTATATGAATGGGAAACACGAAATGCCTAATAATAGTTGTTTGTATAAGATAAGTATCTACCATCATCTCCATCACAGGAATTTTCTTTTTGCTCAATATAAAAATTGGGTCTTAACAGCTTGGAAAATTAATATTAAGGTAGATGAAGTGGAAATACGAAATGTCCTTAACATTGGTCTCTCAAACAAGTTGTATTTATCACCATCCCATCCCTTTATTGCTCAATGCAATGTATGGGATGATGACAACTTGGATGATTGAACAAATATGATAAAGTATAGCCTACCATGGTAAATGAAGAGCAACATTTGACTCATGAATAGATTGTACTAACCATCTCAATCAGTTTTACTCGATATTAAGTATAGGATCTTGGCAAAGAAAAGTGAAGAAAAATACAATGATAGAGGATACGATATCACTTTAGATGAATGGGGAACCCCATACATTATTAACACTCGTCTCTGTGAAAAGTTGTATTTACCAACACATCAATCATTATATTGCTTAATATGAAAAATAACAAAAGAAAACTTTAGTTTTTATATAGCACAATATCCACTGAACGTGGTCAGAGCGCTTTACAAAGGTCCCTGACCAACAGCAACGTGTTCCATGTAGAATGAGAATGACGCATGCAAGGCGATATTATATTTTTTTTCCGACAGAGACAACGCTGTGAACGACCAGGTACTCATTTTACACCTGAGTGAGAGAATATGAGTAAAGAACCTTTTCCAAGGACTCAACCATGCGCTGAGCGAGGCTCGAAAACAGGAACTTCCGATACGAGTGTCATACCACCAGACCACAAAGCCGCACTTTAATATGAAACAATAATGGTGATTCTTGAATTCCTGTGATTAAAATGTCGCGCAGTGGCATTAAAAACTGGTTCTAAATTACCAACACCGGAGGTCAAGAATCTTTATTATTACACCCCCTTTAGTAATGAAAAAGAGCAATTGATATGTTCCTTTACAGGCCCATTAAATCACGCTTGCATATTGAAAGAGTGGAATAATGATAAGTATACTTTTTTCGAGATAATTTCTGCATATTCACAACACCTAATACGCTGCACAACGCTTCAATTATCACTCCATTGTATCCCAACATAAACAAAAACCCAACTAAAGTGACAGAACACAAATGCAAAAATTAATTGGAAATATATTTAGAGGAATGTTCTAATTCGAGACCGCGGACATTCAGAGTTTTATGGTAATATGATTCAATAGTCAGATGTCACGTCCGCCAAGCAACGAGCAGTTTGGTTCTAAACAAAGAAAAGCGGTTCTTTTTATTCTTCATGCCGATTAGAACTTTCCCACATGTCATGTGATCAGCATATATAAAAGTTAAAACATGATCAGATTTATAATAATGTTTTTCTCCTCTGGATACACTTTTATGCTCGTCGAAGTATTTCACAAGGGCATCTACCATTGATCCGATAGTTTAGAACCAGTTACTAAGTTACTATGCGTTATTACGAGGGAAGTGATGTCACGACTGTTAAGCGAAACGAATGGCTTCCTAAAAAATGGATCTTGTTCAAATCTGTTTGAAAATATTATTTTCTTGCCACATTATCAAATTAAATTCAATATTTGGGTAGCTAGGTCTATGTTCTATTAGCGTCCTGTTCAATTGGTGGCAAGCATCGTTGAGATAGAGAATAAAAAAGATAAACCACTGCCCAATATGTTAATTGCTTACTGTTTTAAAAAAAACTCTTTAATGAAAAGTAATTGTATTTTGGAGCGAAAGATAAAGGGAGTAAATGTGACTCATATATAGTGGAACAACACAAAACAAACAAGTAAACACGATTAAAGGCAGGAACTGTATATTTCCTGTTCTCGGTGAATTGTCAGTGTGAGGGGAAAAACCAAGATCCGGGAGTGATTTAATCCCATAGAGAAATGAACACTTTCATATTATGGCATAACACAATTATTTGACTCCGGCTGAGAGAAGAAGCGTTGAGTCATTTTTATTAACTCCGCATTAGCTAAGAATAGAATTCAATTTATGAAATGCGAATGAGCTAAAAGGAAAAAAATCCGGGTTTGAATGATCACAAAATAGGTTTTTTTTTTAAAATCAACATTCCAACAACAAAAAATAACAAACATAAATTAAATATCAACATTTTGGGGAAAAATATTACATGTCGACAAATTATAAAGTTGACAAAGCAGAAAGCCACTAAAATGCGGATTAAATGCATGAAATGGACTAGAAAGACTTTTTTTTTTCTAAAAAAATGATATAATCGTCTGACGTGCTAGCAAGTTTGTGTTTTGATTATATCACTCTAGTTTTTCAAACCAATATCGTTAAAAGTTCGTTTCCCTTTAAGATCTTAACCTTTATTTTGTTTTCAAACACATACGATATTTCCTTATTGATATGTCACCATCGACTTTTCTTCCTTACTGTTTTAACGTGAAGAAGATGACAATTTTGTTATAACCCCATTAATCAGAACCGATCATTAGCAACTAACTAAAGGGTAAAGTATCAGTAAATCTATAACATTGCAAAAAAAAAAAAAAAAAAAAAAAAATTAAAACAAAATTCAAACCTATGTAGCGCATTTTCACCATCCGCTGTTCTAGTTAAAACGTTATAGTTACCTATATACTAATCAAGCCTACCGTCAGCGTTTAGGTGCATAAATTAGCAAGTCCGATAGTTGAACGCAACTATGGACCTGTTTTAACATTGTTGCAATGGACAATATTTTGAATTGGGTTGAGAGTATGTCCATTAAAACAATGAACTTATAACAACTTGGGTTATCTGACCTGCAAATAAGTACGCATCGAACCGCGTTCTTTTTGTACTGGCACTTTCACGATATCTTGTCACAACCTTTGTCCTAGCACATGTGCATTCACACCTGGGTCACATAAAATGATTGGATTGTGTGGCTATGTGGTCTTGTGGTATGACAGTCGCTTTCGGATCGGAAGGTCCTTGGTTCGAACCACACTTGAACAAGCGCTTTATTTACATTCTCTCGCCGTACTCAAGTTTAAAAGTAGTACCTGGCTGATAACAGCAGAAAAAAAATTGAAATATAGCCTTACTGGCACCATGTCTCGTTCTACTTTTACATGCTGCTGTTGGTCAGGAACTCTTTGAAAAGCGCTTTGAGCATTTTAGTGGATAATGCGCCATATAAAAGCTCACGTTTTTAAGGCTCAAGGAAAATATACTACCTTAGAGCATACAGTAACAAAAATCAGAATTTGCGACCTTTGTTACTCATTCAGCCGCTAGCCAGCTCAATATTACTTGATTTAAAACACGATGGCGGACACCGTTTCCACAACATTCGAATCCACTGCGATTTTGTGATTGAAATTGACCGAAAACACCACGAGGCGACGTGTACATATTATAGATAGTATGGGCTAGGCAAAGAAGCTCACAACATTGCCATCCGGAAGTATAACAGACCAACACACAAAATTATGTGTAACCTTAAACGTTTATAGTTTGATTGATACAGTGTAGTGAAAATTACTCATTAAAGCGGATGGCAAATAACAATAACAAAGGCCGGAGTGACGTCAACGATCTATCTATATGCATGCATATTACATGCCGACTACGGGCCTAACTTAACATTGTTGTAATGGACATTTTGCGTCATTTTTTTTGAGATTTCCATTACAACAATGAGTCCATAATTAATTGGGTTATCAGAGCCGCAAATAAATGAAAAGTCGCCACTCGGCAACTGAATGGTCCACAAAGTAAATAGTTGAGTTATGAAGATAAAGAGCTTAGAAAATAAATACCTAAAAAACACAAGTGATGTAGGTATATCCACGAAGTTGACACTAAATTATCACTCTCAAACATTGATCGTTTCAAACACAGAAGAATAATGTAGACAGACTAGTGGGTGCATTGCCCTCACCGTCTGGGGGTCACTGGCTCAGGCTACCTGGCGGGAGTCGTTTATAACCCCTCTAATTGAAAGGTGACTGCTCTTTAAAAAATATATTTATTTATGTAATCGGTCGTAATAAACTGAAATAATATGTCACGTCGGCGAATCAGCGGTATGGTGTCTCGCCCTGTTGTAAATTCAAGAGTTATGTGTCGCATTCAATGGTCGAATGGGTGACAATGATTGCAAATCTATTGCCTGTGCGTTGTGTTCTTGGATGATGCACTTTGCATAAATTACCCTACTTGACACAGGAGTGAACAAGTACTTGACTGATATTGCAAAAATGCAAGTAAAGAAAAAAGAAGCCTGACAGGCGACATGCACTTTATAAAGTAAAAGCCTGTTTTAAATGAAACTGAGAAGTAAATGAAACATTGTGAAGGACACTGAAAAGGGTTGAATCTGCTATTAGAGTGTTTATTCATATTTTATTTAAAAGAATTCTCAAATTCTCGAAAAGCATGTCAAACCACGACTCCTAAAGCCTTAGTGATATTTGTGGAAGCAAATAAAATATCTACTTGACACAAGGTTGAATCTCATAACTGTCGTATATTTTCTAGCACTGAAAATTCACGATTCCCTAAATATTTTTTCGAACCAAATGGGCTTAACGTCAAGTATTAATACTTTAATCAATTTTACGGATTGAAAAGGTACCATGTCGCTTGATTAAAATTCTGCCTAAACGCCTTTTTGCACGACCAAAGACGACAGAATGGAAGTAAATTACACTCGGAATAATTTCTGGTTTAAAAGAACTGTTAATCGATAAGCTACAGAAATTGACGACATTCGGCCCTTTGTTGTTGATTTTAGAGTTATTCTAAATATCTGTTCTCACTAAATGATATATAAACGTGAAGAGTTTCACACAGTTTTGTGGGCTGGTACGTTATACCCGGCTGGCGGATGTTGTGATTATTTTGCCTAATCGCATATGATCAATTGCACTTACACCATAGTTGGGCCTGTCTCCCAAGTTAAGATGGTACGTTATTCATCAGAGAAAAAATATTGAAAAAGTAGTTAAAACACTGTTTAAAAAACCCCCCACAAAAACTGGATACGCTTATATAAACAAAATATTAAATTAGAATTACTTATAAACACGCACATACACACACACACACACACACACACACACACATATATATATATATATATATATATATATATATATATATATATATATATATCAGTTGGTCAAAAAAAATGGCGCCGCTGTTTATTTCTTACTAGTGTTAAAATTTAAAAAGATATCTTTTTCAAATTTTAATACTATTAAAACTATTTTTTGTTAATTGAATTTCATACTATCGAAATAATTGGATGAGCGGTTTTTGAATAATATAAAATCCTGAAACACCACTTAAAAATGTCGATATCGTCGAAAAGATGTCGCAAATTATTGTGACATTTCCGCGTTGTAATTATTAAAGAAGACACGTATTGCTATACATGCCTCATCAGAGTGTGAACACAATTATCCAGGAAGGATTCCATTTTTCAACAAGATGATGCTACATCCCATGCGAGAAAAAGAACACAAACTATTCTTCGGAGTAAGAATATTCATTTCATAGAGAATGACACAACTGGCCGGCTCAATCACCCGACCTGAATCAAATGGATTACGCACTTTGGAATTATTTGACCGAGAAGGTCCGCATTCACAGAAGAAACCTTGAGAAAAATAATTATTTTATGATGGGAGGAGACAACCATTGAGGAAATTCAGAAGTACATTTCAAGTTGGAAAAAGAGACAACGTTGCGTCATTAAAGAAGACAGCGGTGCAATTGATCACTTAAAGTGCTAGCTAGCTTTGTAATCGTTGGACCAAAATAGTTATTTATGAGTGTTTGCTAAAATGGCAACAAATGTTAAGATCATCGCCATTTTACTCGCGTCATACTAAATAAACACACACAAACAAACAAACAAACAAACAAACACACACACACACACACACACACACACATAGAATGGCACAGCATGTTGGTCCTAGATGATAATTTTTTCTTACACCTAAAATGGACGTCTCGCAAGACTTTGTGTGTTTTTCTTTTGTCTTTGTTATTTTTCATTTTCTTTATTATAGTTTTTAAATATGTTAATGTGAATGCATGCGGTAGAGAGCGAGGGAGGGAGAAAGAGGAGAGAAAAGATGGGAATGTCAGTGAACAGTTTTAGATCAATGATGTTAATAACAATAAGTCATGAAATGGAAGCTTCAATTTATTGAAGACAGATCATGTGGACGTTTTGGGTTTTCCCCTTTGTCAACAAAACACGATGACGTGGTTCAACGCCATTCTCATATCTCTCATTCGTCCTTTGTCTTTTATTAATTGTGTTTTGTTGATAAAGGGGAAATCCGAAACGTCCACATTATCTGTCTACCATGATTTGGAATGGTAAACCACAATTTCAAACAGAAAATGAACAAAATGTTAACTGAAAATCAGGATTTAAGCATGTTCTATTCCAGTCGTCGTTCTCTAAAACCCATGTGTTTAAAATTATAGCCCGAAAAATCGTCCTTCCAATATCGATCGATTAACTTGACCTTCATCTTGTCAAAAGTTCTCAAACCTGGAACTTCATGGAAGTGAAGTGATTTTGCAGTGGTTTAAAGTTTAAAACCCACCTCTTCCTTTCACTTAGTTTCAACTTTCTTACAATTGCCAGAAGGTTATAAAGAATGCTACAAATAAAATTGTTCTTATCTTGCAATTAATTTTTTAAAACCCAGATTGATTTAATCATTATAAGAGAATATTCGAATGATTAAAAAACAAAACAAAACAAAACAAATTTGTATTGTAAACCGAAATAAATCATTTTTCAGATGATACATTCTTTGTAGATCACATGTTGTTGTTGTCCTTTGAAATACACAATTATAAACTAACATACATAGTTTATATAAAACCCAATTTTGATTCCACATGTTGGGGCTAGTGCCATCGAGAAAAAAAAAAAGGAATGCATGTAATAATATTCATCCTCAGTACGCTGTTCAAATTATATTAAGGAGCACAGCATACAATGAAACTATTATGAGACACACTTCTAGGCAAAAATTGACGTCCCTCCGACAAAAATGTAGCAAAGGCTCTACACGTGGCACAAAATAAAGCTTTGTAAATTATCAAATTTCATTGATCTAATTTTTACCACGAATTGAGAGAATTGAACGATTTCCTATGTCGGAATAATCGATTGCCAATTCCCTTTAAATAATGAATGTTATGGATGTTTGTTTTTACTGGATCTTGAATGATTTAAATGCTTCCAGCAAATTGTAATTATTGACAATGTTACTATGACGCAATATCCGGTGTTCAAGCATTACGACTCATCTCTAAAAACTGATAATATCATTTCGGTGGAAACCTGGATGCTGAAAATCAAATTTGTAATTAAACTACGTATTAGGTGAAACTTATATGATTTCTCGGGTAAGAGACTCGCTGTCAGATCTTGTTCGTTTCCTTGAGTTAGAATTTTAGGTCATATTACTCTGTCGTACTAACTCTGAAAATACACCTATTTGAAATTAAGGAATTCCCAGGTTTGAGGAGATTTTTGCAAGATGAGGGTCATTTTAATCAATCAATATTGGAAGGACGAGTTTTCTGGCCAAAATACGTGTCTTTTCAGAGCAGGGCAATACTCATTTTGAGGTACTGCGCGATGATGGATGCTTAGACGTCTAGGTCTTCTCTCGAGATAGACGTGAACAATGATATAAAGAAAGGAATTTCATATTTTTATTTCATTTTTATATGTTTTGTATCACAGTTCGGGTATATATAACAATAGTCAAATGGGAGCTTCGTTTTAATAAACGGAGAAGTATGATAAGGACATTTCGGGTTTCCCCTTTGTTAACAAAACACGATGAATGAAACATTAAAAACGATGAGAGGATGGCGTTAACATAGGAATTATGAGGTTTGAGATTTTTTTTTCAGTGTGTGTAACTAAGAAGATGAGAATGAATTTTAGATAAGTAGCACGTTACAGTGGTATTCATCTTTACTGCCTTATTCTATACAAACACGTTAGCAATTTTTTTGGGAAGTCCCCGGTTTGATCGTTTGGACAAGATGGAGGCCATCGATTTTTCTTATCGAAATATTCAAAATGTGTTGGTTTTTTAAAATTATGGCAGTATAGGCTTTATCATTGTTGATAATCATTCTGTGTCAGCGAAAGATGTGGGGTGGGGGATAAAAACAATCTTCTTTACACTTTAGTCCATTAGACCTATGGAGTCGGAGTTTATCCCGGTTTCTATATCGTGAAACGGACTTGCTTACTATCATAAGGATAGGACGCTAGTCTATCGCAAAGTACTTTTTTGCCAGATCTAACAGACCCAGCTACCCACCAATTCACTGCTGGGTAGACAGGGGGATCAGAAAAAAAATATTGACTGCACCCGGAATTGATCTCGATCCCCTTTGCGTGTGAAGCGAGTGCTCTTCCACCTGAGCTATCGGGACCCCCGATTTAACAACAATACTTGTTAGAATTAGTGAGATATGATTTATATTTAATAATACGCTCTTCATTCACATTTCAAATATTTCTTTCTTACATCGGACGACCCACCCAAAGTCAAACTCGCATTAATTATAATCGAAGAGATCTAGAAATCCCAGATCAAAACACAAAATCTAATATGAAACAATAGATGAAAACATGAAGAAGAAATACAGAACTTACTTTGTTTTAAATTATTTGAATCACTCAAATCTGAAGATATTCAACGGTGGAAAAATGACTATGTGCTTTGGAGATCCTTATGTATCTCATGTTTGGTCAATTTGATATTTTTAGTAAAATGATACCTTATGCCAACAAAGC
>NC_088360.1:53977271-53992271 GCF_034508935.2 Berghia stephanieae | reverse complement strand
TACTACTACTACTACTACTACTACTACTACTACTACTACTACTACTACTACTACTACTTCCTCTTCTTTCTTTCTCTCTCTCTCTCTCTCTCTCTCTCTCTTCCTCCTCCTCCTCCTCCCCCTCCTCCTCCTCCTCCTCTCTCTCTCTCTCATGAAAGTCATGGGGAGGCTTTCCGAAAGCCCCTACATCCCCAGTACTTTAAAAAAAAGGTTCCCTCATCCCAAATCTCCTACTAGAGAATTTTTAAGAGTACTGGGGATGTAGGAGCTTTCGGAAGTCATGTGATAATCGCGATTGGGCGATTGAAGTCTGCTACTTCTTCATCACTACTCAAAGCCTAAGTTGATCTATATATTAGTTATCTAGGGTCTAGGATGGGAATGGCGAGTTCAATTGATGGTTCTTTAATGGTCACACAATAGTTACCTTTGTACGAATAGAAGTTATTTTTCAAATCATTCCCGTGAAAATGATATGCTGACCATATGGGCTAAGAAAGTTGGTTCTCTACTTCTTTTAAAATCTTCTTTTGTAGACACATCCACTTATTACTATCCAGTTAACTGCCATATTCTGGAAAACATGTATTTAGAATTTGGCCAGAAAACTCGTACTTCAAACATGATCGATTTGATTGACCCTTATCTTTGCAAAAACTCTCAAACCTGGGACTTTGCGAAGTCTTAGGATTGGGAGATTTTAACAAGAAGAGGGTCATTTAAAACGATCGATATTTGACGACGTGTTTTCTTGTTAAATATTTTAATTACATGTTTTTCCAGAAATGGTTGGTTTAACGTTTTAAAGTTTAAGAAAAAACCCATTTCCTCAAATATTTTTGTTGTTGTTTTAATTGAAATTGAAGACGTTTAAAATTCAATTTTAAGAATCAAGTTCATACTGAAATAATGTAAACATTGCTGCTTGAAACTTGAAGAAATGAAAAATGGAATCAAAGCTTCAATATAACTTACGAAGATAGATAATGTGGTTTCGGGTTTCCCTTTTGCCATCAAAACGCTATTAATGTAAGACGATTGAACGATCATAATAACATATGAGGCGGTCGGTCGTAATATTATCAACCCTTTCAATTGGGAAATATATTGGCAGATTTAGATCTTTCATTTTTTTTACAAACAAACAAACAAACAAACACATAGACACACATAAACACACCAATCGTGGTTTTGAATCCTGATAAAACTTACTTTGAAGACACATTTACGAGATCTTTTTATATTACCCTTTAATGGATTCCGATTCTTGTTCAGTTAGAGGGAGGTAAGAGTAGACGGTTAAGAAAATTTTTAAAAATTCGATTGCTTCCCTATTCAAGTAATTTCTCGCCCCGTCTTAACGCTAATTCCTAGTATCGTTTATTTGAATTGCTATCGTGCAAACGATTGCTTGCCGAAGTTATTCTAAAAAATCGTTTGGTGTCCACATGCGTGACGTTCGAAATAGCTTGCTATCATGTGCATCGTGTCAGAGAAGCCTACAAACTGTTGTCCTTCAAAGCCAATAGGGCCCATGGAGCCGGAGTTCATCTCGATTTCTAAAGCGAAAAAGTACAATAGCAATTACTTACTTTCCTTTGGATAAGTACTTTTCGCCAGATCTAACAGACCAAATTACCGAATCACTACCAGGTGGTCGAACTATTTTTGTCCCTTTTGGTGTGAAGCGAGTGCTCTCTACCAAATGAGCTATCGGGACCCCCTTACAAACTGTAACTGATAAATGTTACTGCTTTGTCTTAGCAAAACCAGCTGTTAACGACCAGGGCAGCTAGATGGCCAGATTTCCTAGTGGCTAATTTCGCTTCAAAAATTGCCAAATAGAAGCTCACTATTAAAACTCTGACGCTCTTGAAGCACTCAATTGTTTTGACAAACAAAAAATTCGACTAGACTGAGAGAAAAAAAACGGCTTTTGAACATAATGGAGACACGAGTGTGTGACTAATTTGGATAAAATTGGCTGTGCAGGTTGGTCATCGTACAGCACTGATACAAACTGCATGGCATAGCCATTAATGGTTAAAGATTAGTATTATTTTTTCATGTACTCGAGTCATTGCTTAGAGTGCAAAATGTGCTCAAATGACCTACATAAACCGTGTTCAAGTTTCCGAAATATCCAACATGACATTTAGGTTTTTTTGGTACATCTTGACCCATTGTCATTGGTATGTTTACATCTTGCATAAACAAAATAGCACGATTATAGTTATAAAGCAATATCCAATCATCAGTTGGAAATAAACTGAATATGTAGATCGCTCACATTGAAAAAACACCTTTTTTTTCTTTTTTTTTCTGGCCATAATTTAGTTTTCAATAAATATCACTATTTAAGATGATTGTCAATTTAATCTAAGCCACAGATGTAGGTAAGGCTTTTCTACAATAGGAGATCATCATTTTACCGACATAAGAAGTAAGGATTTTCTAGCCAAACTGAGAAATTATGTCCGTGTAAGTTGCATTAGTTATTTTAAAGTGATGATTATTAATTGAACAATACAGAAAGTCATTCATAACCATGTCGTTTAAATAGTTAAATTAAAAAATTAAGGAACAGGCACCGGTGTAAGATAAAGACCTGAACAAGTCGTGTTTGAAAGATGCCAGACCAGGCACCTTTCATACACACTTGTTTAGTTCTTCGTTTAAATTGTTATCTATCAGAAAACCTAGTTGAAGCAATTATCGTTTCGTATCATCGCCAATGATGATGGGTACATCTTTTTATCCAAGGAAAGAGAAAAGGAGAGAAATTTAGTTTTATGCCTCGATAAATATTTGAAACATCCATCATACCTAATCAATACATTTTGTAGGATCTGGCCAACCCCCCCCCCCCCCAAAAAAAAAAAAAAAAAAAAAAACAAAAACAAAAAACCCAAATAAAAAATTAAAAAGCAAAAAAGAAAACAAGCAGACAGATTTGTGCCTTAACCGTGACAAAAAAGGAATCGATGTATGCATTTTTGTGGAAAGTGAATTTTGTTTCAAGGGTGTCTTAACCAATTCTTTTCTTTAAAAAAGCATTTAGAAAGTGGGGTTTTAAAGAGCGTATCTCCACTAAATGTGTGCTCAATGCCCTTTACAAGGGTCCCAAATCAACAGTCACATTGTATATAACATAGGACAAAACATGCAGCTGTAATCTGCGCTATAATAATTTCCTTTTCGACAGAAACAACGAACCCCCTCTGTTTGGTTATTATATTATACGGCGAAAAACTATCAGAAAAGAACCTTTTCCAAAGGCTGATCTTTTGCTTTGCATACACTGGTGCTCAAACCGTCGACCTACTTGTCGTAGCCCAAGTGTCATACCATTAGACATCAAAGCCGCACATAAAACCCTGTCTTCTAACAACAGAAGAAGCTTTTGATGGTTTTATACAACACACGGATATCAATTTTTACCTCATTCTTGTGCGGTCGTGAAACCATTCGGCGGCCGTGCTAACCAGATTCTCCGCGGTTTAAGGTTCATTGTGTCCAATGTGTACAATTAAGAAAGGTCGAAAGTCGCCACTGATGAAGCCTGACCGTCGCTGTTAGACAGGTTCGAGACCTTAATCTGTTTGCAGCTACCCTCGCATGAAGACAATGATGATAATAATAGTCATGATGACGATAGTAATGTGTTGTTGTTGCTGCTGTCGTTGCTGCTGCTGCTGCTGCTGCTGCTGCTGCTGATGATGATGATGATGATGATGATGATGATGATGATGATGATTGTAGACTTAAGTCCCACGTGAAGATCTCAGATCTGAATAATGGAAAGTGCCCAGAACATTCGGGTCTGTTAAGTATTTCTTTTAATACAAAAAGGACGCTTAAAAGGTGCCTGTTTGTGTATGCAACAGAATTTTTGTTCAATACAGCCCGCTGATGGAATAAATGAAACACTGTGAAGTGCATTATGCATGGAAAATCCATGGAATTGCGCTGCATGGGTATTCATATTTATTTATTTTTATTTCTTTGATTATTGTCACCATTCGTTCACTAAACACATTCATTGAAGCTTCAAATTCACAATCATTAGAAGGTGTTAATCCACTTCACCACAGACGCATTTTTGAAGCCCCTCTCGATATACTTGTTGTAGATTTGGATCACAAAAAAGACAAAGAAGATTTTACTTTGAACATTCTTTCTAAAGCTTTAATCAACTTTTAACACAAGCAGGCATCTATAACAAAAAGAGAAAAACAAAACGTTAGATGTACAAGACACAAAATATATCCAAAATCACCACATTCTCCGCGGCTTAAAATTCAAACCAACAGTATCATTATTTGGGTCCACTTCTTAAATTATAACTTCTCGTTCTAATGGAGGGAGTCTTGGCAGGTTTTATGACCGGTTCAGGCAGAGATCGAGTTTCTGGCAAAGAAATAGAATCGGGTGTATTGTCAGACACAAGGTTGGTAACATCGGGTGTTTGATCTGGAGCAGTGACGACATCGGGCTCTACAGACAACTTTGTCTGATTATCAGGGGTTAGATCAGAAGCTTTAGCACCACACGGTGTACCAACTGGCGTGGGTTCAATCTGCCTTTCATTTCCAACAGGAGCTAGATCCCTTAAGGAAACAGTTGATTCTCTGCCATCTGGTAAACGGACATGAGCGTATTGTGAGTTCGCTTCGAGTAGATCAACTTCATCCACAATCGGGTCATACTTTGATGTTCTTATATGGCGTCTGAGGTAAACAGGCCCAGGCGATAGGAGCCATGAGGGCAAGGAGCTGCCATTAGTAGAGCGACGAGTATACTGGAACATGCGTTCATGCGGTGTAGCATTTGTTTCAGTGCAGAGAAGCGAACGAACAGAGTGCAGGGAGTCCTGTAGAACCAGTTCCCACTGGTTGATAGACAGTCCTTTGGATTTGAGAGAGAGTGATTGCTTTCCATATTGTGTTGTTTAGTCGTTCCACTTGCCCATTCCCTCTAGGGTTATATGGAGTTGATCGGCTAGTTGCTATTCCTTTTTCGTGGAGAAATGACTTCAATTCCTCTGACATAAATTGAGGACCTCTATCAGAATGTACGTAGTGAGGCATGCCAAATATTGAAACATTTGGTTCAAGCAGTAAAGTACAGTGGTTGTAGTCATGTCGGCACTTGGGAAGGCAAATGGGAATCGGGAATATTCATCAATCAGAGTTAATAAGTATCTATTCCTAGTAGAGGTAGGCATTGGCCCCTTAAAGTCAATACTAAGCCTTTCCATTGGCTGGGTAGATTTGATGAGGTTGGGCATTTGTTTTGGTTTGTAAAATCTAGGTTTGATTTCAGAGCAGACTGGACATCCAGATGTCATTTTCTTTACATCCTAAACACTGTAAGGTAGGTTCTTTGCTCGTACAAAGTGAATCATTCTAGTCACTCCTGGGTGACTGGGGGCTTCATGAAGGTGTTTTAAATGGTCACAAAAAGCAACACTGCATGTAGCTCGAGAGAGTGCGTCAGCAGCATGGTTCTCTGGCCCGGGACGGTAGATTACGTCGTAGTTGTAACAAGACAATTTTCCACCTTTGAATCTTGTCATTTTTAACTTTCCTTTTTGCTTCGAATCGTAGATGAAAGCCACAGATTTTTGATCCGTAACAAGTTTGAAGTGAGTATTGATTAGGAAGTGACGCCACTTTCTGATTGCTTCCACAATTGCGTAAGCCTCCTTTTCGACCGAAGAGTGGTGTTTCTCACTTGAGGAGAGTGTTCGGGAGAAGAGGCAACAGGGTGACCCTCCTGGTTGAAAGTAGCTAAAATAGCTATGTCTGATGCATCGGACTCTACGGTAGGAGGAAGCTGAGGATCTACAGTTACTTGGACCGCTGTCTCGAGTTCCTCCTTTAGATTGTCAAAGGCCTGAAGTATTTCAGGTGGAGATGGGAATGTGGTGTTATTATTCAGTAAATGAATTTTATCAGAGAAGTGGGATATCCAGGGGGAATAATAAGCGAGCATGCGACATGCCCTTTCTGATCTTTGAGTGATGTAGGAGGCTCCATTTGGCGAAGTGGTGTTAGTCTCGAGGGATCGGGTCGTATTTCCCCTTTTGAAATCCTGTAGCCAGTAACATCAATGAGTTCAACACCTATCACGTTCTTGGATTCATTGAAAGTCAGTCCGTGTTTTTGAAGCGTTTTACATTAAAATTATGCTCACTCCAGTCGTCTCGACATACAGTTACGTTGTCCAAGTAAGCAAAGGAAGCGGAGAGATCTTCTTGTTTAATTATGTTGTCGATCGTTCTTTGGAATGCGGCAACACCGTTAGTTACACCGAAGGGGATTCTTTTGAAGTGATATAGGTTACCAGAAGCCTCGAAAGCAGTATATTCCATATCACTTTATTTGATAGGTATCTGGTGGTAAGCGCTTTTCAGATCAAAGGCACTGTAATACCTATACTTAGAGATATACTCAGCCATCTTATCCAGCCTCGGTAAAGGGTACGCATCAAGTAGAGTATATTTATTGATAGTTTGACTATAGTCAATTACTAGTTTCTTTTTGTGTCTTTCTCCACCCGTAACCAACAACATTTGAGCCCTCCATGGTGACTATGAAAGCTCGATGATACCCTCCTGAGGAGCTTCTGCACTTCTGACTCGATGAAAAGTTCGTCCAACTCTGAATGACGGCGTGACTTAGTAGCGATAGGTCTACAGTCTTCAATTAGATTCTCAAACAGAGAAGGAGCTTCAATATTGGCCGCTGCTACTCCAAGGATTTTGAGTGGGTTTTGAGATCCATCGAACGGGAAGCAGACTTCAGAGTGCTTACCTAAAAAATCATGACCTAAGATAATGTCAGCACAGAGATCAGGCAGGAGTGAAAGCTTTTGCGTATACATTCTCTTTCTTATAGGAAAGAGGCACTATACAATGGCCCTGCGTCTTTTTGGTGGGACTTGTCGACACCATGTTAATGCTACATGAAGAAGGGGTTACTTTCAGGCAGTTTTCTTTAGCGATACTAGAGTTAATGTAACTTTCAGAGCTTCCGGTATCCACCAAGGCATTGCGTTTAAAACCATTTACTAGAACAATTATTTGGGCTTTCTTTAAGCAATTGATGGCGGATACAGTGAGAGTGGTTGCTAGGTTTGGATTCCCTGAAGTCAAAGAAGAAGTTATAGCAGTTCTACGGGACTTTTCGGCACCGGCAGATTTACAAACTTTTGCAAAATGTCCTGATTTACCACATTTTTTACAGGTAGCTTTTCTGGCAGGGCAGGTGTTTTTTTTGTAACCGCAAAAGAAGCATTTTTCTTCACTGAATCCAGAGGCAGTTGTACTGCCAATGGCTTTATATTCGTCTTGTGGTTCGTCAACAGCCGCAGTTATCACGTCTGAACGGTATGACAAGCTCTGTTTTTAATCCATGTCTAGAGTTATAGCGTCCTCGAAAGCAGTGTCGAGATCGAGCTTGTTCTTTTCAAGTAGACGTTGGCGTATGTGAGGTGAAATAAGGCCACTGATGAAAGCATCTCTGATGGCTTCGTTTTTGTGAACTTCAGCAGTAACAGCTTGGAAATTACAGTCCTTGGCAAGATTTTAAAGTTTTTGTAGATATTGATCTAGCGTTTGACCAGATTGTTGCTTGCAACATGATAGTAAATGCCTGGCAAACACTTCACTCTTAGGTTTGTCAAATACAGACTCGAGTATTTTGATAGTAACTTCATATGTGTCACACTCAGCGATGAGTTCGTAGATAGAAGGACCGACGAAGTTTACAAGCGTTGCAAGTTTTCTGGAAGCTGTAGTGTCTTGGAGACTGTCGAGGAAGAAGTCGAATGTTCTCTTCCAGTGGAGCCAAGTCTTCAGCTCCTCGGGTGAGCTAGGGTCCGTTGTCAGGACTGCTGGTCGAAGGTGTCGGTCCATCGTAGATAAAAGTTGATTAAATTGTTGTAGATTTGGATCACAAAAGAGACAAAGGAGATTTTACTTTGAACATTCTTTCTAAAGCTTTAATCAACTTTTAACACAAGCAGGCATCTATAACAAAAAGAAAAAAAAAACAAAACGTTAGATGTACAAGACACAAAATGTAACCAAAATCACCACAATACTACTATCTATCTAGATACCTGTCTATCGATATCTAGCCAAACAATGCTTCTAAACCAGACGCCAGCTTAGATGGTCCAGAGCTAGTCAGTGGCCAGAAATGTGAATTACTGATTTTGGCAACATTATCGGACTCTCCACCCTTACTTGTGACTCTTGAATTCCGACGTGAATTTACGTTGCGTCTTTATGATCAATAAAGAAGACAAGTGTGATACCAAAAAAGAGGTTCCAATCTCATTGGAAGTCTATAACCAGTCTTCCGGAGGACTGGATACATACTTTATATAATTGATCTTCTGTTTCATTGTGATAGCATCATAATTTCTAGCCTAAATATATACGACTAGTCGTCAATAAAGATTATCCATCCTCGCTCTTTTACGCCCGTAATCTGAAGAATCTGCCCATATATCCTGCTACTAGAATAATTATGCCAGTGTATGATTCAATATGTGACCTATTCATCATTAGGTCTTCGATGCACTGGTTACGTACACACTTCCAATGGGTTTGGAACCAAAAGCGTAGAAGGTGTGACGTCACCACTTATCTGCCCTATTGTTTGAAATCACTTTATGGCTGAAAGAGAAAGTAGAATCTTCATAAAGCCGATAGTCAGTTTCTTCTTCTGTGTAAGTAGAGTGAAAGTAATGTCTGAGCTTTGAATGTTTGTGGATCTCTTGTAGGATTCACACTGTCCATGAAGATGGACATGAAGTGGAGTGCAAAAAAGGAAAGATCTTTAAACGGAAAACCCCTCGAACAGGGTTTTAAAACAAAAGATAATTCCGAGACATAGTTTTCACCGAGATCAGCCGGAGTGTAGCTTGGTAATTAAGAGATCAATTACTCTATATATCATACACCGTGTTTGTGTGTGTGTGAGGAGGGGGGCAGGGGGTGGGGGTGGGGGGGGGGGGGTTGTTCTGCGTGTGTGAGTGCGTGCGCCTAACCTGTAATCCCATATATTTATTGAATTTTATATTCTTTCAACAGTTTGTGACTACATCAACCATGAAGTTCATAGCTTTGTGCCACGTCTCTATCCTCAGAGGTTTCTACTTTTTTGGTACCAAAGTGGGTTCTCATCCCTTCGCTTTCATGATCGGGTGTTTGATAGTCTGTGGCTTTCTTGCCTCAGGAATGACAGAATTAAACCCCCAGAACGACATAGGTAAGTAGCTATTTAAACGTCTGATAATCAAACGCAATAGGATTCAGTAGTCCGATGTCACGTCCGCCCAGCAACGAGCAGCTTGGTTCTAAACAAAGCAAAATCGGTATTTTTCATTCTTCATGCTAGCTAGAACTTTTTCCCATGTCATGTGATCAGAATGTATAAAGGTCAAAACATGATCCGATTTATAATGTTTTTCTCCTTTAGATACACTTTTATTTCATAAGGGCGTCCGCCATTGCTCCGATAGTTTATAACCAGTTACTAAGTTACTATGCGTCATTACGAGGGGAGTCACGTCACGACTGTTGAAGCGTATTATGAGTTTAATTTAAAACTGTAGTTGTGGACGATACGTTGCTTTTGTTTCTATGAGCAAGAAATTTAGCTCAAATATGCTCGATAACGGTGCAGCACTGCGGGTGCCGCCTGTGTTTTCTCGATCTTTTATCCAAAGAAAACTTTTTCCTGCGATTGAATAAAGGGAACGTCATCAATTGTTTTTTTTTTGTTCATTTGAACGGAGTTGCGAAAAGTTAATAAAAAAAAAAAATGAAAAGAAATGAAATCAAAATTTTATATGTAGACACGCAAAAATAAAATAATACAAAAAAACAAAAGAAAAAAAATCGCACAGAAAAAAACAAAAAAAGTAAAAAACACAAAACAAGTTTTCCCCATTGCCTGCGGTAATAATCGTCTGGCAGAATAAATGCTCTATCAGAAGTTTTGTCCACCAAATATCGATCTAATAAAATGACGCTCATCTTGTCAAAAGCTCTCAAACAAAGGACTTGGATAAAACTGTTTTGAAACGGTGGGTTATATTTATACTAATTCTTACGTTATTTGTAGGACGGGACATTCCGCCTGTTAGCCCCATTAATTTCTTGATTTTTTTCTACAGAGATATCGCTGTTACCCCCCACCCCACCCCGCTCTTTCCTTGGTCTCACCAGAGAGCGTAGATAATATTCTACGCTCTCTGGTCTCACTCATTAACTCACTCATTCCCTTGACCTAATACAGGATGCAGCCTTCACAATCATGTGCTACACATCTCGGTTATTGGCCTTCTCTGTCAACTCGTAGACGATAGATCATTCCTTGATGTTATCCAGACACATTTTCCTTTGTCTTCCTCTTCAGCTACCCATTTTAAAACTGGATGTGTTGAGAGAATGTGAGTAGAGGACATTTTTCCTAATGACTCAACTTTGCGCCACCAACAGCGGGATTCGAATCAAGGATACACGGGTCAGATACGACATATACCACAAACACGCAGGTAGTTGGACGGGAAAAAAAATTATATGAGATTCCTTTCATTGGATCAAGGGATTTGGAATGTTAAGTAATATGGAAATTCTATGGAAATTTTTTAATCAGTTTCTATCAGTTAAAAAATACAGTTTTCACCCCAAACACCGGCAATCTAGCTCCAATAGAATGGCAGGGGTAGTTTCTCAAATAATAAAAAAAGAGTGGACAGGTACTCAATTTAGTCCACACTTATTTCTACAGTTTAAAAACCTATATTATCTGCTATAATTTTGATGCTGGATCGTCCGTCACGCTTTGTTTTATTTTTCATTGTTTAACCGAAACCCAAAGAAACTGATGAAAGCGAGTTTTCTCTCTATTTTTTTCCAACTTACTTAGTATTGGAGTATTTTTGTGACCTCTTGTCACCGCTTCATATACACTGTGCCTGTCTCCTGCACCAGCCACATTTTACAACCACTTGACAGTTGGAGCTTAATTCTAATTCCTTCTATTTTTTCTTATCTAAAATACATACCACAATGGAGTGTAAGCAATTTTTATTCCTTATCATTGACTTCATCTGTTAAACAGAAGTCCTGTACACCCCAAAAACATCAAAAGGAAAAGAAGACAAGGAGATTTACATAAAACATTTCGAAGTGAATGCAACGGATTACGCCGATTATACTTCAATCAATATACCGGTGGTTGCTCATCTCATATTTAGAACTCCCAAGGACGTGAACATTTTAGACGAGAGAATTATCAAACAAATAGAGGTAAGGCCTGGTTCATTTAACTCACTCAATCCTAGAGATTTTTGCTACTTTTCAAAATTGGAAAAAATGTAATGAAAATGAGCATGTACATACATAGTTTTATTCAACTATCATTAACATGGAAAACCCAAAAACATAAGCTTTGATACCACGCCTATGATTTGTCTCATAAAAATGTAATAAATAGGCATGGGGTAAAAGTAACCCGGGTAAACTACTGATATAGTCGGTGTTAGGGTTGATAACTCTCCCTGTTTGTAATATTTTCCTTCTGTTTGCAATTAACAAGGTAGATTTTAACCAATCAAAACAAGGGATTTGTAACACCTTCAAGCACAATAGGACAATCATAGTTGGTTGTTTATAAACAATAAGGTGAATGAAACCCTCTGTTACTTGTTATCATTATGGGACCCCCAGTTGGGTAATTAGTTCTTGAAAAGGATTTCTCAGTGAGAATATAAATGTATAAGGTTACACATCGTTTATGTCTTGGTTATATTGATCAAGCGGTAGAACAGCGAGTATTTTATTTATACAATACCATGCGTAATAAACCTGTGTATTCACTGCATTTAGCATTGTTTTCATTCAGAAGAATGTCCGAGGGGCGTGGTTATCATCATCATCATCATCATCACCATCACCACCACCACCACCACCACCATCACCACCACCACCACCACCACCACCACCACCACCATCACCATCATCATCATCATCATCATCATCTTCACCATCATCATCATCATCATCATCATCATCATCATCATCATCATCATCACTACAGTCATCGTCTTGATGATATTTTGATTTGTTATCTATTCATGTTTGCTTCTTTGCAAAGAATAATGATATGTGTCACAGTGCATGGCATGATCAGTCGGAAGATGTACATTTTGGACATGCATATTTGCATTTTCTGAAAGAATATCCTCCCTAGAGCATTTTAATCTTTATTTGAAATAAATCGGGTGATTTTTCATGAGGTTATGGTGAGATGTATGGGAAAGGTATCCAGCAATTTTTCTCAAATTTTGTACTTTTTCAACTTGACTAGATGTAAAAAAATATTTAGAAGTAAAATTAAGCTGTGATAGTTCCCGAAGATGTACAAAATGGGTTAATTTAATAATTTATGACAAGAACTCATTTTTGATCAAAATGGACCTTCTAACTAAACTTGGCAATATCTCACCAAACCTTTTCACCATCCGACTGATTATGTCATTTACTGTAACATATATCTTCATTATTTTTCATTTTCTCTATTCTCTCAAGGGCTTTGTAGGGATAGTATATCATATTGAAGCACCTGACTATGACTATGAAACCAATTCACAGCTAAAATTAAACTACAGCTCATTGTGTATGAAGAAACAAGGCGTTTGTGTTTACCCGTACGCAATTGCACTAACTTATCAATTCAGGTACAACGATGATAATAAAAATAGTAACCGTAATTATAATGTAATGATAATAATAATGATGGTAACATTAATACTGATGGTAATAATAATAATAATAATAATAATAATAATAATAATAATAATAATAATAATAATAATAATAATAATGAATAATAATAATAATAATAATAATAATAATAATAATAATAATAATAATAATAATAATAAAAATAGTAGTAGTATTAGTAGTAGCAGTAGTAGTAGTAGTAGTAGTAGTAGTAGTAGTAGTAGTAGTAGTAGTAGTAGTAGTAGTAGTAGTAGTAGTAGTAGTAGTAGTAGTTGTAGTAGTAGTAGTAGTAGTAGTAGTAGTACTACTACTACTACTACTACTACTACTACTACTACTACTACTACTACTACTACTACTAATAATAATAATAATAATAATAATAATAATAATAATAATAATAATAATAATAATAATAATAATGATCTTTGCTTTATACCCAGAGCTACCGAGTTCGATTCCCACATCGCTGTGCGGTCTTGCGCTAGTCATCTTGCTCTAGCTCAAATCTCGGCGTTAAACTTTGACGAACGCCTTGGTTATGCAATTCATTTCTTGAAATGGAAATAAATGACATGTTTCCCCCTTTCTCATGTATAACTCAATATTTTCTGTCGAATTTCTTTATTGCTACGATAATATATAGTTTTTAATGCACCTTATAAAATAATTAAATGTACTGTTTCATTCATAATTCTTTAGAAACAACTATAGATTTGCACAATAATTATTAGATTTAATAAACATTTTAAAGTTGTTGATTTTTATGCGTCACATACTTTTTGTTATGTCGTTGCAAAATATCAATGGCTATAAGTTATCAGGGCTTACCCTATGGTTATGAAATGCATCATTATACCGCCATTATATCTTCTATTTCATCAGTCATTTACCACTCATTTATGTTATTGCTAGTTTACACCCTGGCTATACGAATATAATATTATATGCTAGTATAATGCTATTAATTATATGTATATGAATATACGAATATTTATATATATATTATGTATATATATATATATATATATATATATATATATATATATATGTATGTATGTATATTGTATTACAAATCATTACAATTTCATTGAATAAATTAATCTTTTCCAGAAAACTGGTAAGAGAAGGAAAAATCACTTATCCATTCTCAAAATATTACAAAGATGAGGATCTTTCAATTGTCATCGGACAACCCATTCTTGACAAGTCGAAACCAAATCAAACAATATTACTTGGCGCCCACTCTCTTTACTTCAAGTTCAACTTGATGTATACGACTTCTAAGAGCAGTTTTGTATGGTTGAACATATTTTTAGAAGTCATGAAAAAGCAACTGCCAAATTTTCGAAATGTTTCCCGAGAACTTGATGTTAGTCGTGACTCATTTGTTCTTTTTGTCATTTACTATACTTTCCATAACTACCATCACAGTCACGACTACTACCATCAAAACTACTACTACTACTACTACTACTACTACTACTACTACTACTACTACTACTACTACTACTACTACTACTACTACTACTACTATTACTACTAACAACAACAACTACTACTACTACTACTACTACTACTACTACTACTACTACTACTACTACTACTACTACTACTACTACTATTATATTATTATTTTTATGGTGACGATGATGATGATGATGATGATGATGAAGATGATGATGATGATGATGATGATGATGATGATGATGATGATGATGATGATATGATGATTGATGATTATTATTATTATTATTATTATTATTATTATTATTATTATTATTATTATTGCTATTATTATTACGCCATCGGTGCAGCGGTGATGTAATACCTTATAATTTTATTGTTGGTGGAATTCGCTCTCATTCCTCAAGGTGGGAGGACGGTGATAATAGCAAACATTTGAATGCAAGACAAAGTGGGATGACGACGTTGTTAGCGTTGGCTGGAGGACAAAGTTTGAAGATTTTAAACAAAAGATAAGATTTTGGAAAGACGCCTTTCTTCCTAAAAAACTGACAGTATACGAGGATATTCGTCAGTATTTGTTTTAAAATTGGTTTTGTTAGGTATCTCTTCAAAAATCATATTAATTTATTCGTTGTTGGTTTTGAACTCTCTCATTTAGTTTTATCCAATGGGCATGCATAATGTAGCTTCAAGTCATATAAATTCAGAATACCATGTTTTGC
>NC_088360.1:53959771-53972271 GCF_034508935.2 Berghia stephanieae | reverse complement strand
GCTGATTGTGTGTGAAGTTAACAAGTGCTTTGCGTTTGGAATTAAATGTGGATTTTTAAATTCAATTATTCTAAAGTTGTGTGTCATACCGTTAGTATTCAGAGAAAATGTATTATCGCTGTTGTCATTGTTTATGAAACCTACCTGTTTTTATCTTGAATCATTTTATTTTAAAAAGTTATTTCTGTAATTTGTAACCAATCATGAATCATGTTGATTTTTTAATTGAAAATCGATTCCTCAAGAGAAAATAGTGGTGAAAGATTTAGGTCCACACAAACCAGTGAATTTTAACTTAGTTTCTAACACACCGAGGAGACAGCGCCGATTTAATAATGATTATTTTTAAAATGTTGAATGGCTTACTGCCAGTGAAAGCCGTAAAACGCTTCATTGTTTTTATTGCTTGATTTTTGGTGATGTATGCTATAACGGACAACAGGAGGATTCAGTGATATTGCGCACATCTCTCAGGCACTGAAGAAACATTCTGAATGAAATAGCCATGTCACAGATGCTGTTAAATATAAACTTTTCAACGTTGTAGATATATGAAATCAGTTGGAAACAGGACATGCTGCGTCTGTGAGTCGTTATAATGAACAGATGAAAGTTAACAGACAAGTTTTGTCCAAGATAATTGATGCTCTTTTGTGAGTACGTCTCGTTAATATTCTAACACACACACATACACGTACACACAAATACACGCCATATGCAAACAATGCAATACCCCCCTCCACACACACACACACACACACACACACACACATACACACATACAAAGTAGGTCAAATTAAGTTAAATTAACTAGACCAATAAAATTTGATTCTGTATTTCGGATTTGTGCCGCCTTAAATACAATGTGACCAACCGCCCCTGCCATACAGCTCCAAACTATACAAGTTAGAACTCTTCTGATGGATTCATCATATTTTCTGATAATTTTGCCATAATATTGCCAAGTTTTAACATCTAATTCCACGTATTAAGCGAGATACAGTCACAAACCAGAATAAAACGCAGAAAAAGCGTCCCATATTTTCGGTATTTATTTCTCTTTGTGAGTCATCCAAATAAATGACACCTTTGAAACTGCATAACTTTTTTATTTATGAATGGATTTTCAAAATTCAAAAACATTTTTACTCAGTGGAGATAGGGCTTTGATTTCAGAAGAAAAAAAGAGAGAAAAAAAACATTTTTCATAGTCTTTGCTACATTATGGCGCTTCGTTTATCAAAACAAAACGTATCACGTGATACCAATTACGTATGTTTGAACTTGATTGGCTGTTTCTTGTGATATAAAAGATTCTTGTAAATTTGGCGGTGATCAAAGATTAGTGTCATTAAGCTTTGTCATTATAGATTAGATGTAAGCATGTTAATGAGCTAGACTTTTAAATAATCAAGCGCTGACCTGAATTCTTATAAACTTAATCATGAGAGAGATCATGCGATCTATGAGAGGGTCAAACTTTTGAGAAAACCCGCCAAACCCGCCGAAACCCACCGAACCCGACTCAGGGAAATGTATACCAGTGGGGAGTGAATATGGGACTATGGGAGGAGGATATCAGAGGGAAATCAACCTGGGACCATGGGAGAAGTGAGTCTGGAATATGGGAGGTGGGCATCAGAGGATACTTGTTTTTTCCCCGAAACCTACCAAAACCGTCCAAAGTTATGGGAAATGGGGAAACAGTGGGGAATGAACCAGGGACTTGGGGAAGTGGATACCAATGGGAATTGAACCTTGGACAATGGGAGGAGGATGTCAGAGGGAAATGGATCTCTGACTATGGGAGATGGATAACATGTGGGAATTGAAGCCGGACTTTGGAAGATGGGCACCAGAGGGGAATGAACCTGAGTTTATGGGAAGTGTGGACCAATGGGGAATGAACCCGGTACAACGATAGGATGATCCCTGTTGGAGTGAAGCCGGGAATATGGGATTTGAACACCAGTGCAGAGTGAACCTAGAAGGGTAGTTCATGTTTCCGAAACTTACCGAAACCTGATTTTTGTGTGTGTATACAACACCAAGTAAACAACCCATTTATAGTCAATTAATCATCAGATTTTTATGTAACACATGATCCATGTACTATCAAAGGCCACTGGTGTGAGATGGACATCTGAAAATTAACAAAAAACCCAACTTAGTTTGCCTGTCCACATTCGAGGCAGGCTGGTTTTTGGGATATTGTTTGTGCTTTGGAACTATTTCCTACACACGTTTTCAGATATTTATGTCTCGTAATACATAGTGTGCTGCTACATATCTCCAACTGCAAATCGTGGCTTGCTACGCGTACATTAATAAGAATTACTCTTGCCGTTGAATGGGATGACTAAGGCCATGTGGAGTGATTAAGAACCCCCCCCCCCCTCCCCGATTGAAAATAATTAAGCAAATATGGTATAATGTACATCATTTGAAAGATTTCACCCTTTCCCACACATTAGTTTAAGAACATTGTTCAACATGTTATATCTTGACCGCTTTTAAACATCCTTATATGATATATATGCGCGGCTATGTGGTCTAGTGGGATGACACTCGCTTTCGCATCAGAAGATCCTGGGTTTGAGCCTCGCTCGGCGCATAATTGAGTCCTTGGAAAAGGCTCTTTACTCACATTCTCTCACCGTACTCAAGTGTAAAATGAGTACCTGACCCTTACCAGCGTTGTCTCTGTCCGAAAAAAAATTAAATATCGCCTAACAGGCTTCATGTCCCGTACTAAATGTTAAATATTGCTGTTGCCCAGAGACCCCTTGTAAAACGCTTTGAGCACGTTTAGTGGATATTACGCTATATAAAAGCTCAATGTTATATCTTGACATGGAAGTTACTTGTCCGATTTTCTTTTTCTAAAATGTGGGGACGAGTGAAATCTATCAAATGATGTAATTTTACATTTGTTTAATATCAATCTGGGGGCACATTTGGGGGCTGGTCTTTTGTCATCCCAAATGACCTTAGTCACTCCGAATGGCCTTAGTCACCCTAAATGGCCTTAGTCACCCCAAATGGCCTTAGTCACCCCAAATGGCCTTAGTCACCCCAAATGGCCTTAGTCACTCCAAATGGCCTTAGTCACTCCGAATGGCCTTAGTCATCCCCTTAGTCACCCCAAATGGCCTTTGTCACCCCCTTAGTCACCCCAAATGGCCTTTGTCACCCCCTTAGTCACCCGAAATGGCCTTAGTCACCCCCTTAGTCACCCCAAATGGCCTTCGTCACCCTAGTCCACCCTATTTTACTGATATCATGTTTTATATGTTATAAAGGGTGTTGCAAACCCGTTTCATTGTTTGTTGCAGGTGGCGATATGGTGAGCACCCGTGCATTCCTGTCGATTGGTGGTGTAATAGCGATTTGCCTAGGGATTGCCGCAACTATAGGATTTGTCTCCATGCTCGGTGTGCGATACGTAAATATGGTTGGTGTTACACCTTTCCTGTTGCTTGGTAAGTCGATGGGACGGATATCCTTATCAATTTCAAGGAATAATAAATCCTTTCAGAAAAAGGGTTTCTCTAAAACAAATAAGAATATATAGATATATATTTCATAACAAGATTTCTCAACTACCAATTATAGGAAAATCGTTACATTCGTTATGGTGCAAGCGACATTATTCTCATTCTGAATTATTTTGTTCATTATAAAATATGAAGGAGTATTATGTTATACTTATAAGAATTTAATGCTGTGCTGTAGAGCTTGTTTGACCGAGCAAAAATGGGTATAGCATTGCTTTTGGGTCAGTTTTAAAAATCATTTCTTTTTGTTGGATGGGTGTGACAATTTGGGGGAAAACCGGAAACTGGTCGGTAAGGAGGGAGTCAAAGCGATATTACGCAGGAATGAACCTGATGCTTAAAATTTAATCTTGAGCTTAAGTTACATGATTTGAATCTGTAAAAGCAAATGAATATTACAATAGTTATTCTGTTGTCTTTAAATTAATATTGTATTTATCTAATCTATTGTAAATTATAACAAGACTGGCTGCCTGCGTCACAGTTTTCAAGTGAGTGTGAAGATATACTAGGTTTTGGGGTTTCTTTTTATACAGATAGATTATCAGCTTTTTAAAATGGAAAATATGTTACTTTTATTGTCAGGAGTTACAAAATATATTGTATGTTTAATGATTTGCTGCGTCGAAGAGTTATGAGGTCTAAAAATTGCAGCATAATATATATATATATATATATATATATATATATATATATATATATATATATATATATATATATATATATATATATGTGCTATAAAGCCCCTTGAGAGAAAAAGAACAATATAATTCGACATCTTGATATAAATCCATTTTTATAATCACAAGAGATAGGATACGCGATCTTTAAAAAAAAACAACTCTGGTTTTAAAACTAAGGCGTTTGAGGCGCGTATGCGTCATACCGTGAGTATCACAATCTATAGGTATAATGTCTGATGCAGGCCTATTCAATGTCGACAACTTTCTGATGGAATAGGGCAACATGGAATTTGATGGGACTGGTAAAATCTTAGAGAGCATCTAAAGTACTAGTTAATAGTAATGACAGCAATATTTAATTAAATATTGAATTGCCTTATCCCCTCATGAGGACCAAGTGACAAAACATCGTTTGAGGTGAGGACTTTCAAAATCTGCTGTCACTTCCAGATAGACGATGGGTTAACATCCGCAAACAATCTAATGGACTCCATAGAATCACCAGAGAAAATTTAATGTTTCAAAACATTCAGGGTATTGTTCTATGAGGGAAACAAGACAAGTAATTTCCTTTTAGGTCACTTAAATAAATGGCACAAAATTGCAGTTTTCTCCCAATTATCAAAATGCGACTAAACACGTTTTAAACGTTATCTCTATATTAGTGATATCCATTATTTTGCTTCTCTAATCATCACAACTGAATCTTGCCAAGCACATTGCCTTTCTACGCACATTTAACATTGGTTCTCTGTTCCTTTTCTATGCTAGGGTAATCAATTTTATGACATTTGAAGAGGACAAAATGTATGTTTTACCAGGTGTTGGTGTCGATGACATCTTCCTCTTAATGTCATGTTGGAGTGAGACGACGGATAAATCCGATATGACAAACCAACAACGTGTCGGCAGGGTGTTCAGAAAAGCCGGGATAGGCATCACGATCACGTCATGTAAGTTGTTTGGACAATATTTGATAAAAATTCGAATTTCCTCTAAGAAAGAAAAAAAGTCACGAGTTGTATAGAAAGTAGTGTATGACAATAATTAACTTGTGTCTCATTATAGACCTGGTAGATTTCTAAGATCTAATATTTCGAATCCTATAAAATTATCGTCTAAGACTTTAAAATATTACTAGTAAAAAGCCCGCAATTTCGCGGGGAAAGAACTATTTTAATTTGATATTGTACCCATCATCATTTAATGAGGACATATTGGTAAACAACGTTGTCTGTGTAACTTGTTACATTCTCTGTTGATTTTTCTGTGTGGCCCAACATAAAGTGTAAGCCACTATAGCCTCTGACCCGTGACACAGCAACATACAGTTGTCCGTGTGTGAAAATAGTTTGTGGTAAGAAAATCAACTACAAAAATAAACCTGAAGTAGCAGACGTGAGCAGAGTTGAAAGACGATTCTGGGATCGAGAACTTACCTCACAGTATAATGATCGTGTTTGGTGGCGTTTTTATGCACCTCCGTTGGGGGTGTACAAAAACGAACCGTTTTTATGCACCTCCGTTGGCGGTGCTGGTTGATTAATGAAAATGTTGCTGCTTGAAGCTCGAAGGATAAGTGTTGAATTGTAAGCCTCAATTTAATAGACGAAGACATACTGTGGACGTTTCTGATTTCCCCTTTATCAACAAAACACGACGAATAAGACACTAAGGCCGAATGAGAGATGTGTAGTGTGAATGGCGTCGATAAGGTAAATAGACATAAACAATGATTGGACAGGAAGTTTTAGAAAAACAACAACCAAAAAAAAAAAAAAAAGAAGAAGAAAAATATACCCCCCCCCCCAATAAAATAAAAAAAAACTCGGTAAACGAATACACTGATGATAATGATAAAATATTATAAAATGATAACAATCGAAGTTTACATATAAATGCACGTCGATAATACATTGAATGGCACCGATGTTGTTTTTTAAAAAAAGATAATAATAGATTAAGGGGGGGGGGGGGGCGACATTAAAAATGATGAATTTTGACCCAGTTTGCTAAAATTAGATTTTGGTGGAATGTTGTCATGTGACCATTTGTCTGCATAAAAAATTACACGAGTACTTCATCTGCAATTTTTTAATACTCAAAATAACGTATTTTGTGACCCATATTATGGTTAAATCCTGCCCGTTTTTAGTTTCAGTGGACTGACTTCATGAAAGAATATCAAATAGTCTTTATAACTAAGTAAAGGCAAAAACATATCCATGAAAAGTAAAATCTCTCCTCTAGCTTCAACAACCAATCACTTTGTTCTTAATTATGTCATGTGGTCACAATCCATCAGAGAGCGAGAGGAGAGTTTTTCCCTAAACTCGTTTACTTTGACTTTTAATTGCGTTTTTCTCAAAACGGCTATTTTCGTCTCCTCCCTCAGTTTTCAACCAATCTTCTTCAAACTTTCTGCAAATGAGTGTCATACAAATACGCAGGTCCTCTAGGAGCCGGATTTTTGAAAAAAAAATAATTTATGAGTAATTTGAAATTATGTAACATTTTTCAAGGGGAATAATCGAGTAATAACTTTGAACTTAAATTTTTAAAGTTTCTTATTAAAAAATTAAAAATCGGGCTTCTAGAGCCTCTTTATTTTCCTTTTTTTTCTACCTCTGGCCAAAATATTACGGCAATGGGTTGATAAACAAAAAATCCTTTGACTTTTAAAGATGGGTTGTTTATTTTCCAATATGGCGTCGTTTCCATAGCAACGGGCAACTTTTTTCGAAAAATATTATATGCAATCATCCTTCCCAAACATATACCTTATGACAGTGGATAGAAGTTTAGGATATTGCATCAAATAAAAAGATGACCCTTTAGTGTCGCCCCCCCCCTCTTAATTTAAGGTTTTAAAGTAACAACAAAAATGTGTCTTTCTCAATAAAGTAAACTTTTTAAAAAAATATCCACAATGGGATTGAACCCAGTACTTTTAAGTCTGACAGCTTATCCACTGCACTACGGAGCCACCTGACTGTACATAACATTTAATAAGGTCTTTCTAAAACCCTATGTTAACTTCAATGCAACTTCTATTTTCTGGTTTTAAATTTCGATTGTTTAGAAACCATCACATTGAAAGCATCAAAGGGGCAATAACAATACTTGATGTCATAAATAGATGAAAACTTTTGAAAACTTAGTGTAGATCTGAAATCCTTAAAGTAATTAAATGAATACATTATTTCGAATGCAAAGATTTGCGTAAAAACGCCAACCTGACAACTTTTTACAGTGTCGAAATTGGTTGTTTTTGAGAGTGTTAGTGTCGTCGGTACGTATTTTATGATATCTGTTTGACTCAACGAACTTTCAAACTGACTTTAAATTATAAAAGGAAATCAAGTTATCTGTTGATCTATCCGTATCAAATGCATTTCTAATTTTCAAATCTTTCAGTAGAGTTGTGCGCCGTATAATTTTTTTTATCGACTCAAATAAGCACAATGTTCTCCACGAAGCTATATTTTTTAAAGAAAGGATACCACAACAATCCTTTAGCTAAGATCGGTATTTCTTTATAACGAAACCCGACGAAACCCGACAAAGTTATGGGAAGTAGGCAGCAGTGGGGAGTGAATCCGGGACTCAGGGAAGTGTACACCTTTGGAGGGTGAACCCGGGGTTGGGTTTCGGCGTGTTTTGAAAAATAGCAATTACTTTTTTAAGAAACCGGCCAAAACAATCGAAACCCGACGAAACCCGACGATATCCAACAAAGTTATGGGAAGTAGGCAATAGTGGGTGGTGAACCTGAGACTCAGGGAAGTTTACATCTTGGGGAGTGAACCTGAAACTATGGTTTTCGGAGAGTTTCGGCGGGTTTCGTAAAAAAGCAATACCAGGGGAGTTTTACTTTTTTACTTAACCCGCCGAAATCCACCAAAACCTGACAAAATCTGACAACGTTATGGGACGTAGGCAGCAGTGGAGAGTGAACCTGGAAGTCAGAGAGGTGAACGCCAGTGGGGAGTGAATTCGGGACTATGGGAATAGGATATCAGTGGAAAATGAACCTGTGACTATGGGAGGATGGATACCATTGGGAGTTGAAGCCGGACTTTGGGAGTTGGATACCAGAGGAGAATGAACCTGAGATTATAGGACGTGGGCACCACTGGGATTGAACCTGGGACTACAAGAGGTAGATACCAGTGGAGAGTTAGCTCAGAAGGGTACTTCTCTTTTTTCGAAACCTACCGAAATCGTCAAAAGTTATGGGAAGTGTAAACTAGTGGTGACTGAACCTGGAACTGTGGGAGTGGGATACCTGTGCGAATTGAAGCCGGACTATGGGAGTTGGATACACGAGGATAATGAACCTGAGACTATAGGACGGGGGCACCAATGGGGGTTGAACTTGGGACTACGAGAGGTAGAAACCAATGGACAGTGAGCTCAGAAGGTTATTTCTCTTTTTCAAATCGTTTAAAGTTATGGGAAGTTGGCACCAATGGGGAATAAACCTGGGACTCAGAAAAGTGCACACCATTGGGGAGTGAACATGGGGCTGTGGGAGATGGATACCTGTGAGAATTGAAGCCGGATGATGGGAGTTGGGTACTAGAGGAGAATGAACCTGACACTACAGGAGGTAGGCACCAATGGGGAATGGATCTAGGAATCAGGGAAGTGCACGCCAGTGGGGAGTGAACCTGTGACTACGGAAAGAGGATATCAGTGGGAAATGAACCTGGGACTATGGGAGATGAATACTATTGGGAGTTGAAACCGGACTATGGGAGTTGGGTACCAGAGAAGAATGAACCTTAGACTGTAGGACGTAGGCACCAATGGGGATTGAACCTGCGACTACGAGAGGTATATTCCAGTGGATTGTTAGCTCAGAAGGGTTCTTCACTTTATCGAAACCTCCCGAAATCGGCAAAAGTTATTTTAAGGGGACAGCAGTGGGGAGTGGGCCAGTGGTTATAGAAGGTGGATGGCGATGATTACAAGATATAGACATAAGTTTGGAGTGACTCCAAGACTATGAGATGTAGGCACTAGTAGGAAGAGAAACCAAGGTTAATACCAATGAGGAGTAAACTCGGGATTTCTGAAATAAAATGGACACCAGTTTGTACTCCTCATGATGAAAATCATCCAAAAAAAAAAAAAATGATGCGTACTCCCCAAACTCCGGGCAACAAAAACCTACTGTCAAAAAGTGTTGATAATCAGAGCCGTAGAGAGGGGTAATGATGTCAATTTACTGGGCCAGGGATCTAATGGGGCCGTCTATAGTAAGAGAGAGAGAGAGAGAGAGAGAGAGAGGGAGAGAGAGAGAGAGAGAGAGAGAGAGAGAGAGAGAGAGAGAGAGAGAGAGAGAGAGAGAGAGAGAGAGATTTGCACAATAATATCGCACAAAACTATCGTTTTGTCTTTGCCTGCTTTAGTCATTTTGCGTTGATGGCGAAATTGGGGGGGGGGGGGGGGGGGGGGGGTGGCGTGGACAGGGTCACGGTGCCCTAGGGAGGGGGGGGGGGAACAATCCAACTAAATTTGAGAACCACTGACCTATCATACATCATCAATTCCAACAACATTTGAACAAAATTTAAAGACCACCGATAGTCCTAGGTTCACTTCCCACTGGTGTGCAATTTCCTTGGTCCCAGGTTCATTCCCCATTGGTGCCCACTTCCCAAAACTTTCGACGACTTCGGTAGGTTTCGAAAAAAGAGAAGTACCCTTCTGAGCTCACTGTCCATTGGTATCTACCTCTCGTAGTCACAGGTTCAATCCCCATTAATGCCCACCTCCTATAGTGTCAGGTTCATTCCCCTCAGGTATGCAAATCATTTGAACAAAATTTAAAGACCACCGATAGTCCCAAGTTCACTCCCCACTGGTTTGCACTTCTCTGAGTCCCAGGTTCATTCCCCATTGGTGCCCACCTCCTATAGTGTCAGGTTCATTTTCCTCCCGTAGTCCGGCTTCAATTCCCACTGGTATCCATCTCCCATAGTCCCAGGTTCATTTTCCACTTATATCCTCTCCCCATAGGCCCAGTTTCACTCCCCACTGGTGGACACCTCCCTGAGTTCTAGGTTCACTGCTGCCTACTTCCCATAACTTTGTCGGATTTTGTCGGGTTTTTTTTTCGGATTTCGGCGGATTTTGTAATAAAGTAATTGCTTTTTTACGAAACCCGCCGAAAACCATAGTTTCAGGTTCCCTCCCCACTGGTGTACATTTCCCTGAGTATCAGGTTCACTCCCCACTATTGCCTACTTCCCATAACTTTGTAGGATATTGTCGGGTTTTGTAAAAAAGTAATTGCTTTCTGATCTGAATGTAATGCATTATAATATCATTACCTTATCATTCTTTGTTGTTTTTAGTGACCAATTTTATGTCCCTGACCATCGGTGCCGCCAGCGATTTTGTAGGTGTCCAGAATTTCTGCATCTATACAGGTATGCGCTTAATAGGAATGTGATTGTATGTGTCGGTCACACGTTACGACAAAAATATGAAGTGATAATGGTGGTGTACACAATGCTTAAACTGATGATGACAATAATAATAATAATAATAATAATAATAATAATAATAATAATAATAATGATAATGATAATAATGATAATAATATAATAATAATAATAATAATAATAAATAATAATAATAATAATAATAATAATAATAATAATAATAATAATAATAATAATAATAATAATAATATAATATAATAATAATAATAATAATAATAATAATAATAATAATAATAATAAATAATAATATAATAATAATAATAATAATATAATAATAATAATAATAATAATAATAATAATAATAATAATAACAATAATAATAATATAGTTATTGAGGTAATCAGTGATGATGATGATGATGATGATGATGATGATGATGATAATAATGAGGAGGAGGAGGAGGAGGAAGAGGATGATGATTATAATGATGGTTCTGTCACTATAACATCTTTATTTCTGCAAAGAGTAGTCTCATTACGTTAGAAAATGGAGAATTCGCAATATTTAAGAGGAATAGAGACTATTACAAGCAAGCATTCATATGTTTTGATTATTATTCTACTGTATTGTGGAAATCGGTCAGGTAACAATGTCTGTAGGGGCAGCACAAAATATATGGCAACAAGGCGGGCAGTTGGCGATTCTCTAGGTCAAATGACCGATTATAAATGCCCTGGCAGATGTTATAAATATGTAATCAAATAGTTGATCATTTTACCCTTCCAGATTTTCTAAATTAATCATTTGAGTCAACAGGTGAAAGACTTACCCTTAACTTTAAAATAAAAGCTTTGCAAGTTATTCGGGTATTACTCTGTACAAAATAGTTTTATAAATTTTTAGTTTTGCCAGTATAATTCTGTGTTTTTTGGCAAAGATTTAACACTAACTGTACGGAACAATTTTAACCCCCAACCCTACCTTTAAAGAAACAACTCTATTCTATAAAACAAATATGGTTGAGGGTTGACATTTCTCCCAACAGCCCATGTTCAATTATTGCCAATAAGCACATAATTACTGACACGTTAAAAAAAACTATTTCTTTACAGTTTGTTATACGAGTAACTTGCAAACCTATTAAAAATTAAGGGTGATTCTTTCACTCGACTCAAATGTTTATTTAGGATATTTGCCAGGGCATAAAATTTGACCTTGGCCTTGGAAATCGCCATCTGGCCTCTCTATTGTTAGCTTCAATTGTAGGCATCTAAGTACGTATTAACGAACCAATTGATCGTTGATGGCTCAAAAGATTATTCTTGATCAATGTTTATTTTCACAATACGGTCGCATAATAATTAAAATAGATGAATGCCTGTTCGTAAAAGTCCATATTTTCCACAAATATTGCGGGTTGTCCACTAGTGGGTTACAATATTTAAAACAGTGAAAACCGACCAGAAACACGTGAATTTTGATCCAATTAAATCCTTTGTCAGTGCTACAATGCCGCGACTTCATGGTATCAGGGATGTGTTGTTGAATGATGATTATTCATGACTCGTTTCAGGGATTGGTGTGCTTGCATGCTACTTGACGAACGTCAGTTTCTTTGGTGGGTGTCTCACCCTCCATGGCAGAAGAATGAACGCGAATAGGCATGCGATTACATGCATGAAGATCAAAACCGGAGAGGAGGCTAACAAGGAAGGTTATAATTGCTTGTACAAGAAGTTTTGTAGTGGGAATATGCCAAACAGGCCAATGCAGGATCTCAGTTTTTATGAATTGTGGCCTTCATA
>NC_088360.1:53949771-53957271 GCF_034508935.2 Berghia stephanieae | reverse complement strand
GTCCTTTTTTTCTCTTTCCGGCTAATTGTAAGTCCAATATTTTCCTTCCCATGTACTCCCTTTCTCGTCTCTTTACATGTTCGAACCATTTCAATCTATCTACCCACATCTTTATTGATACATTCTTCACTTCAGACAACATTCGAAGTCGTTTACTTCCCAATTTATCAAGTGACCATCTCAGCATCCTCATTTCTGCTACTTCGATTTCTTTATCTTGGTTCTTTGTTGTAGTTACTGTCTCTAGTCCATAAAACATTGCTGGTCTTACAACAGATTTATATATTTTCCCGATAATCATAACGTTCTGGTACAACTTTATATGTATGCCAATTCCATACTGTCATCAAAAAGTATTAGTCCATCAGAGCCACTCGGTCCATGGAGCCAGAGTTTATCCCGTTTTTTTTATAGCGTGAAACGGACAATAGCAATTGCTTGATACCCTTTTCATAGATAGGACGCTACTCTATCGCAAAGTACTTTCTGTCAAATGTAACAGACCCAGCTACGCAATCACTGCTGGGTGGACTGGGAGGTCAGAAAAATTATTTCGACTGCACCCGGTCCCCTTGCGTGTGAAGCAAGTGCTCTACTAGCGGAGCTATCTTGACCCCCAACTATCATCAAGTGTGACCAAAATAGGCTAAAAATTACGTAAAATGATTATCGCAGTATTTTTTTTGGAAAGAAATAAATAATTAGAGGGAGGGGGAAAGGAGCACTGTCTGTTCCAATACGGGCTGCCAACATTTAATCCAGCTGTGTTGTGTGAGAATGTTTGTCCGTCTGCCCGTCTTTATTAGTGCAGGTGATTATACTTGCTAAATCAGATATACTAAAATCTTTTACTATAGAATGTTGCATGATAGAAGTCCCTCAAAACTAGTAAAATTGAATAGGATTGACGATTAAACGATTTGGATGGTTTGTGAATCGAAAGTTTAGTGAAAGGAAAACATCCGGTTTGACGCTAAAAATAATCACCAATGAGAACAAACGCTGACGTAAAATAACATTGTGTCGCCTTGTTTTGAATGTTTGCACAATAGGAATGAAAGAAGTTTTTTGTCGTCCATATCAAAATTTTCCAATTTTAAAAAACGTGCATCTCAACTAATAATAAAACGTTATAATGATGATGATGATGATAATGATAATAATAATAGGAATACTACTACTACTAATAATAATAATAATAATAATAATAATAATAATAATAATATATTAATAATAATAATAATAATAATAATAATAATAATAATAATAATAATAATAATAATAATAATAATAATAATGATAATAAAATCATAATAATAATAATAATAATAATAATAATAATAATAATAATAATAATAATAATAATAATAATAATAATAATAATAATAATAATAATAATTTATACAGCGCTCATTCTCGTGTAAAACGCAAGCTCTGGGCATTTTACGATGTAAATTATCAGTGATCAATTTGGAAGAGAGAAAAAAACAACAACATAAAATAGAACTCTGATCTCTCTGAGTGGTTCTATAGCATTAATCATAGGATTTTTCATATTCTACAATATATATAATTTTCATTCTCTCAACCCTACTTGTGCACAATTCAATGCTTTTTTGGACCTACTTCCCCCTATTATTACATTCCTTCAATTATTCCAGCATGCCTGTATCTTCTTTGTAACCTCAATATAATTGCCCCCATCTCCTTGTACAGTTGTTCCTAAGTATTTGAATTAATTTGTCCCTGGCACATCCTCTCCTATCTTTATTGGTGGTCCTACTCTCTGTCTTCGATTTGCTACCCTTAATCCCCTTCTTTCCAACACCCGTCTCCAACCCTCCAGTTCCTTTTCCGACTCAGCTTTTGTATCATTTAAAAGTACTACGTCATCCACATACATCATGTTCCATTGTGCCTCACTCCGAATGGGTTCTGTGAGAACATCCATTGCTATTGCAAACAGCAGTGGGCTGAGAGCAGATCCCTGGTGTAATCCAACTCTTACATTAAATGGCTCAGTTGAGCCAACAGCTGTCCTTACCACTGTCTTGTTTCCTACGTACATATCATGGATCACTTTGATATTTTCCTTGTTAGTTACCCCCCTTTGCTCTTAGACAGTACCACATTTCTTCTCTTGGTACCTTATCATATGCTTTCTATAGGTCAATGACCACACACAATGTAATTCTCTTTGCTTTTCTCTATACTTCAGCATATACATATAGCCATTAAAATATAATGAAAGCGATCTACAAAGTGAATGTAACCGGGACCCATAACATGTAGAAAAGAACATGTCACCTGTAAAGCACTATTATAAGTATTTCGACAGAAGCTACGCTGTCACTTTCCGGGTACTCGTTTTATTCATGAGGACGGTAAGAAAACGGAGTAAAACGTTTACGTCGCATACAACAGGGCTTTATCCGGGGACCCAGAGCAGATTGCCTACCATTACGAAAATTTCGTAGAATTATGAAATTTTGGCTCCAATTTCTGAACTTTATGAGCATCTCTAAGTTACTGAAACTTATAGAAAATTAAAGTTGATATCAGACTACACAATTTTAATGATTTTGAGGGGTTATTTAATCCTTATAATGGTTAGTCGTTAATTTTTTTGTTAACTATAGCAAGTATAATTTTTCTTCTCTCCTAAAAACTACGAATTTTAAAGTTGTTCAGAAAGCAGGTCCGTCTTAGGTCACAAAGCATGTGTCAAAGCACACAAACCACACACCCGCACATTAGACAAGTTGAGATGTAATTCGATGGATGCGTAGTTTATGGTATAAAACCTAATGATTATATTAACGCTTATATCTCCATTTTATAGGACTGGTCCTATGAGGATTATGGCGAACATAATGCAGTTTCATTTGTCACAACAAGAGCTGTGAATTACACAAATCCAAACACACTAAAAGTAAGTGTTTTTGTTTACTCTGTCTCCAATTATTATTATTATTATTATTATTATTATTATTATTATTATTATTATTATTATTATTATTATATATTATTATATTATTATTATTATTATTATTATTATTATTATTATTATTATATTATTATTATTATTATTTATCATTATTATTATTATTTATTATTATTATTATTTATTATTATTATTATTATTATTATTATTATTATTATTATTATTATTATTATTATTGTTATTATTATTATCAATATCATCATTATCTGACATACTTGACTTATTGCTGATCGCCTCCTAATCTTCAGACTGGGACGCTTTGGCAGCTTCTCTGATTTGTTGAGCGAGTTCTTTCCAAGGATGACGGTCTGTTGCGATGAATCTCAGGTGTTCTAAATCCCAATCGCATCTCAGTTCTTGTGTGTCATCGAGGCGCTTGAGGTCTTTATTTATCGTGGTGTACATGCTTGTTTTGGGTCTGCCTTTGTGTTTGTTGTGTCTGCTTGGTGTAAAGAATAGCATTATCGCTATCGCCTTATTGTCTATTCTTAATACATGTCCAAAAAGTCTCCATCTTATTTCCACAATCTGAATCGAAAGCGGTGTTTCTTCGCATTTTATGTAGAGCGATTTATTACTTTTTTTGGTTGGGTAGACAGTGGATATATAAAATTCTCCTGAACTGTCTCCTATGGAAGGCATCTAGTTTATCTTCCACGCTTTTTGTTAGTTCCCATGTTCCACAGTTGTAAATAAGTGCTAATTTAACAAAGCCCTTGTATAACTTGATTTTGGTTTTTATTTTCAATCTGTTGTTTCTGAGCCATACGTGTGTAAGCTTATTAAGAGCAGCTGTGGACAGACGTTTTCATCTTTCTGCATCTTCTTTGTCTCAAACTAAAGATGCCACCTTTTAAAACTCATAGCTGACACGTGTTTGTACTCAGCCTTTATTATTACTATTATTATTATTATTATTATTATTATTATTATTATTATTATTATTATTATTATTATTATTATTATTATTATTATTATTATTATCATCATCAACATCATCATCAACATCATCATCATCATCATCATCACCATCATCATCATCATCATCATCGTCATCATCATCATCTTCATCATCATCGTCATCATCATCATCTTCATAACAACCACCACCATTACCTGTAGGTACGATTACTTGCCTATTTTTCTTTTTTTATGCCCGCATGTATCCGGATTTCTATATCTTTTTTCTAGAATTTGAAAGAGCTGCTCCGCAAAGCTAAACAGGACAAGCTCATTATGTCAGATAGAGAGATTTGTTGGCTGACTGAGTACGCCAAAAAGAAATATTACGATATCAGCACTAAGAAGAGCTTTCAAGATGGCCTTCAGAGATTTTTAAACGAGAATCCACGTTTTCAAAAAGACTTTGGAAAAGCTAATGGCGCAACGCAAGCCACGAGGTGTCATGTTTTCTCAGAAAAGGTAACCGTTTATCTTATATTTTAAAAAACTAGGGTCTTTATTTTTAATTTTTAATATTTATTATTGCCTTATTAGTCTTTAAATAATATATAATTAAACACCTAATATAGAGTCCTATATATGAAATGTAATTTTGAGAAGGATTTATTCACCAGAAACTGTCACACCGTCGCCTATCTATTCCTGAATTTAAGACGTTTTGAGCAATTATATATGAAGATGTCTACATAATATTTTCCTCTATTAATTGGTTCAAAGTTTAGTTTACGGCTATTGGTCAGTAATGATCAATGGGCGCCAGCGCCTGATCGTTAGTACTGACCAACAGGCACTGGCACATGTTAGTAAGTACTGATGAATGGGTGCTGGTGCCTATTGGTCAGTACTGAACAACATGTGTCACAGACAACCCCTCAATGGTCTGTGCCACCGCCCGCCATTGATCAAAGACCTCTTCGCACGTATTCATCACTACCTTAAATTAAAAAAAAATATTCCTTTTGCGCCACAATATCATAAGATATCGTCGCCTCGGCATTCCACGAAGGAATATAGATAACTCATCACACAAGATGTCTGATGTCAACAGGAATCACCCATGTTGTCCAAGTGAGCAAATTGGGGGTGAATAATCTTGCTCAAGGAAAAAAAAAACGAAAGTGCCTGAAGCGGGGCTCGAACCCGAGTCATCGGGTCACAGTGCAATGCCTTAACCACTCGGCAACTTCGCCCTCATTAAATAAGTCCATGAAAAAATCCCAGGCTCCCATCCCAGTAACACTTAGATACATTTGATATCTAACGCGTTAGATGCCGTTGTTTCAAGCCACCATGAGATTCTTTTTATTTTATTTTGTCCATTCTATTTCTTTTGGGTTTTTATTTATTTGTCTGTTTGGTTTTTTTGTGATTTGTTTTGTTTTACTTTTGTATATTTTCGTTATTGTTTAATTGTTTAAGAACAGGAAAAGATATTATATTATATTTCTTGTTACGATTCTTTAATAATACATTGTCCATTCTATTCTTGACGGTTGTTTTTTCTTTGTTTGTTTTTTTTTGTCATGCAAAAAAAAAAAAAAAATCACAGAAAGGAGGAGAAACATGATAACGAATGGATTATTCTATTTTGGGCAGCGTGGCTCAGTGCGTGGCCACCTTGCTCTAGCTCGACTTGCGGCGCTGCACCGCGGCTGACGCCTGGGTTATCTCAGTCTTTCCTTGGAATAGACCCTATATACAAATTCCCCTATGGGATGAATAAAGGGAATATTAGTTTATTTATTATTTTTTAATTATTACTATAAGAATATACTTTTTACAAAGTTTAGGTTAAATTCCCTCCTGTGATGACTCGGATTTTAGAATACCATCTGCTTGAATGATGAAGTCTCTGAAAGACCGTACCAATGCTCTAAATGAGTCACGATAATATTAAAAATTTGCAATTGTATTCTTCCGCTGGGATTTCCGGATGTCCTCTTGGGATTGATCCAAAATGTACAATCTATAGCCTCTACATTGAGAAATAGTAGATTTCTACATATTTAGTTTTTTGGGCTGAAATTTGATTGTATTTATATTCAAAGTATGATGCCTTATACTAAGTTGAGTTCAATAAAACAAAAAACAACCAATAACGTTTTGTTTTATTTATTAACAGTTGTATATTATGCATGAAGGAGCGGAGCTAATGGAACGAATGAGAAAACTCGCAGAGGAATCTCCGGCGGCCGATTTTTGCTTTTACTACATGTATATATTCTACGACCAATTCATTCTCATTTTCTGGACGACCATGTACACAGTTGGACTCACTGTTATAGGTGATGAATTTATAATTGCTTTGCAAAATACAAGAACAAATTCCCTTCTCAATGTCCATGCACTGTAAAAATCTATGTCTTTAGTATGCAAATGGGTAAACTAAGGGTTATAAAAATATGTTTTTAATGTTGAATATTGAACCATCAGTCATAATTGCAATATTCGGTTAACGTCCACATTTGAGCGAATGCGTCCGTATATCCACATTAATGTTTGCATCTTATATTATATACTATAAAAAGGCTTCCTGCAGATAATGACATTTGATGTACGCCTAGGTTTTTACAACAAAATAATAGGTAATGCTTTCCCATTAGACATAGGTATAGCATGATACCCAATTTTGTGGGGAATAGGCCGATATTTCAAAGGAATTCATTCCACTCACTGAGATTCGAATACAATTAATGTGAATAGAATAACTCTCTATGAATAGAATAACTCTCTATCGTGTGGAAAAATTAGGCTACTCTATCATATCCTTGGACTTCACTTACTGAGCCGCATGGTAAATAAGGATACTATTACATAATTTGTTTCTTTCAGTAATGGGTGTGGTGTCAGCTTGCTTTCTGCCTCATCCCGTGATAGTATTTGTAGTGATGATGCAAGTACTGATGGTACTGACGTGTATATTTGGTTATATGGCCATATCTGACATATCTCTCTCCTCGATCACCATGGCTCATCTCATCATAAGCGTGGGGCTCTCTGTTGACTTTTGGTGAGTTATTGTTTTCAAATTTAAACACGATGAAGGAAATGAGGAAGAGTGGGTTACCCAATTAATTACACGTATGAACATCAGGGCAGAGAAGTCGTGACGTCTCACCATGCCTTTTTCCGGTTCAAAACTCATTTGCAATGTGTAGCCAGTCCTCCAGAGGACTAACAATGAATAGGTTACATGTTGATTAATCAGGTGGCATAAATATTTGAGTTGCAGAATGTGTAGCAGATTTTTATGATTATGGTGGGTAAAAGAGAGAGGAGGAGGGTTATTTATTGACGACCGGCATTTATTTCGGTTAGAAAATAAGATACCATCACGTTGAAGACTGACTTTACACTTCCTATCAGATTGGAACCAGTATTTTGACATCATACTTTTGTTTCCTTTTTGCAAACAAATAGACTTTCTACCTTATTGTTTGGTGCTGTGTATTGTAGCGGTGTAAGAGAGTAAGCTTATGCAAGCAATTTACGCAGGAGTTTTGATAAAAACATGATCATAAAACACGGTAAAT
>NC_088360.1:53917271-53944771 GCF_034508935.2 Berghia stephanieae | reverse complement strand
CACTATGTAAACCCATTTTTTGGAGGGGAGTGGAGGCTCGATGGTTTCTACCAGTTAGCAAAATTCACAAATGCCAGTCTCGTGTGGGAAATGTCTTTGTAATTATTCTTTATCCACAGCATTTAATATAGCGCAATATAATAAAGCATTTCATAGGGAGTGTCACGATCTGTAGGATAGTGGCAAATGAAGATAAGACAGAAGGAAGTAAAATAATTTTCCCCTGAAACAGAAGTCGCCTGGTGCCTCTTTCACCCTATTATAGCTATTGATTAAGATCCGGGCAATCAGACAGTAAAAGTTTTAATTTAAGAAGATAGTAAGGTATTGGAAGAAGTAGCACGTTAGATAAGGAGAGGTCGGGTTCATACGATAAGTAATTTTACCACCTTTAAAGTAGAAATTCTTTTCAATAAATCAATAGAATAGCCTCACACAAAAACTCATTAACACACAATTAAACACATGTATAAATGTAATTTTTTTATTTATTAAAGTATGTCAAATTTCATCCTCGACCATTCTTTGTTGCTCAGTTCATTGTTATTTGCTCCTTCTCTGCTTCTTAGAGGTCGTCCGGGAGTCAATGCGCTGGCTGGAGGAATAGTTGCAGGCATCCATTTGTTTGGCTGCGGAGGGGATGATAGCTTCCGCTTGACTATTTCATGGATGATTTCTTGTCACTTTGATTTGGTCATTCGCCTAGACACAGTTCTTTGGTTATGCCCGGCATACAAATGGGTCAGCTGATTAGTGGGTAAACGGGTCTACAAATACACAGGACAAAACTTTGACTGGGTTGCAAAATTCTGGTATTCCTTTACGAGCAGTCACGTTGAAATGATTTCAATTAACAAACCCTTGACAACATCACTCATCTCATTTTAATAATGATGCTAATTGGTTGCAATTATATTAGTGGGATAGGGAAAATAAGTAAGCAAATAAGGAAGCATAAGAAAATAATACATATTATGAATACATAATATTATTATTGCTCTTAAGAGATAGTACATTTGCAAAATGTAATTCATTCATTTGAAAGATATATAAGGAAGTCACATAGAGAGTGAATAAAATATTTTTGTTTATAATAATATCAATTTTCATCATTTGATAGGTTGGCGTTTACTTACGGTACCCTTCGAAAACACTTATACCATTCAATACACATACTTTTAAATGACATTTATCAATCATAATACAATAAAATTCCACAGCTGTCACAGATTGTCCTTCGTTCATACAGGAAATTTCGCGAAGTATGATATTAAGTTCTGGTCACAGCAGTCTGGCCAGTCTCGAGCCATAATGAGAAAGAAAGGACAAGATGGCTTATGCATCTCTATTTAACAAAGAATAATCGGAGTTTGGGTCGTTGGCAGGGACCAACCAAGTCCATGAAGGAGTTTGGGTCGTTGGCAGGGACCAACCAAGTCCATGAAGGAATTTGGGTCGTTGGCAGGGACTGTTTAAAAATAATAACAATGAGATGACTTACGTAAACTCAGTTACGTTCCTTCTATACAAATCTTTCTAAAAATGTAAATACTGAGAAACTCAAGGTTCTTGGATTTTCTAGCAATCATCTAAAAATAGTGAGACAATGTGAGTAAATAACTTTAGCAAAGGGATTCGAACTTTTAACCAGCTTGTCAGAAGTCAAGAGTCATACCACTTGTACACACAGATGCACAAAAAGTAGAAAACTACTGTTGAGAATTTGTAATTTACAGTCAAATAAAAGAACTCAAGCCTCTAAATCAGCGATGAAAAGTTATTAATTATTTATTTTCGATCAACATAATTCTTCAATAAGCCATAATTTGTCATTGTAAAGAAACCTGCAGTCAATAAATAATCATATAATTATAGAAAAAATATATAAGATAAAAAAGTAAATAAATTAATCAATCAAAAATTAGGTTCGACTAAAATGTCTTGACGCCTATTGAATATCTCCGATTGTATTGAACTCACCAGTATATTAAATCAAAAGAAACATTATGCAACCAAGAAGCAAATTTTATCATATTGAGACAGTGGACTGTATTTAAGAACGGAAAAATAACTACTATAATCCTACAATTCTTAGAGGGTTTGACAAACATATGAAATTCATGTTTGTATATATAGTTGATCGTTTACACAATATAAAAAAAACGTTGAATTATAAGTAATGCACCACATAAGTATGTTTCCATAATTGCTTTTTTTTCCTAGACTAAATATTTTCAAATGTTCGTAATAGACATCCCAAATTACAAGTTATCATACTCTTAAAAAAAAAAATAATGGTTAAACGTTACATTATTGTGATGATAATAATAGTTTTATGAAAGTTAACGACAAAAAAGAAAACGAAAATATTTGGGAAGTCAGTCGATATCCTCAAGGCAGCTCTTTTCCTCTGTTCCTAATAAGGTTTTGCAATTTCTCGTACATCTCTTGGCCTCCAACAGGTTCAATAGGAGTTGGGTCATATGGATAAGACCCGTGCTTGTCCTTGATCACCATAACTTTGTCCACCACAGCACCAGCCTTGTAAAATTGAGTCAAAACAGAAAACATATTTAATTTATCTATAAGCGTTCAATTTAAGAAGGAAAGTAATCAACGTGACTTTGCGAAAGCCGTTGAGTATAATTAAACTGTTTTATTATTTTACCTGAAATTAAATACAAGATCACATTCCTAAATTAGTCAACATAGGTACACTGTGATTTAAAAATGTATTTGCTTCAATTAAATATCGGAGTAAAAATTTTATATCGAAATGTTCTCCACGACTCATTTCGCTGTTTATTAAATCAGGTGTTTTTTTTTTTTGATTCTCAAACTCCTCCATTGTCAGTTCGAATGAGCATAAGAACGTTTACACACCTAGACTACACAAAGAGCAAAATGATTTTGTTGACGTCATCTGATATTGTTGCATTCGATATGCTCTTTCTCTCTCTCTCTCTCTCTCTCTCTCTCTCTCTCTCTCTCTCTCTCTCTCTCTCTGTATATATATATATATATATATATATATATATATATATATATATATGTGTGTGTGTGTGTGTGTGTGCGTGTGTTGCAGCCCACCTTGTCATCCGAGACCTGTTCCATATACAAGTGTGTAGAATTAAACACTTTCATACGGGTGTAACCGTAATCTTCAGTTCGGAAAGCTGACCAGGAAGGCATCGTTTTGTTGAAGGGATCATGCTTGCCAAGACAACCCTGGGGAGTAGAGGGAATGCAAATTTTATGCCAATGAATGGAATGAATAGCGAACGAAAGGTTGGAAAACAGTTCATAGCAGTAGATTGATACTGTTGAATCCATTATAAAGTCAACATCACTAAATAAGATCAGAAATTGATTGACTTTTAGCAAGGTCAACTTTATCCGTTATCAATGGAACGAACTTAGATAAGGAACAATAGATTTAGAGCCAACAAGAGGTGTTGACTTTAAGCAGAAATTGACTTTAAAAGTATTGGCATTATACAGATTCTATTGAAGTCTTATTGTTCGAGGGTCTTTCTCAAGCTGTTGGAAACTCATTTCAATTCAGCATTCTCCAAGGTTCTTTTTTCAAAATAACTTCGAAAATAGCCACCCTGTCTCCCTCCTTCTCTCTCTCTCTCTATCTCTCTCACTCTCCCTTTCTTTCTTTCTTCCTTTCTCTCCCCACTCCCCCCCTCTCTCTCTGTCTCTCTCTCTCTCTCTATCTCTCTCTCTCTCTCTCTCTCTCTCTCTCTCTCTATATATATATATATATATATATATATATATATATATATATATATATATATATCTCCCAATCAACAAGTGACATTTTCACAAAATGAAAGTGTTGTGGGAGCTCGTTTTTAAAGATATCAACAATCAATCTTTAACGTTGAGTCATTGGAAAAGGCTCTTTACTTAAATTCTCTCAACGTACTCAGGTGTAAAATGAGTACCTGGACATTAACAGTGTTGTACTGTGCGTAGTAATTGTAATTGTGCCAAACAGGCATTATGTGTCTTCCTATATGATAAGTGTTGCTCTCAACACGTTTAGTGGATATTGCGCAATATAAAAGTTTATTTTATAAAGATTCGAAGGAAAAACAAAATGGGAAAAGGAAAATAAAGAGATACAATACTCACAGCTGATCCTGTGATGATGTGGACTGGTGCGCCTGGGTTGGTGTACGGGTGGCTGAGGCTACCATTTTTAACCTAGATGGATTTTATTTTATTATCGAGAATGAGATGAGTGGAGTAGGATGAATAGATAGATAGATTGATAGAAGATGATGGAGAAGGAGGAGGAGGAGGAGGAGGGGGAGGAGGAGGAGGAGGAAGAGGAGGAGGAGAAGGAGGAGGAGGAGGAGGAGGAGGAAGAAGAAGAAGAAGAAGAAGAAGAAGAAGAAGAAGAAGAAGAAGAAGAAGAAGAAGAAGAAGAAGAAGAAGAAGATGAAGAAGAAGAAGAAGAAGAAGAAGAAGAAGAAGAAGAAGAAGAAAAAGAAGAAGAAGAAGACAAATTATGATCACGATGTTGATGATGATGCTGTCACTTCTGATGATGATTGTGGTGGTGGTGACAGTGGTGCTCGTGACAGAAGTGTGATAGTACAAATGTTTATAACATGACAATTACGTATGATAATATTGGTAATGATGGTATTGCGATGAAAATTAGGTTGATGATGATGATGATGATGGTGATGATGGTGATGATGATGATGATGATGATGATGATGATGATGATGATGATGATGATGATGATGATGATTAACACGACTTTGAATCTGAATGTATTGTATTGCCACATTAAAATCAAAACCCCGAAGCCAACCCGACGTATCATGCATCAGACACCTCAATGACAATATCGTGTTCCTTATGAATGTCAGACAACCAACAAATTTAGCTAGATTAGAAAGAATGCCGATTTAGGACTCCTCATTTCATAATCCATTATTACTGAAATTGTAAATTGAATTCCCGCGTTGCCTCCGTGTACATCTTACCTGCCTATTATAGATAGGCCACAATCGTTCATATGAATGTTCATGGGCCCACAGGGCAATGTCCACACCATTGTCGTAGAAGAGTTTTTCCCATCCCAGATATCCCATGATGCCGGTCCGAAGCTGGTTGAGGTAAATAAACCATGTAATTGCATCACAACGAGAAGGTCAACAAATGCCTATTCATATCAAACACTTCTTTAACCAGTTATCTTGTGTACTCTGGAAAGATACCCATTTTTAAAAATTGGCCTTCAAATAATATATAAGACCTGATTAACTCAGTGTCAGAAATTGCCATGTTTATTCTGATTCTCTTTAAATAAAACTTTAAATCACATTTTTATTCGAACAATTGTTCGTGGTTAAAGCATTCATCATCATCATCATTGCCTTTTTCACCCTGGGTCAGGGTATAGGCCACAGACAAACAGTTTCCATCCTTCTCTATCCTGAGCCAACTTTTTTATCTCATTCCAGGTCTTACCCCTTCTCTGTATATCAGCTTCTTTAATTCTTCTCCATGTTCCTCGTGGCCTTCCCCTTGATCTTCTGCCCTGAGGGTTCCAGTCCAATACTTTCTTTGTTATAGTTGAGTCATTCTTTCTAAGCGTGTGTCCAATCCATCTCCATCGTCTTCTTCCTATATCCTCTCCCACTGGTTTCTGTTGTGTTCTTTTCCATACTTCTTCATTTTTTATTCTATCCATCCATTTTATTCTGAGTAGCTTACGCATGCACCTGTTTACGAAAATCTGTACCCTCCTTATACATGCCTTGTGATGCGTTCCAAGTTTCACATCCATACAGTAGGACAGACTTCACGTTTGAGTTGAAAAGTCTTAGCTTTAGTTGAAGGGAGATATCTTTAGTTCTCCAAACTCTGTTCAAAGATGTGAATGCAGCCTGTGCCTTTCCTATTCGTGCTTTCACCTCTGCTTCCGTGCCTCCATCCTTGTCAATTATACTTCCGAGATAGCAGAAAGTGTCTGTATCTTCGAGTTCCTGATCTTTAACTTTGATCTGCTCCCTTTGATGCGTACCTATCCTCAAGACCTTTGAATTTGCAGGGTGAATTCTTAGACCAATTGATTCCGACAGGCTGTTTATAATTGTGGTTTTTTCTTGCATCTGGTCCTGGGTGTGGGACAAAAGAGCCAGATCATCTGCAAAATCCAGATCATCCAACTGTGTCCAGGGGGTCCACTGTATCCCATTTCTTCTCCCTTTGGAGGTTTCCTTCATTAGCCAATCAATGGCAAGGATGAACAGGAATGGAGAGAGCAAGCATCCCTGCTTGACACCAGTCTTAATTTCAAAGCTGTCAGTAAGCTGATCTTCATGTACAACCCTGCAACTTGATCCTTCATACATTTCCTTAATGAGGTTTACTATCTTTTCAGGGAGTCCATAATGTGCCAGAATTTTCCACAATGTTGCTCTGTCAATACTGTCGAAAGCCTTCTCGTAATCCAGAAAGTTGACAATAAGAGGAGAGTTCCATTCTATAGACTGTTCCACTATGACTCGCAGAGAGGCAATCTGGTCGGTGGTTGAACGGTTTTTTCGAAAACCTGCCTGTTCGTCCCGCAGTTTAGCATCTGTTGCATTCTTAATTCTCTCTAAAATAATACGGTTGAAAACCTTTCCTGGGATAGAAAGAAGAGTGATGCCTCGATAATTATTACAATTACTGAGGTCCCCTTTCTTTGGAAGCTTGATAAGATGTCCTTCCTTCCAATCCTTTGGGAATATCCCGTCATTCCAGATTCTCTCAAATAGTGGGTGCAGGGCCTCAGCATTTCTTTCCGCATCAACTTTTAGAGCCTCCGGTGGAATCTGGTCTGGTCCAGCAGCTTTCCCCCTTTTCATCTTGTTAATGGCACCCACAATCTCTGCTATCGATGGTGGATCACAGCTAATTGGTAGCTCATTCCTTGCAGGCAAAATTTCTGGCTGGTTGTCTGGTGGTGGTCTGTTCAGAAGGCAGTTGAAATGTTCCCTCCATCGTTCAGATTGAGCCTCTTTTCCAAAAATAGTTTTCCCATCTTTGTCTTTGACTGGTACCTCTGGTTTCCCATATTTTCCAGCAAGTGTCTTGGTAGTTTGATAAAGGATCCTCATGTGTCCTCCAGTCGCTGCTGCTTCTGCTTTCTCTGCAAGTCTGTTCATGAATGCTTCCTTGTCTTTCTTCACAGATCTTTTGACTTCCTTAGCTATGGCTCGATACTGCTCTTGTGCATCCAGTCTTGAAGCCCTTGTTCGGCTTGCATTCACTTGTTCCTTCCTTGTTCTCCTCTTTTCAATAAGGTCCAAGGTGGTTGGACTTATCCATTCTTTATGTTCTGATTTCTTTACCCCCAATACCTCGTGGCAAGTTGTTATGTAGACTTCCTTGATCTTTGCCCAATGTGACTCTACATCTATGTCCTCCTCGAGCTCAGTAAGAGGTTGGAATCTATTACTCAATTGTAGTTTGAATTCCTCATTCTTTTCCCCATCAAGTGCATTCACCTCGAATTTTCTTCTTGTATGTGATCTGGCCCCGTGTTTTCTGAGTCGGAGCTTAAGCTTTGCCAATAGCAGGTGGTGGTCTGATCCAACATCTGCCCCTCTCCGTACTGTCACATCTTCCAATGAACGTCTGAATCTACGAGAGATACAAAAATGATCAATCTGATTCTCTGTCATACCATCTGGTGAGACCCAAGTTGCTTTGTGGATCCTCTTATGGGGGAACACTGATCCTCCAATCACCAAACTGTTGAATGCGCAGAAATTTGCAAATCTCTCACCATTATCATTCATTTCTCCCATGCCATGACGTCCCATGATACCTTCATAGCCTACGTTATCCTGTCCCACTTTTGCATTAGCATCTCCCATCAATATGTTGATGTCTTTCCTTGGCAACTTGTCAATGACTTGTTGTAGCAGACCATAAAATGTATCTTTGTCCTCATCTGTTGCATCATTTGTTGGGGCATAGATCTGTACAATGTTCATGCTGATCTTCTTACTCCGTGTTGTAAAGGACGCCATGATGATCCTTTCTCCGCATTGTTCCCATCCTCTCAGTGACTTCTGGGCAAACTTGCTTAGAATTATTCCTACTCCCTGTGTATGAATCCCGTCCCCTCTCCCTGAATATAAAATCTTCTCCCCAGACTTGAGGTGTTTCTGTCCGGATTGTATCCAGTGGGTTTCGCTTACTCCAAGTATATGCAGCCTGTATCTTCTCATCTCAGTCACAACTTGAGAGCTTTTTCCTGCTTCATACATGGTGCGAACGTTCCACGACGCAATTCGAAGCTGCTTGTTTGGCGAAGACGTCATCGGGTCAGCAGAGTCCTTTCGGCTTTGTCTGTTGTCCTTCATAAATTCTGATATTCCAGAAACTCTTCGGTCGCCCAAGCTAAAAAAAGGATTTGGTTTGTCTGTCTGTGTTTCTGTAACGGTTAGAGTTTAACGGAAAGGGGTGTTAACCCTTTGCCAACCCCCAACCTGGAGGACCAGGTGACTCAAAGATGGAGGAATCACACACCATTAGTCGCCTTTTACGACACGCTGGCTTGGCGTTGGGCTATTCTTGACCCTCTCAGTTGAGGGACCCCGGACACCACACGGGGTAAGGTTAAAGCATTAGGCACTAAAATTGGCTAAAATTCCGAAATCAAACCATTTTGTACTTTAATGTTTAATGTATAAAGTAGAAGTCAAGGTGCAAACTAACCACACTCTCGTTTTTGGTGCAGTCATCGTGGTCACTGTTGGAACAATACATTGGTCTGTGTCCAAATGTGATGACCCAAGGCTGTTTGGCTCTGTTCTCTGGTTTGTTGGCGTTCTGTAAACAATCATAAAGCATTAGTTAGAACGAATTAAAACTTGGTGTAACCACCTACTATATAGTTTAATAAGCTAGACCTATATTTTATTACCATTTCTATTGGTGGTTTTGTACGGCTAAGAGCAAGACTGTCATGCAGGTGAAATTCTCATGACTGTGTGTGATACTAATACAAGTTTACGCGATATGTGTATGTATGGATGTTGAGAGTGGTTTTCATAAAAACATAATGAAGAGTGACAGTGACAGAGATCGGTAATTACATAAAAATAGACAGATAAACAGATATAGAGATAGATAGATAGCAAGATAGATAGATAGATAGATAGAGATAGAGAGAGAGAGAGAGAGAGAGAGGGAGAGAGAGAGAGAGAGAGAGAGAGAGAGAGAGAGAGAGAGAAAGAGAGAGAATAAGAGAGAGAGAGAGAGAGGGAGAGAGAGAGAGAGAGAGAGAGAGAGAGAGAGAGAGAGAGAGAGAGAGAGGGAGAGATGGTATAGTGAACGACCTCATCATATTCATAATATATAATTACCCTAAAAGCATGATTTAATACTAATAATAATACTAATAATGATAATGATAATATTAATAATAATAATAATAATAATCATGATGATGATTATAATAATAATAATAATAATAATAATAATAATAATAATAATAATAATAATAATAATGATAATAATAACTTGAAGACAACCTGCAATTATTATAAATCGATTGTTCAGTCAATTTTCATATTATTTTGAAGCATAAAATTTACCTCCAGTTCCCTTTTCAGCCAGTCATAGTGTACAAACGCAGGATACATTCCAACTATTTCTGGGAAGAAAATATATTCTGTAGATGTGGAAATGAACCGAACTGGACCCATTGTGAAGCTGAGGATGAAAAAAAATTAGCCAAACATATAAAATCATTTTTGACTATTTCTTCACGCAGTATTATGGTCGTGCTTGGCTAGATAAAGCGGATGGCGTGTGGCCCATTGATAAGGTTTTAAAGGACTAACAAGTAAAGCAAATTTTTTTTTAATTGAGCTTTTATATATCGCATTATCCACTAAAGGTGCTCAAAGCACTTTATCAGGGGTCCCTGGCCAACAGCAAAATTTAACATTTAAGACGGGACATGACGCCTTTTAGGCGATATTACAATTTTATCGTACAGGGACAACGCTGTTAGCGGCCTGGTATTCATTTTACCCCTGAGTACGGTGAGAGAAAATGGGAGTAGAGAGCCTTCTTCAAGGACTCAACTATGCGCCGAGCCAGGCTCAAAACTAGGACTTTCCGATCTGAAAGCGAGTGTCATACTACAAGACAACATAGCCGCAGTAGTAGTAGTAGTAGTAGTAGTAGTAGTAGTAGTAGTAGTAGTAGTAGTAGTAGTAGTAGTAGTAGTAGTAGTAGTGTAGTAGTAGTAGTAGTAGTAGTAGTAGTAGTAGTAGTAGTAGTAGTAGTAGTAGTAGTAATATCTGTAATACTTTTATTCTGATTCTTCCTTTTTCCAGGATAATGCCCAAGTGGGTGACGAGTTATACGTCAGATAGATCTAGAGTTAAACAACATTCTTACTTACAACAGATATGTCTTATTTACATTCAGATTAAAATCATATTTATCTTGACTCATTTTTTCTTGGTTGTTGGTAGTATCAAGTAGTACAGTGTTTCTTCTTGTAAACAAGATCAAGGGGTTATGAGCGTGACTAGTGACCGGAGGGTGCAAATGATGTAAAATCTGTCATGGATAATTTCCCTTGGTTATGCACTTAACAGAAATTCAAATCCGATGTAAAAGAGTATGTTACTATAGATATAGAAAGAGTGCTAGATTGGTTTGTAAATCTGGCGCATAATCACTGGCGGTCGGTCAATAGAGCGAAGTTGTTTTGTGCCGCCCTATATTTTCCGTAGATTAGCATGTCAACCAAACAAAAAACTTCAATTTTAAAATTTTGATAAAAATTAAATATTTAGCACATACTGCTTTTTGTTTTGAATTTAATATTTGATGACTCGTGCGTCGCTCCGCGAAGGTAGCGTCAAATCGGCACGTTTCATCTTTCCCCCGTTGCCTGCGCGGGGTGACAATGAGCGGAGGGTGTGGTGTGGTGTGGAAGTTTTTTGTTTGTTTATATGAGCCAGTATTCGTTTGGCCGTCCTGTCCTTATCCTATACTCTGTTGTACCTTGAAGAAAGTTAGTTACCACTCCCCAATCTCCCTCCACCCTCCCTCCCCAACTAACTATTGTCTTTCACTGCTAAAATAATTAGGCCAAGACGGCCAATCTAGCGATGCACGCCCTGAGGTCCTACTTGGGATAAATTAAAACCATATCAGTTTTATCACTGAAAGAAGAGGCTTTGCTTCACTTAGATATACGGATGAAGAGAATGGCAATAAATATATATTTTATCATTGTTGGTTTTGCTTAAATATATATTAAATATCAAAAAGAACAGTAAACAAAGTATGCACCGAGAAGAGCCCCATGGTACTATAAATAAAAATCCCTGACCCCACGGAGTCCTTCATCCCCGCACACTCCCAACGATCCCTACTCAACTTGTATTGTGTGCATTGTCTAATAATAGTATATAAAGATGTCGCTGATTGTGTGTGAAGTTAACAAGTGCTTTGCGTTTGGAATTAAATGTGGATTTTTAAATTCAATTATTCTAAAGTTGTGTGTCATACCGTTAGTATTCAGAGAAAATGTATTATCGCTGTTGTCATTGTTTATGAAACCTACCTGTTTTTATCTTGAATCATTTTATTTTAAAAAGTTATTTCTGTAATTTGTAACCAATCATGAATCATGTTGATTTTTTAATTGAAAATCGATTCCGACACTTATCCCCTCAAGAGAAAATAGTGGTGAAAGATTTAGGTCCACACAAACCAGTGAATTTTAACTTAGTTTCTAACACACCGAGGAGACAGCGCCGATTTAATAATGATTATTTTTAAAATGTTGAATGGCTTACTGCCAGTGAAAGCCGTAAAACGCTTCATTGTTTTTATTGCTTGATTTTTGGTGATGTATGCTATAACGGACAACAGGAGGATTCAGTGATATTGCGCACATCTCTCAGGCACTGAAGAAACATTCTGAATGAAATAGCCATGTCACAGATGCTGTTAAATATAAACTTTTCAACGTTGTAGATATATGAAATCAGTTGGAAACAGGACATGCTGCGTCTGTGAGTCGTTATAATGAACAGATGAAAGTTAACAGACAAGTTTTGTCCAAGATAATTGATGCTCTTTTGTGAGTACGTCTCGTTAATATTCTAACACACACACATACACGTACACACAAATACACGCACATATGCAAACAATGCAATACCCCCCTCCACACACCACACACACACACACACACACACACATACACACATACAAAGTAGGTCAAATTAAGTTAAATTAACTAGACCAATAAAATTTGATTCTGTATTTCGGATTTGTGCCGCCTTAAATACAATGTGACCAACCGCCCCTGCGCATAATAGGTAAAATTACAGACAAAAAAACCCAGGTTTTATTCCATTTGGTATACAAGAGTTGTGAGGAGGTGAGTGAAACTGTTTGAAAGCATTTGGTAAATGCAATTTTGAAAACAATTAGACAATTAATATTTGATTACCTGTAATACATCCTCTTATCAATATCACCAGGCATACGGAAGCGGTTCTTGTAGTTTGAGAAGTTGCTGAAATTGTAAAATTAAAGAGAATCATCATTATTGTAATCATGTAAACTGAATGTACTTAATAACATTGTTTACAACTTAAAACAAAGATTAATCTTAATTTTTTTTGGTAGTCAATTCATATCATCATAACTCTTTTACATGGCTTCTTGTGATGTTTATGATCCATACATTGACGTGCTGGGACAAAGTCAACTGAGATTGAATTTACTTGACTTATTGCGTTTCGCCATCAAAGCTATCAGATTTTACAGTTTCAGCGGTGTTACAAATTAATGTTGTAATCCATTCATTTCTACTCTTGGCTATCATTCTCAAACCGACAGTGAGCACGGTAAATAATCTGATTGGTGACAATTATAGCAATTTATTGCTTGTCACAAGTGTCTTTGGTCACAGCACTCTAAACGACTTGTCACACGAATCTTGTTCTTTATTCTTTGTATAGACAGCGAAGGGTGTTATTAAGCAATCAACATCTCGTAATGGTTCTTTCACAGACAAGTTGTTCCATAAAGAGTGGCAATGTTGTTATATTGCGCAGTGGGGAACATATAAACGGAGTTAGTTCATTAAATTATGATTATAGATGCAGGATTCGCCTCAATATTTTTCATCACGAAACTCAGGATAAACTAGAACACTCCAGACCCTATAACTGAAAATGTAATTATCTTTGTTTCAGTTTTTTATGTCATTGAAAAGACTTACTAAGCTCGTTCGTGGTTTCCTGGGCAAGTCATATACGGTACAGATGATGCCAGTGGTTCTATCTGACGCATGAACTCGTCACCCACTTGGGCATTATCCTGAAAAAAGGAAGAATCAGAATAAACGTATTACTACTACTACTACTACTACTATTACTACTACTACTACTACTACTACTACTACTACTACTACATACTATACTACTACTAATAGACTACTACTACTACTACTATACTATACTACTATACTACTACTACTACTACTACTACTACTACTACTACTACTACTACTACTACTACTACTACTACTACTACTACTACTATTACTACTACTACTACTACTACTACTACTACTACTACTACTACTACTACTACTACTAGTGGGTTTTGAAATGATATAACTTACATCCTCCATGTTGTATGCAAAATCACCTGTTGATAAATAGTCAAAATTTATATATTTTAGAAAATAATTACAACCAAGGCAGGCAAGATATCAAAAGTATAAAGCTAATGTGGTTTGGACATTTCAAAAGACTTGAGCTTATATGGCGCAATATCCACTTAACGTGCTCAAAGCGCATTACAAGAAATCCCTAGCCAACAGCAAAAACTTAACATAAAGGACGAGACATGATGCATGTTCGGCGATATTACATTTTGCTGTTTAGGACCAGTTACTCATTTTACACCTGAGTACGGTTTCAGAATGTGAGTAAGAGCCTTTTCCAAGGACTCAACTATGTACCGCTTAGAGCGGGACTCGAACGCTGGACATTCCGATCCGAAGGCCAGTGTCATACCACTAGACCACATAGTCGCACACACTCGACTTCTGACGAGTTAGTCCAGGTTCAATTTATGATGCAAAGTTCAGCACTTAGAAAAGTCTCTTTAATCATATTATTCTCTTATCGCACTCATGTTTTTAAAATTGAGTACTAGGCCCTTAACAGGATTGTCTGTTAAGACAAGATATGAAAAAGTGTGTGTGAAAGTATGCCAGATAAAAGAGAGGGAAAAATACAAGAAAAAAAAACATACAAATAATCAGACAGCAAGTCAAAGCAAATAAGTACCTGCTCCTTAATCTATCTCTGTTCTAAAGTACTTTGAGAGATCACCTTATATTCTCAATTAAGTCAGAAACCTTTAATTTCAAATATCGATTGTTTAAATTGTTATCAAATCTGTTGCGTCAAATCTTATATTTCTCTGAATTTTAATGTTCAAGTCGTCTTGAGAGTCGACGTGTTCTTATTTGCAGGTCTGATAACCCAAATTGATGTTATGGTCTCATTGTTGTGATGGAAATATACCCAATCCAAAGCAAAATATTTTCCATGACAACAATTTTAAAACATGCCCATAATTGTTTTCGATTATCAGACCTGCAAATTATGTGCTCGTCCATTTCAATCGATCGAACTTTGATAGAAGGCGTCCTGGCCATATTGAAATAATTTTATTTAGTCAGAGCTCGGAAGTTCATGTTTTTTCTTCTGGCGGAACACTGTCATTGGTCTGATGGATATCAACACTGGTTTTGTGCTTGATAATTTGAAATTGTATTTTTTTTACACATGATCATTTTAACCCATCGCTCCAAAACTGTTTAATGTCGGGTTGGTTCAGATGCTAAAAACTAAATCCATAGTAAAAAAAAAATAAATGAAACTTTGGTTATGTTTTTGTGTTTTGTTGAAGAAAATGAACGGAATTTCAGAAACTAATAAAAATTAAAATCTCTCGTGTCTTGCCAATTTAATTTTAAAGTCTATGTTTGGCAATTGGTTTGTACCGACCTAATACCATTTTGAAGCAATTTGTCACATTTCTGTTCTGTAAGTTTCACCTAAATATAAAAATATGACACTCACCAACGTGTAAAACTGCATCGTACATTCCCTCTGCTGCTTCCATCTGTAACCTGGGTAGAGATTGAGCATTAAGATTGCCCATATCCCCATAAATAGCCAAAGATGGGCTCCATTTTTCACCTGCTGGCCATGTTTTAAGAGTTAAGACATCAGACATTCCATATGCAAGACTGCCAACCATGTAAACTGAAAACAAGAGCAGTAATTTTGTGAACTAGTCAGTAACATAATATATATATATATATTATATATATATATATATATATATATATATATATATATATATATATATATAGGGGCGTGGCTCTATTGGTTCAAATGGTGCCTGGCACCACATCCATGTTTTAAAAATGGATAACAGCATTTTTTTTAAATATATAAAACTGAGAAATGGTATATATTGCCTTTTATCAACAGTGCGAAACAGACTCCCTTTCTGTCACAACGCCTTCTACCCACGCTTTTCTCCCGATTCACACAGTCCGTTGATGACTGTCGTCAGCGACTGTGTACTATGGCTGAGCGATGACTGGATTTCCCCACTCAAACGATTCCAAGGAGCGGATCTTTGCTGGCTCCATTTGGCTATTACTATAATGTACTATAATGCTGCCACATTGAATACTTGGCTCGAATTTTTACCATCTTCACATACGAGAAAAAACCCGCCTCAGGTGCCGAGGAATTTTTGCTCCAACTCTGTTGGACTGGGGAAAAATAGCTAATGTTGGTCATTTACGTCCTAGTCATAGTATGGTAACTTCGACCATCTTTATTATTATCGAAATCACGATTATTAACAAGTTCATTTGTTTCTCTCTCTGTGTCGTGATTATTGTATATATTAATTTATTATTATTATTATTATCATCATCATCATCATCATCATCATCATCATCATCATCATCATCATCATCATCATCATCATCATCATCATCATCATCATCATCATCATCATCATCATCATCATCATCATCATCATCACCATCATCATCATTATTATTATTATTATTATTATTGCTGCAAAAATTGATATGAAGGAATGTGAACGAGTTAAGTCAAACATTTCTTGATAGTGATGCTATATGCTAAATGCATGATCTTCGCGTGAATATGCGTGTTTGACTTTGTGTGTGTGTGTGTGTGCGTGCGCGTTCATCTCACATACACACACACACACACACACAGGTAGATAGATAGATAGATAAATAGAGAGAGAGAGAGAGAGAGAGAGAGAGAGAGAGAGAGAGAGAGAGAGAGAGAGAGAGAGAGAGATCTTGTATGGTGTCATGTTTGATTTCCGAAGTGGAATGAGGCTGTTTCATTACGTAACTACAGTACTCTTTTAATAGGCCATGGGCTGTTTACATTCTTACGCTTTGTAAGTTTTGAAATTACCCTTTGTTCGATTGACATTCAATGTCTGCATGTGTCCCTTTAGCCATTTCCCTCAGTGTCCAAACTCCAATCAATATATTCGTTCGTGATTTATATAAACAAACTATTGAAAAGATTTGCAGGAATAGAAACATCACCATGCACATTTACTTTACAAGTATGTAAGTTTTTTTTTCTTTCTTTTATATTTACACATGTAGCATGTGTAAGTCATTTTCGTCTGGCACCACTTTATACTGTAAGCATGCCACGCCGCTGTATATATATATATATATATATATATATATATATTATATATATATATATATATATATATATATATATATATATATATATCGGCTTTTTTCAAAAAACTGCCAAATTCCTGTCCTGTAACGATAATTGGCTCTTTGAAATATTTGATGCATATATTGTTAGCAAATACTTGCTTACACAGTCTCACTACACATTACTAACTTGTATGAAACATAAAAAACAAAAATCGAGAGAGGTTCAGGATAGATACGACGTATTGTATTGACGGGGGTAGACGAAAATACCCTGTCCTTTTTTTTTTGGATGATGGCTAAAAATCGAATTCTCAACGAAATTAAGTGTCTTGTTGTATACAACTATGAATTCAGCTGATGAAAATGCCATCTTCTAACATCCTCATAAAAGTTTGTAACAATCAGACTTTTAAAATTTTTATTATATATTACTAAAGTTTGCCCCCAAGGGGGTTACTCATTCCTGTAACGGCAGTGAAAATTAACCAATTAAAATCCTCTAAACAATAGAAGTGCAACTAACAATGTTTTCTCGCCGTAGATGCCCCTTTTCCATCATTGCCGAAACTACAAACACATGGTTTTTTCATCCAGTGTGATTTCCAGATCAAAACCGCTTCAAGAATGGTGAGTAGTGTTCAACATTAGATCATGACCCTCATTCCTATTACCAGGGCTTGTTATTTAAATTAGAAATTGAATCAAAAATAAAACGTATTAGTATATAGCTTTTTAAAGGCTCTAAATAATAGTCATACTTTAATGTTGGAATAAAGCATATTTTAGGGATAGTATGAACTGAAGCGATGATAAACTCATCCCTGTTACACTCATTCCTGTTACACCTTGTTTTGTAACAGGAATGAGGAAAACATAACAGGAATGAGTAACAGGAATGAGGAATGTGAACTTTCATAAAATAAAACACACGTTTTATTGTAACTAAGTCCTTTGGAGCATAATGGCCCATAGAATCGGAGCTTATCCCTGTTTCTGTAGCATGAAACAGACATTTAACTTATGAATACGACGTTGGTCTATAGCAAATTACATTCCCCAGCAGTACTGGTACCATAATATACACCCGGGTGAAGCAAAGTGAATCAACCAGAATTAATTTCATTGATTAAGGAAACAACTCTATGGTTGTGGAGGTTTTCGAACCTGTTACCTCCCAGTCGGTATTGGCGCCCTAACCATTTTATTCCCCTTCTGAGTTTCAATCACTAAGCGTATTGAATTTATAATCCTTTCGAATAAATATGCTGTAATTACTCATTCCTGTAACAGAAAACTCATTCCTGTTACGTCCACTCATTCCTGTTACACAAACTCATTCCTGTTAAGATTGACTTTTTCATTTTTTTCATGATAAATATGAATACTTGAAAGGAAATATTATTTGTGGTGGTTTAACACTTATATACCTAGACTATGGTAAACAAGTTTTATTTTTGTCATTTTCCTACAATTTTTTGGAGATGATGATTGCTCAAATAATATCCTTTGTTTTCAAAAACTGATTTCTGAATGCCTTTTGTAAAACAATAAATGTCATTTTGTTGTCAGAATTGGTCTCAATGCTCTGTGTTTATTGTTTTCCAATGTTTTATATCAATAATTGTCCAAAAATGTGTTAACTTATGTAATGTGACATAAATTTTTAAGCGTAACAGGAATGAGTCACATGTGGATCGTGATTCACAAATACTTGAATAAGTGACCACTGGAAACTCATTAAGCCCTGTTATTACAATTTTATGTCGCATACATATCACAGAAAGCATACACAAAATAATGAGTATGTTGGAAATACTTGACTTTTTAAAAATTGGAGGACTCGAATTTGGCGTTTTTCTGAAAACGGCCGATATATATATATATATATATATACAATTACTTACAATTAGCGGGGAAAAGGGAAAAAGGACGCCCAAAGACTAGATAGTGGTATAAGGTAAAGGGTGGTATTAAAGAACTGGGCCTGGGGGAAGATGTTGCTCTGAACCGAGATACATAGAGATGTGGCATTCTTTATGGTAACCCAGCAAAATGATGGATAAGCTGAAAGACGAAGTATACCATAAATATCAGGTTCTGCAAAACATGGATTTCTTTCGTTGTAACAAATTTAACAAGGGAGGGATATCATCTTTTTATAAGCAGACATAGACAGAGGATAGCTAGGAGGAATGAATTGACGTCACTCAGCTCTTTGTCTTCAACGCTGTGCGTTAAGTCAAAAAGTTCACATAGTCGACAGCCGGAAATAACGTTCCAACAAGCCAAATTTGGTATAACCTTAAACGTTTATAGTCTGATTGATATAATTAAGTGAGAAATACTCCTAAAAATGACTGGCTATAAACAATAACAAAGAACTGATTAACGTCAATTACGTTCCATTTATTATCTATAGACAGCAATTTTGTTGATTAGTTCTCACTATATTAAATCAATCAGACTATAATTGTTGGCGGATGTTGTGAGCATTTTTCCTAAACGCATCGGATCAATAGGTTGTGGAATGATACCAGTAGAATACTCACAGTAAACAGTTGCGGCTTCAAGATCGTTCAAGACGACTTCATGAACATATTGTGTATGGTGAGCCTTTCCTCCGTCTACGAATTTAGTGCTGTTCCCAAATGCAATAGTATCGAGCTTTCCTTTGGCCTTTCCGTAGAAGACGGTGGATTCTTTCGTCTCGCCAAAGGTGTTCCATACAATTATCATCTGATTGGATGCACCTGGTTGGATGATAAAAAACTAATTTGTTTGGTTGTGGAGCGGTCAAGAAAAGTCTTCTTGTCAAAATGTGTAACGACAGTCCAATAATTGAAAAGTCTTCTTGTCAAAGTGTAGACGGACAGCCAAATGATTGAAAAGTCTTCTTGTCAAAATGTATAACGACAGTCAAGTGATTGAAAAGTCTTCTTGTCAAAATGTATAACGACAGTCAAGTGATTGAAAAGTCTTCTTGTCAAAATGTATAACGACAGTCAAATGATTGAAAAGTCTTCTTGTCAAAATGTAGAAGTACAGTCAAATGATTGAAAAGTCTTCTTGTCAAAATGTATAATGATAGTCAAATGAAATGAAACCTCAATCTAATTAACAAAGATATGAGGTTGATTCTTCGATTATTTTTTAGTGTTTCATTTATCGTGTTTGGTTGACAAAGAGGAAACCCGAAACGTCCACATTACCTGTCTTCGTTCATTGAATGGTAAAATCTATTCCATTTGACTATTATTATCAATTCCTTAAGTGCTTCAAACAACAACATTTGCATATAATCGTCAAAATATACTAGGACATTAATGCTCTCGACAGTCTCATCTTGTGTGCTTATGTCTGTGCGTAAAAGGGATAGATAGTTCGATAGATAGATCAATTGATATTATTTATATGATAGAATATAATATATTATATATATATATATATATATATATATATATATTATATATATATATATATATATATATATATATATATATATAGAGAGAGAGAGAGAGAGAGAGAGAGAGAGAGAGGGAGAGCAAAGATAGATGGATAGATAAATAGATCAATCGATATAATTTATTGATACATAGATAGATAGAGAAAGAGAGAGGGAGTAAAGGATTGAGAGAGAGAGAGAGAGAGAGAGAAAGAGAGAAAGAGAGAGAGAGATGGGGAGTAAAAAAGAGAGAGATAGAGAGAAGATAGATCGGTAGAGAGATAAATAGAGAGATAGAAAGAGAAAGAGAGAGAGAGAGAGAGAGAGAGAGAGAGAAAACGAGAGAGAGCGAGTGAGAGAGAGAGCGAGAGAGAGAGCGAGAGAGAGCGAGAGCGAGAGAGAGAGAGAGAGAGAGAAAGATTAGCTAATTAGATCATGCGTTTGTGAGTGTGATGACGAGCGATATTTAGACAATAGGTTGTGGATAACAAACTATAATGCTATTTTTAAAAAAATCGTACCTGTAGAGATATGAATTTGTTGTGGTTGATACTGAACCAAACCACTAATAGACCCATGATATCCAGCCAAGATACAAAACAGAAATAATAACTTATTAGAGAACATTTTATCAAAATGTTCTCGTATTCCTTGAGTTGAACTTTTCTGTAAACTTATTTCAATGCGTCAATATAAACCCAGAGGAATCCGCAGCAGAAGACAACACCACCTGAAAATCTTAATAACAAGTTTGTAATAATACGATTTTTATCCCATTTATTGATGTGTTCAATTGTTGGCCCAGAGAACGCAGGATTTTTTATTTTTATCTGTTAGCCTTTTTAATCAGGTCCGATCACTTTTATCAATTAAGACCAATCGTATCAAAATGATATTATTTGTCGGGATGAACCTGATGCTTAAGGGGCGCTTTGGGTCTTTTCAAAAAAAAATTTAATTACCAATATTGGGCGGTTTTAATCATTCTGTATCGTCATTATAGGTTAAAAAACAACATTTATGGTGAAAAATTTTAATTATCTGTGTCGATACCCATTTTGCGACCTAATTTGGGGGTCTGACATCAAAAAATATAACAATCTTGTGGCAAACGTTCCACAAAAACTAATGAAGGAATGACCTCCATATTCTTCCCTCTTGTCAACATTGTACTATAGTGTGTCACCATAGAGAGCTTTTACGGCTTTAGCTTATGGAATACTTATTAGAACATTAAAAAGTTGAGAATCAAAATGTTATGACAAAATTGATGTTAAAATTCAGAATTAGGATTATAATTCAAAATTCACATATCTTATCAAAAAAATCTCTCTATGGTGACACAATACATTATCTCTGTGATATCTGTGGAAATTTTCAGACAATTTCATTGAATAGATTCAGAGAAACGTTTGACACAGTATACCATACCCTTAGAAAAATGACATATTGAGAAAATAGCAAAATAGCTTCCCGTTTTTCACACTTTTCTTACTATCTGTACCATATTCGACTGTGTTTTTCATGCCTTTATAGTCTACTTTGAGCATTTGGACTTCAATTATATTATTTCTAGGGTAATAAAATATCAATTTCCACCAAAATCTCAAAATCAATTTTTCGAAGGATTTTCCTAATAATTAGACCCAAACCGCCCCTTAAAATTTAGAGTCAAAGTGATACTAAACAGCCAGAAGCTATGGACTGTAAAAAGTAAAAAACAGAATTAACTTAAACAGCTTAAAAAAAAACAAAAAAAAAACAACAAAAAGAACCAAGTACAACACACGAAGCGTTTTGAGCACAAAACCCTCCTTCAGCCACCACCAAAATATATAGATAAAACAAAACATTACTTAATGAAGTATTCACGTTTTATTATTTTACTTTTTCTTCTTCTTCTTCTTCATCTTTTTTTTTCTTCTTCTTCTTCTTCTTCTTATTATTATTATTATTATTATCATTACTATTATCATTCAATTTATTATTATTATTATTATTATTATTATTATTATTAATTATTATTATTATTATTATTATTATTATTATTATTTATTATTATTATTATCATTATTCAATTTATTATTATTATTATTATTATTATTATTATTATTATTATTATTATTATTTATTATATTATTATTATTATTATATTATTATTATTATTATTTTCATTATTACTATTATTATTATTATTATTATTATTATTACTACTACTATTATTATTATAACAATTATTATTATTATATTATTATTATCATCATCATCATCATCATCATTATCATCATCATCACCACCACCACCACCACCACCAACACCACCACCATCATCATTTGTTATTATTATTATTATTATTATTATTGGTTGGGTACATGCTCCTTAACTAATGGGATAGTAAAATGAGACATTAAACGTTTCAGCTTATTGCTCTCTGACTCTAATTTTATGATTATGATTGATAAGCACAGACGCATTTGAAATTAGTGATAATCGTCTGAAGGTGACGTAAAGGTTGTTTGTCATAAAATGTCGATAATCTGATATCAAAGCAGGCTATCGCCAAATTGACTCCGAAATACGTTATCGTAACATAATAAAAAACATAAATCAAATATTGTGAAATACACGAAGTGGATAACATTGTTAACTACTCATGGCATTTATGTCAAAATCTGAAGTAATCGATCTTGATAAGTAGTAAGTCAATGATTATTCCAAGATCAAAATAAGGTTATCTAATCAAATCACATGATATATTTTATAGATTAAAAACTTTCTCTATCTTTTTCTTGTCACAGGACTTGCTGTATATCACGTAGTGTCTTTTCTCTGTTATTTTTGGTTGAAATAAATGAATGTTCTATTGAATGTTAGTGAGACACCCCGAGACGCCATGCAATCGGAATGTTGTCAGCGCCGTTAGCATCAAGCAATGCACAGGATTGTTTAATAATCGCAATGTAACATCTCGCATTAATTAGTAGAAACATTTAACTAAATCAATCCTCCCAAATCCAGGTTTGGTTTGATGGGTGGATTTTCACTGATATAGTTAGTGAACGCCTTGTTAGCATCAAATAAGCCATCGTGATGGAGAAAGCCAGCCCTGTTCAAAAGATTACGTTGTGGATGGTGTCGACCGCAGATCGTCTCTCTCATAGCCAGGAAGAGATTACCGAACCAGTGTAGTTGGTCCAAGTTCAATTCGCAGCTCAACAAAATGTGGGTGTATATATATATATATATATATATATATATAATATATATATATATTATATATATATATATATATATATATATATAAATATACTTTGGTTTCCCGACCATGTTGCATGTTGCGTTGTATTTTGCACGTTTTCTTCTTCTTCTCCTTCTACTACTACTGCTACTACTGCTACTGCTGCTATTATTGTTATTATTATTCTTATTATTGTTATTATTATTATTATTTCTACTACTACTACTATTACTACTACGGTTACTACTAGTACTACCACTACTACTACAACTGCTTCTGCTATTACTACTACTACTACTATTACTACTACTACTAGTAGTAGTAGTAGTAGTAGTAGTAGTAGTAGTAGTAGTAGTAGTTGAAGAAGTAGTAGAAGTAGTAGTAGTACTGTTACTACTACTAATACTACTACTACTACTACTACAACTACTATTACTGCTGCTTCTTCTACTACTACTACTACTTCTTCTCCTCCTCCTGCTTCTTCTTTTTCTTTTTCTTCTTCTTCTTCCTCATCATTATCACCATCATAATCATTATCACCATCATAATCATCATCATCATCATCATCATCATCATCATCATCATCATCATCATCATCATCACCTTCTCTTTTTATGTGAAACAACAGACTATATCAGACTATTATTGTTGATATGCATCGAAAAAAAAATAATGGCTCTTTCATCGAGAAACACTTTGAATCGTTAAACGAAATAAATAGTATAAAATGATGTAAGAAATCTTCTGTTGTTGCTCCGGCAAGCGTATTTCTCTCAAAGTTTGCATTTTTTATCCGGAGATACAAAAGGTAACCATGATGCATCAATGGACACTTCGACAAAATGGACAATGACCTTCTATTATGTGGATGTCTATCGGTAATTACATGCAAAGACTGTAAATAAGACGTTGCGAACAGGGATCACTCGTCAAAGTTCCCAGGTAGTGTTGTCCAGTACAAATGCTCACATCGTAGACATTTCGCACATACCAGGCGTATTTGGCAGTTCTTAGTTTATCGCGTTCATTTTTTTATGATTTAACAAGATACTAAATATAGTTATATCTTACATAATTATATAATTGATTTACTCATGATGTGATGTGTCCACTAATCATTGCCTACAGGTTCTCCTCTACTTCTTTGACAAACACTGACAGTTATCATAAACACAGGCTTATATGATTCAGATGCTCCGTAATACTTTTTATGTAGATATCTTGTTAAATCAATCAAGATATTAACCAGTTAACTACCGTACTTAGAAAATCACATATCTAAAAATTTGGATAGAAATCTCATCCTTTAAATATCGATCGAAACATTGACACTCAATTGAAATTGTCAGAGAGCAATGCGTCAAACGAAAAGATTATATCTCTCCTTGAAAACGACGAAATGCTTTGTTCATTCCGACATCATATGACGTGTTGAAAAATCAATACGATTAATTTTCTGGTTATTTTCAGGTTATAAAAGTATGCAGAAAAATTGAGACGAAACCAATTAACGTGTTGCTAATCTATCTTTAAAATAGGCTCGTGGTCACAAAATGAGGAGGCGCCATAAATTGAGACTTGTTAAATCCCAAAGACATGTCCTTGGGAGTATTGGATTTCCCAGAGAGCAATGAGTCAAATGAATAAAACAAGTCTCTCCTTGAATAGGACGAATTGCTTTGTTCATTCTAACATATCTGTCACTTAACAAACCAATACAAATAATTTTCTGGTTATAAAAGCATGCATTGAGACAATAACTGATTTATATATGGAAAATGTTTCTTTTACCAACGTGATAAGAAATAACATAAGAAAAATAAATAAAATTCCCTTCATTCATCCCATAGGGGAAATTTGTCTCTTGGGTCTATTCCAAGGGAAGACTGGAATAACCCAGGCGTCAGCCGCAGTGCAGCACCGCAAACTGAGTTAGGGCGAAGTGACTTGCTCAAGGCCACACAACGTAGCGGGTATTCGAACTTGGTACTTTTCAGGTACGAAGCAGACTGTACCACTGAGCCACGCTGTGATAACATTGAGGGAAGCAAAACCATCATTATCATCATCATCATCATCAGAATCATCATCATCATAATCATCATCATCACCACCATCACGTAGAATACAAAGAAGTTTACGAGATCTCAGATGTAAACAAAACTTTAATCTACGGGAAATGCATTTTAATCGATCGATTTTGTGATTATGAAATAAAACCAAACAGTCTTATTCCAAGACAAAGACAGAAAGCAAGTTGGAAAACTAACAGGGATAGCGAGTACCTCCCTGTCCATTATGGGAGGTCAGGAACCCAATCAGCGGCGCATGGTTGAGCCCTTAGAAAATGAATTTCATGCACATTCTCTCACCGTTCTCAGGTGTACAATTAGCACCTAGCCGTTCACAGCGTTATCTATCTTAGGGAAAAATGTACTATCGACAAACAGTGACCTGTTTCGTCCTACATGTTAAGTTTTGCTGTTGGCTAAGAACTCATTGTAAAGCGCTTTGAGTACATTTAGTGGATATTGCGAAATATAGAAGCTCAAGATTTTTAAACTAAAAAACTGGTTATTTATTATTTATCTATTTCATGTTTGACATACAGAACTTTTAAAGCTGGTACATGCAATGTGGGCTATTTCTGTACATCGTGGATTTGGTTATTGCTGTTTTTGAATTTATAAAGGATGGCGGTTCCTCCATACCAAAATAGAGCACCAATGAAAAGATAGGGATATGCACAAGGTCCAATTGTGCCTTGTTTGGTTTATGTTTTGTTTTGTTTGTTTTGTTTTAAGTATTTAAAGGCTCTTGCGACACATTATAGGTCATATTAGGGCCAGCAAATTTTATTTTTAAGGGTTTTACGGCGCTCTCAACACATTAGGGAAATACCAGCGCCAGTAAAAAGTAAGAAATTGCGATAGTAAAAAGTTCTAGATTTACAATTGAAGCACCCAAGAAATGATAAGACGAATGGGAATTCGTTCAAATAAGAAACAGATGTAGATTCCAAGAGCACACTATCCGCGTACTTAGAGATCACCTAAAAGTCTCATCCTGACACAAGCACAGGTCCCCACTAAGAGAATTATTTGTTTTTCTTTGTTTAGTTTTTTGTTTGTATGTTTTTAATTTTTTTTACGGCACTTGCGACACGTTAAGGTCATATCAGCGCCAGTAAAAAGGAAGAAATGGAATAGTAAAAAGTACTAGAATTACAATTAAAGCACCAAAGAAAAGGTAAGACAAAAGGGAATTGGTTCAAATAGGAAAACAAATGTAGATTGATTAGCACACTATCAGTGTACTGAGTTGGAGATCACCTAAAAGTCTCATCCAGAAACACGCACAGGTCCCCACTAAGAGGAACGCACTCAAATGTTTACAAATCATAATTCAGTGCATAAAAGAGATTATTTACATTGAAAAAAATAACATATAAATTAATATACATTTGACTGTGTCCCTCTCATCAAGGGCATCGGGCCAGGGCCAGGACAAAACCAAATTCGAAAACGAAGTCGAAAAGCAAGTTGGAAAACATATATAAGGGGATAGAAGGCATAGTAAGTACCCCCCCCTTGCCCACAATGTTAGGTCAGGAACCCCACCCAGTCCCACTAACAGGAATACACTCAAATGTTTAGAATCAGAATATGTAAACAAAACATATTACAGAGCATAACAGAGATGATTGACACGACAAAAATATAATCTCCCAAAACTGACCGTTTCCCTCTCAGCCAGGGTGTCCGGCCAGGGCCAGGACAAAACCAAGTAATCTCATCCCAAGACAGACAGAATGTTGGAAAAAAGATATAGAGGGATAGAAGTCACAGTAATTACGTCCCTGCCCACAGCGCCAGGAAAAGGAAAAGAATGAAATATCTAAAAAATATAGAACTGATGTAACAGCACCCAGTAAAAAGTAAGACAAATATAATTTTTTTCGAAAAGAGAATAGAGGT
>NC_088360.1:53884148-53917179 GCF_034508935.2 Berghia stephanieae | reverse complement strand
GAGAGAGAGAGAGAGAGAGAGAGAGAGAGAGAGAGAGAATGAAAGTGGGAGAACGGGAGTGGAAGGATGCGTTTCAAAGTTATATTTAAAATGGAGAGTGATAAATTAATATATAAAATAATTAAAAACACACAAAAACTATATTATTCTAAAATGAAGGAAAACTTAGCTTGAAACGTCGTTTGTTTTGTGTGGTTCATTCATGAGTCAGATTTACTCCCTCTATCTTTATCTCCATGTTTATGATGCCATTATTACTTACTGTGTTTTCATTCAGTTTCGATAGTAATTGCAAGTGATGGCAAACATGTTTCTTCAGGTTATAGTTTCTCTTGTAAATGTTCTTGGCTGTGAAACTACGGAACTCCACCGTCTATGTGTGGAATTTCAGCCTTGATTTTAAAAATTAAAAGCGCAATAATTTAAATAACTCAATCCAAGCATGAGCAATTAATCTGCTTTAGGCCTATTCAATTCAAGACACCGTGAAGCCATCTAAAAAAGGACGGATCTCAATACAGACATTCTAGTCTTTCAGAGTCGTGAGGTGGGTTGAGTAACCTTTTTAAAAAATGTTAAATGGACATTAACAATCGCTTGCTACTATTTGGATAGGCCAACAGTCTTATCACAATTTACTTTCCGCCAAATCTATCAATCTAGCTATCAAACCACTGCCGTGTAATTCAGAAAAAGAAACAAAACTAACCTACCGTGACTGCCATCCTGGACGGATGTTAAGTGACTTAACCGAATACGTGGGAGGCCTACCGAAAGCTCCTTCATCCTCAGTCTTCTTTCAATTTGTATTTTCACTGTTGACCTTTTGTCATGTATTTACTCAATTTGTCATCATATAGAAGCATTTTAAAAAACGAGAACAAACCTTGATAGATTTTTAAAGTTTCCTAGTTTGACAATTGTTTTGATTCTCGGCCGCCATTTTGATTTGTGAAGTATTGGGAGACCTTCCATAAGCTACTACATCCCAAGTATTCTTGTTCTAGTAGGGGGTTGGGGGGGGGGACTTTTTTTTTTTAAGTCTCCCCCCTCCCAAACCCCCTACTAGAACAAGAATACTTGGGATGTAGTAGCATATGGAAGGTTTCCCTATTATGGTTAGTCATAAGTCTTAGCAAAGGTGCTAGGGTGTTTTTCCTATTAGGGTTAGTTAATTAAAGGTACTAGGTTTTATTTTTTCTCGGGGTTAGTTGAGGGAAAATTATTTGAGTTGTTTCCCTTCGTAGGAGCTTTCGGTAGGCCTCCCTGGGGAATGGGGAAGCATTTCGTACTATACTCGGGGTAAAAGGAACTGCTTCAAAACGCTGCTAACCCTGGTATTAAAAAACAAAACAAAACAAAAAATAAAACTCACAAAAAAAAACATGAACTTTCGTCTATTACTGCACGGTTAGCAGTGTTTTTAAGACTAGTTCTATCGATAGTTGGTTATTATGTTAGCGATAGTAGCATTTTGAGACGGTTTATTAATCCTGAGTGACGTAAGGAAGGTCTCCCAATTTATGTCGATGTTCTTATTCGCTTAACTTCGGGAAAAAAGGAGCAGTTTTATAATAAGCCAGTTCTCAGTGACTTACATCGTTCTGTAGATAAATTAAGACCGCAAAACCGCATTCTACAATAAGACAATGTTTGAAATGTGACAGAATAAAAGCTTTTCTTACCTGCCGAGGACTGTTTTTCCATTCATTTCTCCGATCTCCTTCTAAACTGTAACACAAATTGTAGACCTTCCACGTTGAACATAGAAGTAATTGTGTCGACAAATTGATTTTGTAATGAATATCACGAAGAAGGTGGCGCGTAAAAATTCTCTAAAATACGCGGAGTAATGCTCAAAAATCCATTTATTCTCGCCAGGTCAATCACACCAACACACATAACTGTGTGTAACCATAAACATATATAGTCTGTTAAAACAAGTTAGTGAGAATTACTCATAAACGCGAATGACAAAAAACAAAAAACAAAGGCCCGAGTGACGTCAACTTATTTATATCTATAGATAGAATGCGCTTGGCCAAGGAGTTCACAACATTGCCATCCGGAAGTATAACGGTCCAACACACAAACTCTGTGTAACCATGAACTTTTATAGTCTGGTTAATACAGTTTAGTGAGAACAACTCACAAACGCGGATGGCAAAAACAATAACAAAGGCCTGAGTGACGTCATCTTCGAACTATCTATACAATTTGTATTGTGTTAAGCTGTTGCATTTGTTCATCGTTTTACCCAATGAACCACACACACACACACACACACACACACACACATACACACACACACACACACACACAGACCGAGACTAAAATGAATATCGGGACTTGAAAGTAAGGGGCTACTTCCGTATGTGGGTATCAATCTCAAGTCGGATATATGGTCTTGTGGTATGACACTCGTTTTCGGATCGGAAGGTCCTGGGTTCGAGTCTCGCTGGGCGCATAGTTGAGTCTTGGAATAGGCTCTTTAATCACATTCTCTCGCCGTACTCAGGTGTAAAATGAATATCTGGCCGTTAACAGCGTTGTCTCTGTCGGAAAAAATTGTAATATCGCCTATCAGGGGTCATCTCGTTTTATATGTTACGTGTTGTTGTTGGTTAGGGACCCTTTATAAATCTCTTTTAGTGGATATTGCACTATATAAAAGCTCAAACAAACGACATAGTCGGTATGTGTTTAAATAATATACACACTATTTCTATCCACCATAATAGCAATCGTCAAAATACACAAATGTTTTAACTAAAAAGTTTATAGTCTGTTAAAGAGAGTTTTGTGAGAAGTAATCTCCCAACTGAAGATAGAAAGCTGCGAAATTTAAGATAATATAAAAATAAAAATTATGAGCGAAAGAATGTTTACCAACGTGACAGAGTCCTACATAGGTAGAACGAAATTGACGTCACTCAGCTCATTGTTATTGTTTTTAGCCAGAGATCTTTATGAATAGTTCTCACTAAATTGTATTAATCAGGCTATAGATAGTATAAGCCTGGCTAAAAAGCTCACAACATTGCCATCCGGAAAAATAACTGACCAACACAAAAAACTGTGTGTAAACATGAACGTTTATAGTCTGGATAATACCGTTTAGTGTGAATTACTTATAAACGCGGATGGCAAAAAGCAATAACAAAGACCTGAGTGACATCAACTTCATACTATCTATAAACGTTTAAGGTTATACATTGTTTTGTGTCGGTACGTTATAGCCGGCTGGCGGATGTTGTAAATTTTTAGATAGACGCAATGCATCAATATCATCTGCATTTAAAACCCTAAAGATAGAACGAAATTGACGTCATTCAACTGTTTATTATTGCTTTTAGCCAGCCATTTCAATGAACAGTTCTCAGATAATTGTATAAAGAAGGGGGGGGGGGGGGATAGCGACACTACAGGGCCATTTTCTTTTAATTACATGAAATATTCTAAATTTCTGTGCACGGGCATAATGTATATGTTTGGGAAGGACGGTTGCATACAATTTTTTTCGATAAAAGTTGCCCGTTGCTATGGAAACGACGCCATATTGGAAAAAAAACAACAAATCTTTAAAAGTCAATGGCTTTTTTGTTTATCAACCGATTGGCAAAAATATTTTGGCAAGAGGTAGAAAAAAGATAAATAAAGAGGCTCTAGAAGACCGGTTTTTGATTTTTTAATTAGAAACTTTAAAAATTAGGTTCAAAGTTATTACTCGATTATTCCCCTTGAAAAAAAGTTACATAATTGCAAATTACTCATAAAATATTTTTTTTTCAAAAGTCCAGCTTCTAAAGAACCTGCGTATTTGCATAATTAGGTTTTTAGTGGCGAAAATTGGAGTTTTGAGAAAAATGCATTTCAAAGTCAAAATGGGCATATATCTAACCATACCATGGGTCACAAAATACCTTATTTTGAAAATAAAACCGCAGAACAAGAAGTTCTCCTGCCAATTTTTATACAGACAAATGGCTGGTCACATGAAAACATCTCATCAAAATCTAATTTTAGCCAACTGGGTCAAATTTAATAATATTTAATGTTGCGACATTAATAATGATGAAATGATGAAAATAATATTACTACTACTACTACTACTACTACTACTACTACTACTACTATATATAATAATAATAATAATAATAATAATAATAATAATAATAATAATAATAATATTAATAATAATAATAATAATAATAATAATAATAATAATAATAATAATAATAATAATAATAATAATAATAATAATAATAATAATAATAATAATAATAATAATAATTTGTTTGTTACGATGATCTTTTTTAAAAAATTCATTTCTTTTCCTTTTATTATATACAGTTTTTATGCTCCAGCTTATGATTATTGTCGAAAATATATTAACTTCCGGATAAACTTTAGACCCATTATTCACCATCATCATCATCATCATCATCATCATCATCATCATCATCATCATCATCATCATCATCATCATCATCATCACCATCATCATCATCATCATCATCATCATCATCATCGTCGTCGTCGTCATTGTCATCATCATCATCATCATCATCATCATCATCATTATCATCGTCGTCGTCGTCGTCGTCGTCGTTATCGTGCGTTGTCATCCGTTGTCGTTGCTGTGGTAAAAATAACCATGACCATTCACTGCAGCAACTGTTACTGAGATTCGTGGACTAGATGATGGGCATTATTATAGTATATTTAGCCAATGTTTTTAGAGTGCTCTATTTATTTTATGGTCAATTTGACGGTGGAATTTTTTTAATGTCACAAAATATTACTCATTACAATATCAAGCTAGGCCCATAATGGCATTCGGATGTCAGACCTGCATACATGTACACGTCGATACCTGCTCATACCTTGAAAAGTAACAAAAGGGATCCCTGCTACAGACCTCCAATATCTTGTTATTTACAGGAGTTAAGGTGATAGCCGCTTTTGCCACACAATAATATACTAATATTGTAGTGAAAACCAATCACTACATTGTCAAGCATAATAAAAAATTGTGCAGTTATGTGACGTGTTTCGCATTATATAATTCTACATGTATTAAAGTTATTACTTATGCCGTGCGTTTCGGTAAAATACTCATGATATTTGCCAGCCGGATACAACGTACTAACGCTCAATAGTGTGTGCAACCTTATACAGACACACACACACACACACACACACACACACACACATATATATATATATATATATATATATATATATATATATATATAGAATGGTCATTCTATTATATTATATCCCCGGACTCAAATTGTTTTATGTCCTCAAAGACCAAATTAGATATTTACCAATGGCTTTCTAGACAGTTCAATGAATAACTTTGACTTCATGAAGTAGATAGGTACAAAGTAAATTTACGACAGTCGGCAAAGGGGTGTAAAACAAGAAAACGTTTAACTTGAATTAGACGTCTATGCACGTTCTCACACATTAGGAGGCTCTCTCTCTCTCTCTCTCTCTCTCTCTCTCTCTCTCTCTCTCTCTCTCACACACACACACACACACACTTTCTCTCTCTCTCCTTTTCTCTCTCTCTATCTATCCAGCTATCCATCTCTATAGATGAATATATATATATATATATATATATATATATATATATATATATATATATATATATATGACATATATATATCTTTCATTCTTTATTTCTCTATCTCTCATTCCCTCTCTCTCTCATCTCCCTCTCTCTCCCCTCCCTCTATATCTCCCTCCCATTCTCTCTCTCTCTCTCTCTCTCTCTCTCTCTCTCTCTCTCCTTTGTTTTATTTGCATATGCCTCCTAGTCCAGTCAACAATTATAGCTAAAATAAACGAAAACACTCGGGAATAAAGGGTATTATTCTTAATACAGAAAACGATTACAACTACGTGTATAATGCTCACCAAGAATAAAACGCATACCAATGACATTGTTGTCCAATAGTATTCACGCGTATGGTTCCTGTTCATTGGTTTCATGAGGTATAGTGGCCACTGAAGATAATGGTCTTATTTAATTTGATGTCTGGCCCAACAATATTTGTCTTTGATGGAACAGTTTGCAGATCTTCTGCAGTCGCATCTTTAAATAGACACTGGCGATGGTCGTGATCAATGTTGTTGTGTGCATGTGGTCAGCCTCAATGCCTATATCATGGTAAAAAATGGCCTTCCAGTGATTGAAAAAGGCTTATGTCTTGACTGTAAACGTGCAAGTTTCATAGTTTGTATGAGCAAGTCCACAAAGCGGTTTGACGATAGACTGTCCATTGCTGTTGGAACTTCGATCTTTAGGATACCGGTACATAAAATGCAAGTGTATCACAATTTGTGAAATTAATCCAAAATGGCTGTAAAAATCATAACATAACAGTTTGAAGAATGAATGGTGATCCATTTGAAATGCACTGCATTATATGAAAGATCATGAATTTGAAATTGTCAGTGTCCGATAGTAAAGAAATAGGCAAACTGATGAATACAAATTGCTGATCTTTACAATCCCCAGCGTAGAAAAACAAATATCAGAAAAATAAGAAACTAAAGAAATGATTACAAACTGGAACTCATCCATATTGATTATTATAATATGGTGTTGTGGAAATTGAACTAGATCGAGACAAATCATTTGAGACATCAATACTTATCAAACTCGATTAGGTAATAAAATCTGTAGGTGCGCGCAAATGAATCTGACAAAAGGGGTCCTACTAAAAGCCGTCCGGAGGTCATCTAAAGCAGTCTCAAGCCATCCGGAGGCCCTTAGACCTGTACGAACCTTTCCAGAAGTCTTCCGCCTTCCGAAAGCTCCTCAGATTGCGCCGGACGGCTTCGGACGGCTTTTAGTAGGACCGGACAAAAGGGCTTCCAGATGGCGATATCCAAGATCTAAGGACCGATTATTTTGCCCGATCAGATTTTATAAATAAACACTTGTGTCAACATATGGGGAACAGACACTGTATGAATATTTTATAATTCTGAAAACGAAAAGGGTAAGGGGTACAGGGTCAGAAAATAATGAAAGAATACAGATTAAGTTATAACTGTCTACTACTACTACTACTATTACTACTACTACTACTACTACTACTACTACTACTACTACTACTACTACTACTACTACTACTACTACTACTACTCTACTACTACTACTACTACTACTACTACTTCTTCTACTAGTACTACTACTACTACAAATTCTTCTTCTACTAGTACTACTACTACTACTACTACTACTACTACTACTACTACTACTATACTACTATACTATACTACTACTACTACTACTACTACTACTACTGACTACTACTATACTATTGATGATGATGATGATGATGATGATGATGATGATGATGATGATGATGATGATGATGATGATGCTAATATTATTACACTCGAATAGATAGAAGGGTGATATATTAAAAAGTATAAATTTGAACGGGCTTGTTCAGATAGCATGAGGAATAAGATTGGATTTATTTGCTATTGCTACATACATTTTGAACTTATTTCTAAGTTGACTGTTCTTGGATAAGCCCAAAATACAGAAATTAAATTGGTGTAAAAGAAAGAATAGATCAATTCAACTATCAAAGTGACCGAAAATTCTTTGGCCCATAAACAAGTATTATGATAAGAAGCTGTTAACAAATCAACTGCCGTAGTCTGGAAAAAACACGTATTTAAAAGTTTGTCCAGAAAACTCGTCCTTCAAATATCGATCGATATAAATGACCTTTATCTTGGCAAAAACTTTCAAACCTGGGACTTCACGAAGTCTCAGGTTTGAGAGCTTTTGCCAAGATGAGTGTCATTTAAATGGGTCGATATTTGAAGGACCAGTTTTCTGGCCAAATTTTAACATACGAGTTTTTCCAGAGTGCAGTCAACTGGTTAAACAATATACAGAGCCAAGCTGTTTGGCACACGTATTGTGTAGTGGGGGAAGTCGACCGTCACGTGTTTACAAATATAATATTATAGCAGCGTGTGACTGTCATGTGGCAATATCATTGCAACGCGTAGAGATAGAGTATACAGCAAAGGAAGGAAAGCAAAACAGAATCCAGCATTGTAGAGAAACGATCATGGCTTCATTACTATTTCACACGAAGTTATTATTCCTTTGTTTTGTGGCTGGACTTCAGTTCGCCTGTGGCCTGGTTCAGTATAAACCACAACAGATTCATATATCATCAAGTAAGACATGTTTACAATCATATCACTAAAATTTTCATTATTATCATTTTCTATCTGTTAAATACTTATAATAAAATGATAGATAATAATCATACCCAGTCATATACAAAACACGAACTGTTGTAAACTAAGAATGAATGAAGATTACGTCACCCAGTTACATGTTATTGATTTTAGACCCAAAGTGATTAACCTAGTTCTCGTGAATTCCCCTTAACGTCAAAGTTTACACATAGCTTTGTATAGTGTTTACAATTGTTCTGGCGGGCAGAACAGGTTTGGATTTTACTTTAACAGCATACCATCGTAGATCAACTAGGGGAAAATCTATCGATCATCTGACTCGTAAAACAACAATAAGAAATTATCTATCTATCTATCTGTCTGTCTGTCTGTCTGTCTGTCTGTCTGTCTGCCTGTCTGCCTGCCTGCCTGCCTGCCTGTCTGTCTGTCTGTCTGTCTGTCTGTCTGTCTATCTATCTATCCGTCTGTTTGTCTGTCTGTCTGTCTGTCTATTTATCTGTCTATCTAACTATCGATCTATCTAACTGTCTGACTACTCTATCTATTTTTCTATTTAACTTTCTCTCACTCCTTCATTCATTCATTCACTCCATTTACTACTACTACAACAAGAACAGCAACAATAACAACAACAACAAAAACAACAACAACCAACACACACACACACACATACATATAAATAACCACATACACATATATACAGGCAAGCTCATTATTCTTTTAAGGTTACTGTGTCTTCGCCAGAGTGGCTAACAATAAATAAGGCTTACTGTTTATTAATATAATGTATTATAATATTATTATCCAGAGACGTGGTTAATTGTGCAATAACCAGCAGACGTATTATAAGTGTTTATATTCTGTGTCCGATACGAACTATTTCATATTTTTTGCCAGCCTGAATGAAAATCAATAAAAGATCCCGGTCTGTTTAACATGTTAAAATTGGCTTTATCGATAATATCGATCTTCATTGTGTTCTACGCATTGGCCGTGTAAGGAAATGCATCCTTGTGATAAAATTCACAATAATCGATCCGGAGTCCTAAAACAATTTGAAACCAATCCGGCTTTTTGGCACAGGACTTTTACTTTTGAAGTTGTTTACAGTTTTGCCATGACATTGCATTCAGTCTATACACAAACACACACACACACACACACACACACACACACATATATATATATATATATATATATATATATATATATATATATACTGGGTGGGGTTCCTGACCTCCCATAGTGGGCAGTGGGGTACATACTGTATCTTCTATCTCCTTATATCTGTTTTCCAACATGCTTTCTGTCTTTGAGTTGGAATGAGATTACTTGGTTTTGTCCTGGCCCTGGTCGGAGTCCTGGCTGGGAGGGAAACAGTCAAATGCATAGTTATTGTTTTGGGAGATGATATTTTTTTCCTTGTAAATCGTCTCTGTTATGTATTATTATGTTTGTTATTTTTAATGTATAATGTAAGCATTTGAGTGTATTCCTCTTTGTTGGATTTTGTGCTTATGTCCGGATGAGACTTATAGGTGATCTCAAACTAAGTACATTGATGGTTTGCTCTTGGAATCTGCATGTGATCCCTATTTGTTCTCAGTTCCCCTTTGTCTTACTTTTTCTTGGATGCTTTAATTGTAATTCTAGAACTTTTTACTATCCAATTTTCTTCCTTTTTACTGGCGCTGATATAACCTAAATGTGTTGCAAGCGTCGTAAAACCCTTACAAACAAAAACAAAAACATATATATATATATATATATATATATATATATATATATATATATACATAATTCGTTGCGTACCAAATATTTTTCTTGGGTCGATAAAGTTTTTTTTAGTAATATAGTTTATGCTTTCATTGTTTTTGTTGTTGGTTGGAGAAGGGTTTTGAGCCCGAAACGTTCCGTGATTGGTATCTATTCTTTTTTTTTTTTTTTTTTTTTTTTGAGGCTGTTATTTCATTTTTGTTTATTACTTTTTACAGTCCGCAGCCTCTAGCAGCTTAGAATCACTTTGACTTAAATCTCACCTTGCAACCATTTCCAAACCATTTCAATCATCTCACGTGGTCCGGATAGCTCTGTCGGTAGAGCACTCGCCTCACATGCAACTGGAAGGGAATCGATCTCGGGTGATGTCAAAAATGTGTGATGGTCCAACTACTTTTACTTCAATCATCTCACACATTGGATTTTTGTCAATTCCATTGTTCGTCAAATACGTAAAAGAAATCTGAAATGTTTAAATTATTATTGCCGTACATTGACGAAGCGCATTGTATATTAGGTTATAAAAAATTTCCTTCATATATTGATGTATAAAAAATGATCCCAAACCTGTCGTTAAGCTTGAAACTTCTTTTTAAAATTACAAGATTACTAGTAATTGATTGATATATACAATAACGGTTTTCTAGCCAAAATCAAAATGCAATACACCGAATTGTTAGTAGGCGTTTATTTGGGGATAGATAATTCTTTTTTTTTGTTGTTGTTGTATTTTATTTTCAATTTTTTTCTACCAATGTTTCATCCACACCTTTCCATATTTCTGTCACGCTTTCCCGAATGTGTCAGTCAATACGCAACAATTTATTTTGTTGACGGAATTAAAGCTGGCATGCAAATCCTCATTGTATGTTTAATGTATCCAGTAATCATTTCAAAATATGGAGATTTCTGTATAGTAGAGCAGCAAGTAGAGAAGAAAAAGTGCATTTAAAAAACAAGCGTTTCTTGTGGCCTAGGTATGAACTTCATATAGGCGAGCAATCTACCTTTACTCGATTGAGGTTAATTGAGGAAATTATAAAGGGCCAAAATAGTGACAGGTTCATATCATATCTCACCTATTGGTTACAGATGAATAAATTATAATTTCAAACACTTTTCGGAAGTTACGAGTAGATTATTCTTTGATCAGAGCATAAATTCAAGTTCAAATTAATCATAGACAGTCCCATTTACAAGCGCATTTTGATAACAAATAGATGAATAATACATGCGAATAGGTAGATAAAGGATACAAAATAAAATGAATAAAATATTCTTTCAAAACAAAAGGAAACATAGATCTATATATTTTCACATAATTAGACTTTCGCTCGTAATAACTTTACCGTTCTAATTTCCATTCAATACAATTCTTTTTTTTTGTTTTGAAAAAATTGATATCTAAGGAAGCTGAGGTTCTTGGATTTCCTAGTAATCGATCGACCAATCAGTCGATCGATGCAATATAACAAAAATGTGAAAAAGGGGGGGGGGGGAGAGAGAGAGAGAGAGAGAGAGAGAGAGAGAGAGAGAGAGAGAGAGAGAGAGAGAGAGAGAGAATATGAACGGGATAGCATTAAGATTTGAAAATGTACGTTCAGTCAGTTACGAGATGAGTTAGTAATGTTCGGTAGGCTGTGAAAAAATTGTTTCCTTTTCATCAGTATTTTGATGGTATTAATCAAGCGTACTTCGGACAAATATACATGTCGATAACGTCATTAATAGGCTAATTTTCAGTGAACCGTCTAAGTACAAGAGAAGCGTTTTGTAGCCAATATATATATTCGTAGTTGGGGAGAACATAACCCCGCCCCTTGTCCTTTAGCCCTATTGTTTCGAACTGTACGAAGACTCATTACTCAGAAAACAATAGCAGTAATGCTAAACAAAGCGACCATATACTATGTTTTTCACATTGATATGCGTTTAAGTAAAATGCTCACCAGTTTGACTCATCAGGTAAATCGTAGTAACACAGAAAACTGTAACTTTAGTGAAAACCAATCATACGACTAGAGCAGTGTACCGCAAAATCCATTCATTCTATTGTAAGAAACCAACCAGATATGCTAAAAATAGCGGGTTTGACAGTGTGTAACGAATTCCATGATTTGATTTGTGAAATATCTACTGGTCAATTAAATGTGGTAATGCATAGTTTATTTAGTTCAATTTATCATAAGACAGCTGGAAGTAAGGCAAGGAATGTGCTTATGTAAGTGTGTTCCACTGTAGTTTATATATGCACTCTCTCATCAACTGCCAAAACGTATTTCTTTGATATCATTGTAAATTTTATGTATTTATTTTAACGTGCATTGCATTGAGCATCACACAGTGATGAAAATGCGCGATATAAATGCCATGTATTATTATTATTATTATTATTATTATTATTATTATTATTATTATTATTATTATTATTATTATTATTATTATTATTATTATTATAAATACAAGCAAGGGAGAGGGATTGAATAAGGAGATTGCCGTGGCATCTAGATTGTTTAAATAATACAGTTCTTAAAGCTTGGCCGAGGGATTGAAGATAATTTCCTCCTCCTCCTCCTCCTCATCATCATCATCATCATCATCATCATCATCATCATCCTCCTCCTCCTCCTCCTCCTCCTCCTCCTCCTCCTCTTTCTCCTACTCCTCATCCTCAGCATCAAAACCCATCATCATAGTTGTTGTTACCACAAACACAACCATTAATTAACACTAGATTCCATCTCGTCAACTACAACCACTATTGTCTTCACCACATTTGTCAGGCTCAGCCAATCAGATGATTGTTGTATGGAGCACGTTTGACGATACCAAAGACTCCCTAGTTTTCTACGGGAAGAACAAAGGTGGGCTTAGAAGCCTAGCAAGTGGTAAGAGTACCAAATTCGTGGACGGAGGCTCAGCCCATCATACACAGTACATCCATGAAGTTGTCCTTGATGATCTTGATGCTGACACAGTATACTGTAAGTCCTACGTGCAAATATTTGCAGGTCTGATATCGGAACGCAATTATGGGCTTGATTATCATTGTTGTAATGTACAATAGTTTGCGTTGTTTTGAGAGTATTCCCAATAATACAACAATGAGCCCATAACAATTGGGATATCAGACCTGCATATAAGTACACGTTGTGTAAGTCCCATTATTGAAATATTGCTTCAAAAATGTATTATGTCGGGTGTATTTAAAGGCTGAAAATTGAATTTATAGTAAGAAATTATTAGTTGTCTATTAAGTTTATTAGTATTATTACAAAGAATGACTTCAGTACCAATATTAAATGCAGTCACTTCAATTTCATTAAAGAATTCGTAACTTTTACTTTAAGCTCGCCTTTCAACACTTGGCTCACCAAGACATAATACCCGATTTGGACATTCAGTTACGTTTGTGCAATTTATCACTAACTACAGTCTCTAAGTACAGTCATTATTCAGCCCAGGCATATGCGAGTCTAAACAGTCGGCGCCTCAATAGATTGTTTTTATTTTTACAATATTTACGAATGAAAATGTTAACAACATAGAATGGCATCGTGTAACTCTAACCTGAACATTGTGCGGCTATGTGGTATGACACTCGCTTTCGGATCCTGGATTCAAGCCTCGCTCGAGGCATAATTAAGTCCTTGGAAAAGGCTCTTTACATTCTCTCAACGTTCTCATGTGTAGAATGTTAATAGCTTTGTCTCTGTCGGGAATTTTTTTATTATCCCCTAACATATCTCTTTCTAAATGATACTTGTTGTTGGTCAAGGACTCTTTGTAAAGCGCTTCGAGCACTTTTAGTGGATATTGCGTATATGAAAGCTCGAATTCTTTTTAAACTTGACATCTTGTCAAATTGGAAATCTCGAGTTTGAGAGTTGTTGTCGAGATGAGATATCTAGATAGCACTAAAGAGCACTTTGTGGATAAATAAATTATTGCATTAGACATAATTTGTAGTTAGTTGATAAAGTTAATTTCTGCCATTTTTTATCACTTTAAATTCTGTTTTATTCTTTTTGATCACTTTTTCGTTGTGCCATCATGAAACTGGGGTGGTGAATCACATATTATGTAATATATTTCACCATTATCATTTAGTTAGAAGGAAGATGAGGACCTGGCCGGCAGCGACAAACGATGATGGACAGATTGTGATGGAATGTCTGGAGACAGAAAGGAACAATGACATTGTACCGACGGTACAGGAAAGATTGGAGTGGATAAGCCCGATTGTCAACGCAGTGAAGCCCGACAAATTTTGTTGAAGCACGGCAAAATTTGCATTAGTATGTCAGTATGTAAAAGATAATTAGTGATAAGATAAACACCATAGAGGAAGACTCTTGTTGTCATGAATTAACTTCTCTTTACTTTCAGTCTACATTGTCGGAAGCTACAGCGAGGGGTTTTCTGATGTGTTGTCCTTTACGACGTGGCCTGCTGGAAATAATTGGAGTCCACGTCTGGCCATATACGGGGATTTTGGAAATGCTAACGCTCAGTCCTTACCTCGGTTGCAACTGGAAGCAGCAACCGGAATGTACGACGCAGTTTTACATGTTGGTGAGTGATACATTTGCGCCAACAAGAAATTTTAATATAAACTATAAGAGGCTATAATTCCTTTACGATGGTTTAAATATGTTAATAGCTCATTGCTTATGCCATTATAAAAGATTGTTTTTTTAAAAAGATGTTCTCACTCTTGTGCATGAGTACAAGACAAAATCATAGTGCCAAGGGCAAAGTTCCAAGGCAAAACAATACATCTCTTAACAGTCTGAATAATTTTGTAGTGGTTATCATGGATCATCATCTCAAATCTACAAAGTAGTTCTTTAAGGCCATACTCCCCGTAGAGTAAAAGTTTATTCCAGAAAGTCCCTACCGATTGATCTTAGTTTATTATAACATAAGTTGCGTCAGATTTAACTCAACTACTGTATCAAATAAACGACCCCCCCCCCCCTGTTTTTTTCAGAATTTATGCGCACCCGAAGAAACTTATTCCCACCCATCCCCTTCTATTGAATTTCAGTTCACGAATTGTCCCGGTGAACATTGATTAAAGGCTCTGCTGTGACTAAAACTTTAAATTTTGCCGTCTTTGGTCAAATTGCGCATCCCCCCCCCCCACCCTCCACCTCTCTTTACCCCCCCCCCCCCCCACCTTCCCCCCCCCCCCCCATTTCTATTGAAGTTTGGTCAAAGTGCACCCGTCCCTTACATTACTACCGCCTTCCCTTATTATTTGATAAACTACAGTAAGCAAATATTTCGGGATAGTTCGAACGAAATTGACGTCACTCGGTTTCTTTGTTATTGTTTTTAGCCATTTCTATGAGAAGTTCTCATTAAATTCTATTGATGCTGTGCGTTTAGGAAATTTACTCATAACATTCAGTATTTAAAAAACACCCTCAGTTTATTTTCCAATCACCTGCTAAATGGATAAAAGTAAGTAGGTACGTCATTTTACTGTAATTCAGCGCTAAGAAAGGAGTTGGTCTATATGTTCAGTAAAGTTTTACCTCATGAATTGGCAACACTACTGATAATAATATGCTAATAAATGTGACTTCCATGCTCAAAATGGCATTATGTTGAAGTGTACCATATATCAAAAAGTCAATGTTTAACCCTCTCCTATCCGCTACAGGAAAATCGTCACATTCGTTAGGCTCAAGGCCGCACTGCGACAAAGCGGGCAGGACGGATCGGAGCGACAATATAAAAAAAAAAAAAACAATTATAAAGAGGTGACTGATATCAGCCGCGAAACAGAGCGGAACGAGAGATTTGACATTTCAGTGAAGCAACATAAGTAAATCGCTTCGCTGCGATAAACTTTAAAAAAAATCAGATTTGTTTTGTACACAACAGAATTTGAAGAAAATGTCTTTGTTACTGTTGGAAGAAATTAATGCTGTTTTGTAAAGCTCGCTTTGGTGAACAAACCACATTCTAGTACTTACTTATTGCTTTTTGATGGATGACCCATACTGTTGTCATCTCTCATGTCTCATCTACGACCACCCCGCACAAGAGAATGAGGTGAGGTACACGTTATAACATCCTTACCAAAGCACCAATGTCTCCTGTTATTCATGGATTGCCAAATATCGTGAATGTTCCATTACAGATATATCTCTATGTCTCTATGTGACTATTTGTATGCCAACTACTGCCAACTATACAAAACGGAAGACGTTGACAAAATCCTTCCATTAGGTGATGTTCTGTATCAGCACTTTGAAAAGAGTAAAGAGTGTCTTTCAAGCGAGTATTTCGGCCACAGCCAATGGGCCATTGATGTCTTACCAAATCTAAATAATGCGAATGGAAGGAAGATAATGATAGACTGATTCATGTTTTACCCACGCTGCTTGAAGCCAAAGCTGTTTTCCATATTAATCGGATTTCCGCTTTCCGATGCAAATGCACGAAGGTAACACTGAACTGCAACCTGTTTTGTATATGTCAATATGCAAATTTTGTTCTTAGAGTGCTCTAGATTTCCGATTACCTTTTCAGTTCAATTTTTAGTAACACAATTCAATGTGCGATAACTCTATTAACCATGATCCGATTTATTTGCAATTTGGAAATGATGTTATTCTCTGTATGAGCTGTTATTTGTTCTCTTTACACGTTATAAATTTATTAACAGTTTAAGTTATATTCCGGAAAATCGTGCTTTTTTAGAAAGAAGACGTAAATAAACTCCTTGAAATGATCTATGAAAACAATTATTTTTTCTTAGGTGATATATTTGGATCCTATTAAAGTTTTCTGGTTATTTGCAAGTTATCAAATTCATGATATTATGGGAATTCTGAATTTATCCATAATTTCACATTGTTTGGCCTCTTTGTGACCCTCGAAAGGTCAGATCCAAGTTCCAGTCGGACAAAAATGTTGTTTTTTGTCTGCTTATTTGGCCTTTAAAGAAAGTTAAACTTTTACACGGATGCGAAACACCAATGACCTTGGGGACCCTTTTAGAGAGTTAAAGTTACATTTTTACCTTTGTTGCCTAAAGAAGCTATAATTATCTCTATTACCCTCAATAAAACTTATAATAACGCAATTCTCATATCTTTTACTATATTTCAAACTTTTAGAGGCGCGGAAGACGGGGGGGGGGGGGGGGGGGGGGGGGGGGGGCGGAGTCACAAATTAAGACGACAACCCATCTCCCCTTCAGAATATTGGTTGACATCTGATGTGCACTTATTAGCAGGTCTGATAACCGAACGCAGTTATGGGTTCGATTTAGCATTGCTGTAATGGAAGATATTATGTTGTTTGGATGAGAGGATTTCTATTACAACAATGAGCCCATAAAAATTTCGGTTATTATATCTGTAAATAAGTTCACGCCAGTGATACATTGAGCTATTGTTATAAAGAAGTAAAAGTGTTCAAGGCACAATGAAAATAGCGTTTTGTTTTATTTCAGTAGTATGGTGTACCATTCTAATTACAAATTATAAAATCTGTTCCAGGTGATTTTGCTTATAACATGGCTACAGTAAGTATGATTTTCATATATCTATCAACAGCTAAAATTAAATAAGATCTAAATATCGTTAGATTAAAAATATGTTTTTATCCTTAAATTTTCAATAAAAAAAAAACAGCAACTATAATCTCTCAAAACAGCAACTATAATCTCTCAAACTAGCAACTATAATCTCTCAAACCAGCAACCATAATCAACTAATAAGAATTGCATTTAAACTTAATTCTTAAAGTAATTTTAGGACGTCGTTAAAGAAAAGAACATCTAAATCCCCACTAAAATATAATGAATGTGATTTCATGCCTTGATTTCCACATCAGATAATAAAGACATATCGAGATGATTTTTTGATAATGGAAGCTTTTAACTTATTGTTATTATTAATTCGCTCTCATCACTAAGATTAATTAATATATATATATATATATATATATATATATATTATATATATATATATATATATATATTTGTGTGTGTGTGTGTATGTGTCTGTGTGTGTTATCGTTAACATAATTGTAATACGTAACATTACAACTGTTATTGTTGTTAATATTATTATTATAATTATTATTATTATTATCATCATCATCATCATCATCATCATCATCATCATCATCATCATCATCATCATCATCATCATCATCATTATTATTATTATTATTATTATTATTATTATTATTATCATTATCATTATCATTATTATTATTATTATTATTATTATTATTATTATTATAATTATTATTATTATTATCATCATCATCATCATCATCATCATAATCATCATCATCATTATCATCATCACCATCATCATCATCATCATCATCATCATTATTATTATTATTATTATTATTATTATTATTATTATTATTATTACTACTACTACTGTTAATTTATTATCATCACCATTATCATCATCATCATTTATATTATTGACATGTCATCATTATTGTCAGTATTACATCAGTACTTTTTATAGCAATTTAACTAACATCATCATCATGTTTATGTTGAAACCCAGGATAATGCCCAAGTCGGAGATGAATTCATGCGCCAGATAGAGCCATTGGCCTCATCTATACCTTACATGACATGCCCTGGCAACCATGAGTATGCATAGTAAGTATTATTGGACTCACTAAAGCGTTATTATTGAGAATAAAAGTCTGATGCATGTAACAAATTAAAAAGGTGGTGCATATAAGTGACCCGTTGTCTCAAATCGGACCCCGAAGAATGGATTTAGAATCGGATTTATAAGAAAAATTTAAGTCTGTGGTTGTTGGGTTTTTATTTTTTTTTAAATTTGTTTTGCTTGTTGGCAGTTTAAGTAATTGTCTTTATTCTCCATTGAAATCAACCCCAAATGCCACGTTGATGTGGCTATGGATGCTTTGCGCTTAGCCAAAAGACTCACAACATTTGCCAGCCGGATATAACGTACCAACACACAAAACTTTATGTAACCTTGAACGTTTATAGCCTGAGTGATATAAATTTAGCGAGAACTACTCATAAATGGACTGGCTAAAAACAATAACAAAGAACTGAATGACAACAACTTCGTACTGTCTAAAGATTCAATTTCCTGTACCTAATTCATTCCGACTCAGTACCGCTTTGAGATGGTGGGTCACACATATTAGAGTTCAAGAAAAAAAACCCAATCTTCTGCCTACTACTCAAAATAGATAGATAAAAATTAATACAATGAACATTAATATTTACAGCCCACTTTTCCACGAATTCACAATGCAAAGTGTTTCAGACAAATACATTATTTTTTGTCCCCACAAGTCACACAAAACCAAATTTCTATTTTCAACAATACACGTCTGTTGTTAGATGTCCCAATATACCTGCTATCAAGACAGATGTATCGGCCGTTATATTCCTGTTCTTGGTGGACATGGTACTGGTCAGTTCCATACTTATTTATAATCATCGTATGTGCCATTACCAAGAATGGAACTATTACGTTAACATATATCTCACAGAAATACCAAACTCAGAATTCTTTTAACACGAATAAAGACATAGTGGTACTTTACATAGAATACCTGCCGTTTCATTGAGAATCGATATATCACGATCATGTCCACATGCTTCCGTCATCATCATCATCATCATCATCATCATCATCATCATCATCATCATCATCATCATCATCATCATCATCGCCATCATCATCACCTTTGCCTTTTTCATCTGGGTCAGGGTATATGCCACAGACAAACAGTTTCCATCCCTCTCTATCTTGAGATAACTTTTTTAATTTAACTCGTTCCATGTCTTAGCACTTCTCTGCATTTCAGCTGCTTTCGGCTTTGTCTATTGTCCTTCATAAATTCTGTCATTGAAGTAACTCTTCGATCGCCCAAGTTTAAAAAAAAGATTTGATTTGTCCGCCGGTGTTTCTGTACCAATTTGAGTTTTTCGACAACCCCCAACCTGGAGGACAATGCGACTCAAAAAGGGGAGTCACACGCCATTGGTCGCCTTTTACGACACGTTGGCTTGGCGTTGGGCTATTCTTGCACCCTCTATGTTGAGGGACCCGGGCACCACACAGAGGACCTACTTCCGTAACTGTCTAATATTCCAAAATCATAGACTTAGTTCTGGTTATTGCTGTCCAATAATATCTCGACATTGTGGCTTAATGTCAAGTTATCGTACCACAACATTATCGAACAACGATAAACTTTACAAATAGAGTATGATTTGGGAATATTAGTTAGTTTCAGAAGTATGTGGAAAAATACATTGGTAAGTGAAAGAGGGTGTCCATTTTGTTGCTGTTGCTGGCATTAAGATCATTGATGTTCAATTGGTCGACGTTTTTATTTGTTCAGATACACCTTGTCAACATTTGCACCGGATTTTGTGCTTTTAAATATATATGCTAAGCTGTCGGGGCTATTTTAAAGGTAATAATTTTCTTTGAAAATTCTTTCTATCTTAACTTTTCAGCAACTTCTCAAATTACAAGAACCGTTTCCGAATGCCCGGGGATACAGACCAGCAAATGTATTACAGGTATTATCTGGAAATATGAATCTTACTTGCTTTAATATAATATAGCTAGAGAGTAATGTGGTTACATCATCATCATCATCATCATCATCATCATCATCATCATCATCATCATCATCATCATCATCATCATCGTCATCAACTTCATCATCATCCTCATCAAATTCGTTGTGATATCAGCAGGGGTATTTGTAGTAGTAGTAGTAGTAGTAGTAGTAGTAGTAGTAGTAGTAGTAGTAGTAGTAATTAGTAGTAGTAGTAGTAGTGTAGTAGTAGTAGTAGTAGTAGTAGTAGTAGTAGTAGTAGTAGTAGTAGTAGTAGTAGTAGTAGTAGTAGTAGTAGTAGTAGTAGTAGTAGTAGTAGTAGTAGTAGTAGTAGTAGTAGTAGTAGTAGTAGTAGTAGTAGTAGTGTAGTTAGTAGTAGTAGTAGTAGTAGTAGTAGTAGTAGTTAGTAGTAGTAGTAAGTAGTAGTAGTAGTATGTAGTAGTAGTAGTAGTAGTAGTAGTTAGTAGTAGCATAGTAGTAGTAGTAGTAAGTAAGTAGTAGTAGTAGTAGTAGTAGTAGTAGTAGTAGTAGTAGTAGTAGTAGTAGTAGTAGTAGTAGTAGTAGTAGTAGTAGTATTTCTAATAGTGGTAGAATGAAAAGGTTAAGTGTTTGACGTCCTTTTCAACTCCGCATATTTTATGGTTCTGTTTACTAGTTCTTTCGACTTTTAAGCAGTGATATCACTTCATAACTAAATTAATGCGGGCATTTTTGAAGGTCATAGTGAATGTTAGTTGACCCCGACAACTCAACTCAATTTCTCAAACTTCTCTATCAGCTTCAAAATGGGTCCAGTTCGATTCATCTCGACAGCAACAGAATACTTTTTCTTCCCTAAATATGGCATGTATCAGATGTTCAGACATTATGATTGGCTGAAAAAGGAATTGGAGGTAGGACGTTGTCTTCAAAGTTGCAAACCTAATCGCTCTTAATATCTTCAAAAATGTGCATATATTGTTTAAAGTAATATTAACATAACACTGGCACACTCTTTCACCAATTTCTCTCTTTTTTTTTCTTTCTCCATTTTTGCCAGAAAATCGTTACCTTTTAATATGTTGATAAACTCAGATGCTCACCAATTTGTAATAAAAATGAAAGATCCTGAACTGCAATGAAGTTTTGGTTCATCTCGATCCATCAATATAATATTATAAAGTTAATGGCTGTTGTTTTTGTTTTGTTTGTTTTTTTTTTTTGGTCATTTTTTTGTTTTCTTTATTTGGGGGGGGGGGGGGGGGGGGGGGGGGGGGGGTTGTTGTTGTTTTCTTTTTTTTTTTTTTTCTAAAATGGAAAAATAGAGTCTTATGAAAAAGGGCAATTCTGGAAATATAGCTGATACCCTTGTACCGACGTGTACTTATTTGCAGGTCCGATAACCCAAAATGTTACGGGCTCATCGCTGTAATGGAAATTGTGTTAAATCAAACCCATAACCGAGTGTGGTTATAAGGCCTGCAAACATGTGCAATAAATAAATGAACCAGAGGAGATGCAGACATAAAATAAGATAAAATAGCTGCGGTGAATAGGCTTCAATTCCCTAATATTAAATCCACAACAACTTTGTTTCGGATTCGCATTTCACCCACTGGATATTTTTATCTGGCACTGCTAGATCCCATTCAATTTCTTAATTGACGAATTTGATGCAAAAGGTATAAAGCGACGTATGGCAGGTCTGATAACCCAATTTCTTATGGACTCGTTGTTATTGAATTCTCAAAAATGACATAAAATTTTGTCCATTACAACAATGCTAAACTAGGCCCATAAATATGTTCAGATGTCAGACCTGCATATGAACACGTCGGTATGAGTCAACACAAAATAGAAACCTATATTTGTGAAGATTCATATTTTTTGCCATTGTGCAATATGCAATTTTAGGATTTTACAAAGTAATTTCAAACTTGTCGAATATTGAATGACACAACGCTTTTTGAACAAGGTGTCTTAATCTAAAGTTCAATGTGAATTTTCTACCTAGGACGCCAACAAACCTGAGAACAGAGCTAAACAGCCATGGGTCATCGCATTTGGACACAGACCAATGTATTGTTCTAACAATGACCACGATGACTGCACAGCAAACGAAAGCGTGGTAAGCTTTAATAATAAAATAACTCCTTGAATAGTAAAGCGTTCAACTTATTCTAGAAGCGGAATAATCAATTGGCTTGTTTATTATGTATGTATGTATTTATGAATGAATATATATATATATTGAATGCGCGAAACAATATTGTAGAAGTTGAGTAAATAATAATACTTGAAATATTAGAACTATATATATATATATTATATATATATATATATTATATATATATATATATATATATATATATATATATATAAATGAATGTTAAATGGGATATATATATATATATATATATATATATATATATATATATAGTTCTGTTCTGCTTGAAATATTGATGCTGATGGTTATTATTATTATTATTATTATTATTTATTATTATTATTATTATTATTATTATTATTATTATTATTATTATTATTATATTATTATTATCATTAGTTGAAAACAAGTTGGAAGGGTTTTAAAAAAATCTTTATATGAGATCGAGTGCTGCTACCTACGAAAAGCTTTCTTTTTGCGATGCTTTTTCCAAAATACATTGATGGCTCTAGCCTAGCAGATTTTTTTCAACACATAACATGATGAAGAAAGATAGTAATGTTAATAAATAATGGACTATCTACTGTGAGAGAAAATAGGAAACACAGTATCACAAATTGTACTCTATTTTTAGCAATGTCCAAAGTTCAAATATTATATGACAGTTATTTTGTAATGTAAACAATTTATTTTTATCTTTATGATAGTTTGTTTTTTCGGTTTTGTTTCTTTTTAATTTTTTTTAATGTATTTATTTTAGACCAATAATTGAGACTACCAACATAAAGAGTTAGACTATTTATAATGTTCATCCGTATCTATTGTGGTTTTCTTTCAATCATTTCAGGTTCGAGCTGGTTTCTTGGGCCATTTGGGGTGGGAGAAGCTCTTCTACGACAACGGTGTGGATATTGCAATCTGGGCCCACGAACATTCATATGAAAGACTATGGCCAATTTATAACAGAGAGGTATGATATTTACATCGGTCTTTGGTTATAAAAATCGTTTGTTATTTTTGTTTAATGTTTTTTCTTTAATTAATTGAATGGGAGTAACTATTGCCAATATTAAAATCTTAACCACCATCATCACCATCGTCCATTTTTATCATGACCATCATCATCATCATCATCATCATCATCATCATCATCATCATCATCATCATCATCATCATCATCATCATCATCACTCAGCATCCAAATCATTTATCTTCATCATAAGCGATACGTGCACATCTGATAAATTTCTGAAAATCACTTTATCCTAGGTAAAAAACGGCAGCACGAGCCATCCTTACACCAACCCCACTGCACCGGTACATATCACTACAGGATCAGCAGTAAGTCTTTATATTTCTAGTATTCGTATTGTCTTCTTTGTTTTGGTGGCAAGTGAGTCGTATTTTCGTCATACAATAACACAACGAGACTGCTTATAAGAGGCATGGCTAGCTCTTTGCTAACCCGCAAATGACAAAACTGACTTTCTTTAAAATCATACTTTGTATTTTTAGTTATCTAGTTATAGCAATCTTTTTATTGTAATCTTCTCATAATTGTAATATTTGTAGCCATCGTTGAAGCAGAAATCTAAGTCGGTCCGTCAGTTAAGAGCTGGTATCTTACTTTTACTTAGCTGATCGGAAGCGGTTCTTATATAAAGAAGCTGTGACATCAAAGTCACGGATACAGATTCTTTGATTTCCGTGTGTGATTCCCGTGCCGAAGGGGTCAGCAAGCTGTATAATCGGTATGTTTTTCTTTTGAGACTGCTTATAAAAGGCACGGCTCCCTCTCTATGTTAATCATATGATGACAAGAGTGGATTTCTTTCAAATCGTTAATTGTATGTTATTTAGGTTATAACAATAGTCTTATCCAGGATGCCCTTTATCGCAACGATGTCCTGCTGTTTTGCTGAGAACGGTAAAGTCCGATGTTAAATTATTGTAAGACTGAATACCCAGTTGGAAAGAAGAGTGTGATGTAAAAAATACCCACAAAAACTGGTTCCTATTTCATTGGAAGTGTAAAGCCTCTCTTCTGGAGGACTGACTACATACCTTGTGCAATTGATCTTCTCGTTTCACTCTGCTGGTCGTCAATAAAGATCATCCATCATCGCTCTTTTACGTCCCGTAATTCTAAGAATCTGCCCATTCATTCTGCTACTAAAACAGTTATTATGCCTGCTATATGTAACCTATTCGTTATAGTACTGCGAAGGACTGGTTACATACACAGTCATAAATTTTCTTCCCTATTGCTAATAGTTAAATGATCTACAGTTCCTAAAATTGTGGACGTTTAGGTAACGTTTTAATGCAAACGGTAGTAACCTCTAAATTTTATGGAATTGAATTTAATGTGAAATATGCCCTTGCTGCACTTTGGAATTCGAGCTACGAAGTGGATAAATATGATTTGAATCATCACATGAAGAATGATTATTAATTTTAGATTCATTATACCCTTCCCGTTTATACATTTTCATATATTTTTTAAAAAATGTCTTTCATGAACCTTATTTTTCGTTGTATTTGGCTTGTCAATTGTAAACTTTTGGATAAGACGCTTGTCTATTACAATATACTTTCCACCAGATCAGACTGACCCAACTACCCATTCACTATTGGATAGACAGAGAGGCGGGGGGGGGGGGGGGGCGTCGCCTATTTAGGGGACTTTTGTAATGGGGCTATTCTACCAATTTGGTTACTGGAAACCCCTCCATTCATCAACATTATATATTTTGATTAGAAATCTGCTTATTGTAATACGGTTTTAAATTGTTGTTTTTTTTTAATAGAAGAAGGCTTTGAGTTCAAAATGTTCATTGATATGCTTGTTGCTCCCTTTTAAGCAGCATTAATATTCAATCCGGTGGCATAGGATTTTCCAATCAAAAACACACAAAGCAAAATCAATTGCCTTATTGGGCATTCAACGGGCACAACGAAATATTGCAACAAATAGCAACTTCCATAACACTGTTACAAGTCGTTGTTGAAGTTGTTGAAGATGATTTGTTGTACTGAAATTTCTTTGTGCTTATTGAATGCTCAATAAGGCATTTGAATTTGCAATGTGTGTTGTTGATATGAAAATGCCGACATTTACTTATACACAGGTCTGATAACCCAAATTGATATGGCCCCATTATTGGAATGGAAATCATCTCAAACCAACGCAAAACGTTGCCCATTACAAAAATGTTAAAACAAGCCAATAATTGCAGTCATTTATCAGACCTGCAAATATACGCACGTCGGAAAACAAACCCTATATAAATAGACAATTCATTTTCATCCTCGTAGGGGTGTCAGGAAGGTCATGACAGATTTAACAAGACGATGCCTGCCTGGTCTGCCTTCCGGTCAGATGACTACGGTTACACACGGATGAAAGTGTTTAATGCCACCCACCTGTACATGGAACAGGTCTCAGATGACCAAGTAAGGCATATTATGGTTGAGAAAGGGGAGTCAGGGGAAATTAATAGAGAAGGAATTTTTTTATGGGAGATAATGAAATATATGTATCTTAAACAACATGTACACAGAATGAGAAAAATTAAAAAGATACAAAAGCAGAAACAGAGAGTGATTGTGTGTGTGTGTGTGTGTGTGAGAGAGAGAGATAGAGAGAAAGAGAGAGAGAGAGAGAGAGAGAGAGAGAGAGGGAGAGATAGAGGGGGGGGGGGGGGGCGAAAGAAAGAAAGAGAATAATGGTGAAAGAATATATATATATATATATATATATATATATATATATATATATATATATATATATATATATAGAGAGAGAGAGAGAGAGAGAGAGAGAGAGAGAGAGAGAATAATATTATAATAAGAGGGATATGAAGAGTAACTAAATATTTCGGCCAGAGTGACTTTAGTCCGTCGACCAACTTGTCTGGAATTATTTACCCAAACATATCAAAGGTCGGACATATCAAAATGTTTATAAGTCATCATTTTAACGTAATGTTTGCTTAAAATTTGCAACTTTTCCCTATTTTATTCAACCCAAAAATCAGCTAAGATCTGATAACATGTTATTCCCATTACACCACCACATATTCTATCAAATACTTAGTAACAGCATGTCTATCCAACCAACTAAGTACCCCCATGAACATATCTGTCCTTGGCTGTTACATCGGTAATACATGGTAGAAATCAACGCGCAAATCCTTGATGTCGATGTCATGCTCTGGACATTAAAGTAACATTTGGTTTATCCGCCCAGCCGTGCCCATGATTATTGTGTTAAATGTCGTAAAGTTGAGTGACACCATTTTTTTGTTGAAAAGTTTCTCAGCAATCATAGATAGACCATCTAGGTAGAATTGTGCTACTCAGTCCTTGAAGCTTTTTTTTTTCAAAAATGATAAAGTCGCTCAATTTTACGACATTCAGCACACTAAACATTACTTTTACCCCCTATTACTCCTTTTTCCAAACACATCCGAAATAATTCATCGGGCTTTCATTAAAGCCACGTATATTATTACTATTTCTTTTTTTTCATTCTAAAAACCTCTTCATTATGCACTATCTTTATCCACAAGATGTCAACACTCTTCTTTTGAAATGTAATATTTCATTGCTTTATGACTATATTTCTCCTTTTCCCCTTTCATCTAGGGTGGTGCAGTGATAGATAAGATTATGGTCGTCAAAGATAAGCACGGATCATACCCATATGACGCCTCGCCCATCAAACCTGTCGGAGGCTCGGAGATTTACAACAAATTGCAGAACCTTCTTAGGAAGGGAGGAGAAGGGCTACCTTGATGCACTACCAATATTCCCTACCTTGTTTGTCTTTCATTTTGTTTGATATTTACAATTTATTCCTATTATTAAATTACTTTTATGATCACATTTTCCCCTCTGAATTATTTCTGTACATTAATTCTAGTCTAGTTTTAAAACCTGCAATACATAAGGTGCAAGATAAAAAAAAAATATGGAAAACAATATTATGCTGTTCCAATACGAACCATAATCCAGATACATTCAAACATTTACGAGCAACAAGGACATCCTTTTTAAGTTAATATTTGCTAAGTTTAATTAAAATTCCTTAAATGGTTATGAAACTTACCAACTTTGTTCAGAAATCACGATATCAGAAGTTTCAAAACTTGAGTCTTGTTTTTAGCAGTGTCGTGTTACTAGTGTGGGAAGTTACCCCGTCTTGTGGAAAAAACAATTGACTGATTGAGATAAATTCTCCTAACAATGCTACATGATTTTCAATACAAAGCAGAAATGTTATAGAACATGGTTTATAAAGGTAAAACATTTTACTCAGAAGCAGAGTGAATAGAGTCAATTCAAAATGCATGGGCTAAAGTTATTTTTCAAGATTAGAAAATGAATTGGATCATGGGGAAAAGGGTGGCGCAAAGTTATAAAGTAAAATGAGCTATTGACAGATCACGTCAAAATGTGAGAATTACATCCCGAATCTTCGATATGGCAAATATGCGGTATCTTTATTGAAACAATCTTCGAATCAAAAATTTGAAATAACAGAAAATACGAATTTGCAACTTGTCATCATTCTTTTTGCGTTCCATAGCTAATATTATTCTGAACTCAATTGATACAAATTTTAATACGATATATCTAGAGCTAGATACAACTATCAATGTTTGCTGTAACATTCGCACCATATCACAGCAGGCCTGCTTTTTTAACCCCGGAATGATGCTTCTAGGGTCTTGTGTTATGATCTTGTTATCAAAACTGACATCTAGTGAATAGAAGAAAACTCAATGTGTTTTTTTTGTTGTTGTTGTTGGCTAAATACCTTTAAATTCCTTTTAAAAATACAGATAAGTTTAAGAAGTCATCCCCATCTGTCAGTTCAAAGTTGTTTCGGATAAATTAAGATAATAAATGGTTAAAGAAGCTATGAAATCAGTGATGACACAAGAGACATTATTCCAAAAACATGGGTTGAGCTAAAAGAAAATAATTTAAAAACAAAGAGAATTGATTTATTTAAGAGAAAAAAATGTGCTTACAAAATGATGACCATGAGTTGTATTCATAATGTGTATTAAAAAATATGATCCAAATCCTAGATTACTGTTGCAATGGTGGATGTAAATTGTAAACGTGACGATAATATTGATTTTGTTACCCCCCCCCCCCTCTCTCTCTCTCTCTCTCTCTCTCTCTCTCTCTCTCTCCACACACCACACACACTCTCTCTCTCTCTCTCTCTCTCTCTCTCTCTCTCTCTCTCTCTCTCTCTCTCTCTCTCTCTCTATGAAATACTATGAAAACTATACCGTTATAATTTTGGTTCTAAATTGTTCTCTATTGTCCAGCAATTTTAAACGAATTCTGAATTAATTTCCCATCTCGTACTAGAATCGAAATTTTTCAAACTCGATCATTTAATTTCCTAACCATCCGCTTCGAATATACAACTATTAATACAAAGAATTACACACAGCAATGTATTTATATCAAGATGTGCATAATGTAGAAAGATATTTTATATGTGAAATCAGTTTGGGAAAATACTCATCTTGTACTAGGACAAGATAACAATGTGGGAACTGGTGTATGGCCTAGTTTCGGATAAGGCAAAGAGGGAAATAAAACAACAACAAAAAAGAAGAAAGAAAAAGAAAAATGCTAGATAATCAGCATTCTTGATTGAAAAATTTGTTCTTCCTTGTGCAGATTTTCTGCTTTATTTACCCTCAATGTCTTACACACCTCATTTAAAGGTCTGAATTTAACATTTCAGGTTTGTGTCAAATTATAAGTTTTTTAATTGAAGATAGAAACGTTAATTCAATATTTTAAAAATATAAATCTGAGTGAAACACAGACTGATTGTGTAAAAAGTTCAATAATATCGTAATCTATTTTTGATTGCGGGTCAGAAAAAGGGATTTTTAACTCGATTATATCAAATATCCGTTTATATATAAGAACTTAATTACATTTTAGATTTTTCTGATTAAAGAGATATTGCTTATGGTGTGTCATTGATTCAAATTATTTATCATCAATTATCTCTGTCTTTTCTGTTGTTTTGGTTTGTGTTTTTTTTTCACAGATGAAGTAGTCTTTGTCTTCTTCTAGTTCTCTTTCCTTCGATCATCCCAAATGTTACCAACTTTTCTATTCTTTCTCTCCTCCACACATGTCTCAGAAACCCCAACTGCCTCTTTCTGATGATATCTATCAATTTTCTTCTTTTTCTCACCTTTGCCTGCACTTCCTCGTTCGTATACTTGTTTGTCCATTATAACCGCAACATTCTTCTATACATACTCATCTCAAATGCCTCTAACCACCTAGTCAAGAGTCCACATTTCACAATCGTATAAAAGAGAACTTATAACATATGTTTCCACTACTTTAATTCTGGTCTTCAACTTAATGTTGTTGTTTGACACAATTGGATGGAGTCATTTTATGAAACACATTCTTTGCTATTGCCATTCTTTGTTTTACATCCTCTATGTCTCGTACGGCGTGGGTAATGATACCAACAAATAAACTATAAAAATATTCATTATCGGACTCGTAAATATATGCAAATATGTTTGGTTGCTCCAATGTTTCTTCAGGAATGAAACCAAGCAATGTTGAGCAAGGTCAGTGAAATGACTTTTTGTTCTTTGCATAGATTTATCCACTTAACTCAGGTGTTAATATGTACTTTGGATATTGAGTGATAGATAGTAATTATTAAAAGACGCCTTTCAGGAGATTTAAGACATAGAAAATCGGTTTCCTGTGGCCTAGTTAGATATTAAATGACACTTTGTAATGCAATCGACCATAATGTCCACGGAAATCTACGGTTACAGTTTCATAAAATTGAAAACTTTTGCTGTTTCTATTTGTTGTCAAATGAGGCATATCGATGCCGTTATAAAATTCTGACTTATTTTCAGTTTCGAAGCAAGATATTTTTTTAAAGGAGGGGGGGGGGGGGGGCAGCGTGGCTCAACGGTACGGTCTTTGCTTCGTACCCGGAAGGTACCGAGTTCGATCACCCGCCGCTGCGTTGTGTGACATTGAGCAAGTCACCTCGCCCAAGCTCAATTTGCGGCGCTGCACTGCGGCTGACTCGTGGGTTATTCCAGTCTTCCCTTGGAATAGACCCTTGAGACAAATTTCCCCTATGGGATAAATAAAGGGAATTTTATTATATTTATTTATTTTTATATAAAAGCAGATGAGATTGTTCGAGACTCAATGTATTATTTTATGACAATCTCATAAAGAAACAGCTATATTGAAGACTTTATTTGGTGAAAATAAAAAACTTCAGGAGATCAGAGCAGGACAGCCAGGTTAGTGTTATGAAAACCAAAAGTTGGCAGTGCTACTCCTTATGCTCCACGCTCATTATTGACTCCCAGTTAAAGCCAGAAGTGAATACAAAATTGATTTATTCAATGTTTTTGACGGAACGGACTGAGCATATAATATAAAAGAATCAATTACCTCGATACGAGTCAAACAAAAGTGCTGGGATAGCAGGATCGTAAACGGCTGTCAATAAGCCCCCCCCCCCCACCCCCGTTGTTCCTTGATTCGGCTAAACACATTAAAATTCGCCTTCAGTCTCTGCGGTTATTAACAAAGCTCTGCCAGAGTACGGTTGTGCTGTGGTTTTCAAGTTCAGTCCCAATGAATTCATTCCATCTGGGTTTTAATTATGATCTACTGTCCTAATTAAATAATACTGTTTCATATTTTTACCTGCCTGTTCTCATCGTGCATTTCACTGGTTTCTGTTGCGGTCGAGACTTTTTTTATGACCCCCATGTCCACTCAGCATTAAATGGGTAGCTGGGTCTGTCCGATCTGGCGGAAAGTGCTTGGCGATAGACCAGCGTCCTGTCCAAAGGATAGCAAGCAATTGCTATTGCCCGTTTCACAATATAGAAACCGAGATAAACTCCGGTTACATGAGCCTAATGGCTCTGGTGGACTACTTTTAAAAAATACTCTTATCATATATCTAACACATGATAACATTAAATACATTAAACATCAGAGAACATGCACTCATTACGCAATAACTTTATTTAACTGACAAAAAATATTTTCAATGAAATTAAGCTTAGTAGATTGTCCAATTGTGTAGTCTAGGTATGATAAAATAAAAATCTCACAAACAATCATTAACAATCATTCAATCATTCAAAAACTTTTATTGTCATTTTGAACTATTAATTAAGGTAATTGTATAAGACTAAAGGGCAACAAAGGTCACCTAGTTACTGGTTTGGATAAATAGCCATTAATTCAATTCAGTATGAAACATACATTAACATAGAATTTCTAATCAATACAGGTAGAATCAATAATTAGCCAAAAGAAACAAACAAGAAATAATGTTTTAAATAAAACAGGTAAGTTGTCTATCTATCTATCTATCTATCTATCTATCTATCTATCTATCTATCTATCTATCTATCTATCTATCTATCTATCTATCTATTATATATATATATATTTATATATATATATATATTATATATATTACATATATATATATATACTTAACCCAGACCAAAAGTTTAAAAAAGATCTACCAGACCAGCCCCAGCCATACCTGAACTACGAAAATTCGAAGACGCAATGACATTCATCATCCGAAATATAAAATTCAGACAAATGAATGATAATTTCAAAATTAAAAAAAAAAAGAGACATACGATCAATACACCCAAGACCTCAATGTTTACGTCGCCGCTGACAAAACCATTCATTTTTACAAACTGACCCCGAAGGAGTACGCAAATTTACTTGACAAAAAATATACAAGCAGAGTACAAAAACAAACACCATCTACGATACTTGACATTCCAGTAGAAGACAAAAGCATCGCCGAAAACCTACAGCTAAGGGACAGAATAGATTCCACAGTCAATCTACGCCTTCATCACCAATAAAGACCAATACTCGAACTTTCGTAATAATGTCCAATGCCGACTCATAAACCCATGCAAATCACAAATCGGAAAAATATACAAACAGATCTTAGACAGAATCAAAATAATTAAGGAAAGCGAATTCAGCCAATGGAAAAACACCGCTGAAGTTATCAACTGGTACAGAAACACAGAAAACAAACAACGACAAAATGCAATCATCTTTGATATCTGTAATTTCTACCCTTCAATCACCAAAACCCTACTCCTCAAACCACTACAATTCGTGAAGTCTTTTGACAACATA
>NC_088360.1:53876648-53879148 GCF_034508935.2 Berghia stephanieae | reverse complement strand
GGACACCATACTCGACACGATAGCCTGAGCAGGACAGTCCTACAGGGCACAGTCGAAGGCCAACGCAGAAGAGGACGCCAAAGAAAGATATGGCTGGACAATATTAAAGAATGGACAGAGATGTCGGTTCCGTAGCTGCTACATCCGGTCATGGGATCGAGTGAGTGAATGAATGAGTGATATTCCAAAAGATATTGTTAGTTTCAAGATTTTGTTGTTTTTGATCATTTATTATATATAAATGCAAGAAATTTAGATAATCGACTGCTCGGTAATGGCCCTTGAGCTCGAAGAATGGCGTTCCATGACATTAAACCTCTGTAGGGAGACGGAACTCAGGTAAGGTAAGGTAAGGCAACAGATTTAGGACGAAATCTAGAATAAGATTCAAATCTCATGATGACGCTGTTGCTATGATATGGAAACAGCTTTCAATTGCACCGTCCGTGATTGTGAAAAAAATTGTCTGTAATTTATTTTATAGACTCCAGTTCATACATTTCTCTAAATATATATCTAAATAAATATAATATTATATATATATATATATATATATATATATATATATATATATATATATATATTGTTTTGTTTTGTTTTGGTGGTCAATGAGTTTTCCTGTGGTGTAGTGGGGTTTTAGTTGGGTGTATGGTGCAAATTTTATAGAACCGATACATTTACTGAAAATGCTGTGCTCGCATTGTTTAAGGTCACCCCCCCCCCCCCCCGCCCATATAATTATTTTATTATCCTTTATTGGTAGATATAAGCATTCAAAATACTTACGAATCATCTCTTTGACCTAATGTAGACGTCTAGCTAAAATCTCACAGTGGTATGGCGATTGAAGATTAGACCTAACCTTACAAAAATATGACTTGAGACTGTGTAAAGAGCGCGTGTAAATTGAACGACAAACTGTTTTATACAATTGCCGTAATGTACCTATAATATTGATTTTTTTTAAAACATCGAAACCCAAAGATCAACAAATAACTCGGGTGTTTGTCAACCAATCTGTACGAAGTTATCTGATGCATCGGGATTGATGGAACTGTAAACAGTTAGATTAAAAGTTGAATGCAAAGAAGAAGAGATATTGAATTCATTCAAAAGCCATATCAATCAACGAAATTGCCGTAAGTTAAAAAGGGGAGGAAGGGAGGACACTCACAATGAACAAGAAAGTCTATAATGACTAATGATATCTGTTCCTACTGGGAGCGATCTATATTCATATTTTCGTCCAACCTTGTCATCGATTACATGATTTGTTGCTGTAAAACGATTGGACATTTCTCAATAAATTAAATTCTCAATAAAATAACACGCTGCTGTGTTGTAAACATAGCTACCCATGAGTCAGGCTGAGCAAACTGACCAATTGTGAAATTGGATATTTCTCAAACTGTGAATACTTTTCACTAGATGGGTCATTTTGAGCACACTTTGCAATGTGATCAGTAACACATCGAAAGGTAAAATAGATCATCCCCATTACGCCAAACTGTTTTGCAAGCTGTCTAAAAGTCAGTGTTATAAGTCACGAAAAAAATCTTTTTTTTTAAAGTATTGATCTGTCAGAGTGACGGTGACATTTTGCGCGCGTGCGTCCATTTGTGTTATGTGTATCTGGTAGGTTTTAGTTTTGACGACAAAAAATCCATTAAGTTACAAGAAATTATTTTGGGTCAAAAGTCTCACGAGAATCCCTCTCCAATCATTCACTTCTGAATACCTTATTCGACATTGTGTACACAAGTCGCGGCATGACTCGAAATGTGATATACGTATCTGACTGTTCTACCTAGGCTTTATGCAGTGGTGCGATGCAAGTGAAGAACTGAAATAATTAAATATCCTGACAATTTAAAATCAAATTGAATGTCTTCATCCTACCTTCGTGTCATAAACTGGCCACATTCGTTCATAGGAATGTTCATGTGCCCATATAGCGACGTCTACTCCGTATTCATAAAAGAGATTCTCCCATCCGGGTATGTCAAAAAGTGGCAAACCCACCCGAATCTGGTAAAGGGTGAAACAAGAAAGGAAAACAAAATAAACGATAACACAAGTGGGGTCTCGTGTTGAAAAAATTGTATCAATTAATTTATCAATTTACATGACACAAATCCCGTTTTATATCTTGAAGGTCTTTTCTTACCACGACTAATTCTTTTTGAACATGAAAATTAAAAGGAGATACTAACGGGATTTGCAAGAAACATGCATAATTTCCCAATCAGGTTGGAGCAATACATTGGTCTATGTCCGAATGTAATCACCCAAGGCTGTTTGGCTCTATTCTCTGGTAAGTTGGCGTTCTGGTACAAAACATTGATAAAAGAAAATGTAAACTTTATCTTACATGTGACCAATCGCCTCAAAAAGGTTTTATGTAGACATTTATCACCTTAAGAAAAATGACTTGAATATAAAAGTGATCAGAGATTTATTGATACTATACGTTTGAATAAAATACTTACATCATCCGCCA
>NC_088360.1:53769148-53869148 GCF_034508935.2 Berghia stephanieae | reverse complement strand
CGTCGAGGGATTTGCGGAATTCAACCTTCTCAATCTGGTGTCACAAACATCGGCCCTTGGCCTTCACTGTCAACTCGTACAACTTCAATTCTGTCTATTCCTTGATGTTATCCAGCCACATTTTCCTTTGTCTTCCTGTTGACCTTCCACCGTGCCTTGATAACTATTGCACAAGCTGTCCTGTCTGACCAAACCATGCAAATCTCCTTCGTTTCCTGTCTTCCAGCCAGCTTTTCCGAACTTTTAATAACACCCTTGTCAGTTCTATATTCAAGATATGACATACGAAGGATTTTCCGGTATCTCTTGCTCACACAAACATTGATTCGCCTCTCTTTTTTCGCATTCACAGCAATATATAGTAGTTACGTAGTAGTAATTTGACTTGCTCCATCATCGGCCAGCAACATTCTTAATAAATTGTTTGAAGGTAACCTGTTATAAAGTCTCGCAATTTTGAGTGATATTAGCTTTGAATGTGCGATTTATCTGTGTTGATTTCTATACCGTACTTAGATGCCGCCTGTGGAGAAGGTTTGTCATAGACTGTAATTCTTGTTCATTATGTGCGATGAGTTCAATGTTGTCAGCACTATGCTGTTCTCTTAAAATTAAAAGAAAGAAATAAAGAAAACAAAATTGCATAACATTTTGACAAAAACTTACCTACGTGTAAAATTGCATGGTACATGCCCTTGTCAGTGTCCACCTGTATCCTTGGCAAAGATTGGGCATTTCTGTTTCCCATGTCTCCGTATACAGCTAGAGTAGGACTCCATGATTCACCCAATGGCCATGTTGTAAAAGAGAATAAGTCGGAGTAGCCGTATATTTGGCTTCCTGCTATGTAATCTGCAAGAGATCAATAATAAATGATGTAATCAATTGAATTAATGCTCACCAGTTAGTACCTCAAAAACTATGAATATCTAACCCACAAACGTGTCTAGTTCGACAGTTAAAAAAAACTACTCTGGACATATTGAAAATACTTTATAAAAGTAACTTATCATCATCATCATCATCATCATCATCATCATCATCATCATCATCATCATCATCATCATCATCATCATCAACATCATCATCATCACTATCATCGCCATCATCAACATCATCATCATCATCATCATCATCATCATCATCATCATCATCATCATCATCATCATCATCATCATCATCATCAACATCATCATCATCACATCATCCATCATCAATCATCATCATCTCATCATCATCATCATCATCATCATCATCATCATCATCATCCTCATCACCATCATTATAATAATAATAATAATAATAATAATAATAATAATAATAATAATAATAATAATAATAATAATAATAATATATAAATCAATATGAATAAACCGAAACTGTATTCAATCATACGTATTATTCAACCTCTTCCCAGTAACGATGTCAAATTTACACAGACAATATTCAAGTCTTTCTTTAAATTCTAGTCAATCAGAAATACTGAAGTTGAATTCGTTTAAAGACAAACGTAAAGACTTCTTGTACTCATGCGTTTTGGAATTCAAAGTTTGTTCCCAGCATGCACTCGCAAGCACGGCCAGAGTGACTGTGAGCATTGCGAAAAGTGTAGAATTCAAGACGCTGGCGTCTTCACTTAATAATTACAGTCGATGTTGCAAGTCACAAAACAAGAAAGAAAAATGAAAAGAAAGAAAAATAAAAAGAAAGAAAAATTATTGTACGTTTCTGATCGTTTATAGTGCATATTGAAATATTGCTTTGAAGCATGATAACAGCAATTAAATTGTTTCCATCAACTGCGTACTGGAACCAAGTTGTCAAAATAAAAAGTAACCATGACATAAAAACATACAATATTTCGTGTCTGGTTGTAACCAACGCAAAGTGACCCTGTGAATAAACTGAGAACGATTCGTAAACGGTCCAGTCACAAATTTTTGCCGCACTCCAGTAACTTCTCTGGTAAAATTTCGGGTTGTCCCAAAGAGCACCCTTGTATCTTTTGGATCCTCAACTGTACTCCATACCACAGTCATTTCATCGTTTGAATCTGGTGAGGGGTGGGTGTGAATGTAAGAAAAGCAATCAAAAAGTGAAGAAAGACTTTACAAAGGCTTAAACCGACGTGTACATAATATATATATATATATATATATATATATATATATATATATATATATATATATATATATATATATATATATACCAGGGTTCCTACAGCAATTCCATTTTGAAATTCAAGGAGTTTTCAATGTGATTTTTTAAAATTCAAGGATTAAAACAACGATCTGTCCCTTCAAGGTGATTTTTTAAATTCAAGGATTAAAACAAAGATCTATCCCTTCAACGCTTAAGTTTCTCAGCTAGTGGGGACAACTTAAATCCAGGGTTCCTACAGCAATTCCATTGTGAAATTCAAGGAGTTTTCTTTGAGTTTACAAGATGAATTATTTTTAATTCTAGGATTCAAACAAAGATTAATTTCCTTCGAAACTAATTTCTCCATTAGTAACAGTAGAGGTAACACAACTCCTTGACTGCTGCTTCCACAGCAGTGTAAGGGTCCTCATATTCACTTTTTTAACTTATCTGAAGATATCAATGCATTTGATTGAGTATTAAACACCACGATATTCAAATACTCTGCCGTTTTTGCTTTTTTGTCTGCTATATATTTTTTGGTCAAAATCTGAAATTATTCATAGGTTTGGCTTTCTTCACTTTAAACACCTCAGATGTATTCTATTTCTCCTTCTTCTTCCTTCTAATATTTTCATCCCCTTTCTCCTCAAGTGGCTGTAGGCAGCCGTTGACGAACGAAATGAGAAGCTGGCGAAACAATAATCATCTTTTCCCCTACATTCTCTCAATTCAGCCACATTTCCCTTATTCACAGATTCACTAATGCCCACCTCCCATTGTTTCAAGTTGACCAGAGACGCCAACTGAAGAATTTCAATGCTTAAACAGGAATTTCTGCATGCAAAATATAATCTATTGAGATCTGTAATCGACCCAATATCCCTTTTCAAATCAAGTAATTTCCAAAACCAATTCATAATGACCTATAATGACATATGATGATGATGATGATGATGATGATGATGATGATGATGATGATGATGATTATGATGATTATGATGATGATGATGATGATGATGATGATGATGTGGTGACCTCACAAAACCCAATGAGTGTTTAAGGAGTTTTCTCCTAGAATGAATTTCAAGGAGTTTTCAAGGAGATTTTCTCAGTAATATTCAAATAAAGGAGTTGTCAAGGAGTCATTGAATTTAAAGAGGCCGCAGGAACCCTGATATACAGGTCTGACATCCGAACGCACTTATGGGCCTAGTTTAACATTGTTGTAATGGAAAATATCTTGCGTCATTCTTTGATATTTCCATTAAAACAATGATCCCATAGGGAATTGGGTTATCAGACCTGCAAATAAATGCACGTCGGCTTAAACTTATAATAGCGTTTGTCTTATCTTGAATCCACAATCCAGATGGCTCCATTATCCGGACAGGTTACCTGGGGGCGGATTTTTTTCTTCTTTATAATTTATACAATTTCAGGACGGATTCCACAATCCAGATGTCTCTAAAATCAAAAGAAAATGGTAATAACGGAGGTATTCGGATTGAAGAGAAGTGACTACTTTAATTTATTGGTTACTATAAACCGTGATAAAATGAAAGAGTTTCTTTATCACTCCTTCAGTATCTCTCTCAGAGGTTCCTGTATTGACAGCACTGAATACTTTTTGTCAATCCACAACAGGTTTATCCTATCTCCCCTTCTAAAACATATGATCATGTCTTTATATCAGATACATGGTAAAAAACGGGAGCTTTTGGCAGTTATAGAATAAGATCTTATGAACAGTAATAAATGACGTTTATCTCCTCTCTTGTGGCATTGATTATGTTACACTCATAGTGCAAGACTCGTGGGATTTTTCTAAAGCATTTTTCTCAAACCCACGAATTGTCTTTTTGTGCGGCTATGTAGTTTTGTGATATGACCGTGAACAGTGTTGTCTCTGTTGGAAAAAATAGTGTAATATAACCTACCAGGCGTGAAGTCTCGTCCCACATATTATTAAGTGTTGCTGTTGGCTAGGCACCCCTTGTAAAAAAGCTTTGAGCACGTTTAATGGATATTGTGCTATATAAAGGCTTTAGTTTTTTCCCCATCTCCATGCACGTCCAAGCCTCCCAACCATATTATAAGAACTGACTGAAAGATGTTTTTACAAATAGACAATGCCAAATCCAGATTATTATCAGACCAGCGATCATGTCACCCAAATGAAGTCAAATCGCAAAACATTTCTCCAATCCTAAAGTGATTTTAATAATATTTTAATGAGAAAAATATCCTCTTTCTAAATATCACAATATCACAAAGTCTTTAGTTTGTTATGAATTCCCTGACCTGACGATGTCTGAGGAAAAGTTGGTATTGTCTGTAGGTGAAAAATATCTCTATATCTAATAAGAAAACCGCAAATTCATCAGTTTGCTGCCGTACTCTTGAAAAACTCATGTTAAAAAATTTTCTGGTTACATTTTTTAATAAAAGTTTCTTCCGGAATACGGCAAGATTTAACTGGTTAAATCTTGAAAATTAAAATTTGATGAGCGATTGTCCCGGAGGACATTTTATATCCAACGTTACCTCCATAATGGCGGTAATCAAAATTACTACTCACGATATATTTAAGATGGGAATAATAACAATGCATGCCGGCAAATCAAAAAGCACGAACTCATGAACATGTAAACGTAATTGATAATGTGATCACTATAATGATGATGATGATGATGATGATGATGATGATGATGATGATGATGATGATAATGAGGTGATGATGATGATGATGATGATGATGATGATGATGATGATGATGATGATAATGATGACGATGAATACGATATGATGATTATGATGATTATTGACGATGATGATGATGATGATGATGATGATGATGATGATGATGATGATGGTGATGATAATTATTATAATAATAACAATGATGATAACAATAATAATACAACACTATTAATAGCATTGATGATGATGATGATGATGATGATGATGATGATGATGATGATGATGATGATGATGATGATGATGATGTGCTAATGCGTGATGATGAAGGAGAATAAATAGAAGAATGAAAACACATTAAGAATGAATACTTAAAGATGATAAACGACTTACTTGCTGACAGATGTACTTGCTGAGGTCTGTAACGTACCACTGCTCCGCCAACGGCAAGTAAAGACACGTATAAACTCCATAATAACATTTTTGCCATCTTTGCTATTCCCTTTGGTCACCCACTCTATTTTGTATTATCCAAATTAACTTCCGTATGGCAAATAATTGTTAACTGTTCTATTCTATAATATGAATTAACTAGATTAACGTGACAAAGTGATGTTCTTTAACCTCGGATTGTTTTTGTTTTTGTTTGTTTGTTTGTTTTAATCACTCGTACTGTCGAAAACAGTTTATAGATACAGGGTCAATTTTTTATTATTCAAAAAGGCTGATAATCAATTATCGCTCTCGGGGTGCTTTAAAAAAAATACTGTTATGATACTAAAGTCGTCGCCTTGTTATTTATCTGTCAGATAATAAATTATGTTTTATCATTAAATGTTAGAATACTTCAACAATATCTGAAAATGTGTCAACACTTTTCTATATCAGCTGATTAACAAATCGATAGCGTTTCATCGTATTCATAAGTAGAATTTAAATACCAGATTTTAATGCTTAGTAGTATATATTATAGACCAATCCACAACCCGTGCGCACGCGCTGACGTTTATATCTTCACATAACGATAATTGCCTCGAACATTAGAATCTCAATGACAACAAAATAAAGGCCTTTAAATGCCTATGTATGGTCAGTATTATTATATGACTGTGAAAGTTGGACAACTACAGAAGACATTAGAAAGAAAGTGGAGACAGCAGAGATGTAGTTTCTTAGAAGGATATTACAAATCTCATGGATAGAGAGAAAAAACTAATGAAGAAGTATAAGAACAAGCTGAAACTAAAATGTTCTAAGTCGTACAATATGAAAAAGACAAATGCGATTGTTAGGGCACCTAAATCGACATAAATGTATTGAACATCTTGTTCTTACAGGAGAGATAGAAGGGGAAAAGAGTAAAGGTAGAGCAAGAAAAAAAATATTTGATTTGAATCGGTGGATGACAAAGAAAGAAAAGAGTAATATAAGTTTTTTTTTAGGTTATCTGGTCAGAGAGATGAATTGGGCACCATGATCACCGATGTCTGGCACAGACTTGATACTTAAGAGTACATATTATTATTATCATCATCATCATCATCATCATCATCATCATCATCATCATCATCATCATCATCATCATCATCATCATAATCATCATCATCATCATCATCATCGTTATTTTTAGAAGTAGTAGTAGTAGTAGTAGTAGTAGTAGTAGTTGTTGTAGTAGTAGTAGTAGTAGTAGTAGTAGTAGTAGTAGTAGTAGTAGTAGTAGTAGTAGTAGTAGAAGTAGTAATTGTAGTAATAGTTTTAGTAGTAGTTGTTGTTATTGTTGTAGTAAGTAGTAGTAGTAGTAGTAGTAGTAGTAGTAGTAGTAGTAGTAGTAGTAGTAGTAGTAGTAGTAGTAGTAGTAGTAGTAGTAGTAGTAGTAGTAGTAGTAGTAGTAGTAGTAGTAGTAGTAGTAGTAGTAGTAGTAGTAGTAGTGTAGTAGTAGTAGTAGTAGTAGTAGTAGTAGTAGTAGTAGTAGTAGTAGTAGTAGTAGCAGTTGTTGTAGTAGTAGTAGTAGTAGTAGTAGTAGTAGTAGTAGTAGTAGTAGTAGTAGTAGTAGTAGTAGTAGTAATAGTTTTAGTAGTAGTTGTTGTTATTGTTGTTGTGGTGGCGGTGGTGGATGCGGTGATGGTAAGGAGATCTTAATTATTTGGTTCATCTCGAGTCCTCTGGTTCAATTAGTGCCATGATTTGAAATTTGAACATAACAGGACACAGCATAGTGTAGTCGTGTGCAAAGAGTATCGATATCGACTGCACTACGAGGCCTTGACTAAATCACCTCGCTCTAGTTCACTTCTTGGCGCTGCATTGCCTTGAAATGGACACTAAAGATATTTATTTAAAACTCGTTTCATCAATTTTAGTTATATTTTATTCCTTCATCATCTTTCTATCTCGGAGCAATCGGATCTAAACAAACAGAGGTTAGGGTGTCTTGAATACAAGTAAATCCCTCATCAACCATATTAGTTCTCATTTCTCATTTAGATTTATTAAACACAAACCAAAATGTCTGTTTATGGAACCGGATGAGAAGGGTGCAGTTAAAATGATGAACATTGCCTCAGAATCCAACTAACATCTTTAGCTCCACCCTCTCCTGTCTTATCACATCTCAATGTTATCGTCTTCTTTCATTCCTGTGGGAAAAGGGTTTCGTATCGTCGCCAAAATAAAAATAGTATTTCAAATGTCTGTATAGTAAAACAGAATTAAATATTTTTATGCTCTAATATATTAAAAATAAGAACTATATTGAATTGTTACTATGTAAATTGAATTAGACCTTTAAAGCTAAAGTTTAATCTGACACCTAGCCCGGTGTTTTCATTTGAATCGCCCATGCTAAGTAGTATTTTTGGCAACTTGCCAAAGATCAGTATTTTGTCTAGAAAGATATACATTGTGTGTTCCGTGTGTGTATGTGATTGTGAGTTTGATCTTGCAGTTATGTGTCAGTGCGTGTTTGTTCCCGTATATATATATATATATATATATATATATATATATATATATATATATATATATAACATATATATATATATATATATATATATATCAGTGTGTGTGTCCGTGTGTGTGTGTATGTGTGTATAAAACAAAAAGATAATATAGTGCATATTGAGATGATTTAAAAGACAAAATATATCTCCCAAAAACTAACGATACATATTTTGTTTCCCTCCCAGCCAGAGTATTCGGCGACGACAGAAAGCCTGTTGGAAAACAGGGAATAGAAACTTTTAAGTGTCTCCCTGCCCGCTACAGGAGGCCATGAACCCCATGCAGAAGGGCCATAGAGAAACATCAATGTTTGTTTGCTTTTAAGGGTTTTACGGCGCTTGCAATATATTGAGGTCATATCAGCGCCAGTAAAATGGAAGAAAATGGGATAGTAAAAAGTTCTAGAATTACAAATAAATCACCCAAGAAAAAGTAAGACATAGGGGAACTGAGAACAAATAGGGATCAGATGTAGATTCCAAGAGCACACTATCAAAGTACTTAGTTTGAGACCACCTATAAGTCTCATCTGGACGCAAGCACAAAATCCAACAAAGAGGAATACACTCAAATGCTTAGATTATAAATTCAAAATAACAAATGTAATAATACATAACAGAGAGATGATTTACAAGGAAAAAAATATCATCTCCCAAAACGATAACTATGCATTTGATTGTTTCCCTCCCAGCTTGGACTCCGGCCAGGGCTAAGACAAAACCAAGTAATATCATTCCAAGACAAAGAGAGGAAGCATGTTGGAAAAGAGATATAAGGGGATAGAGGACACAGTATGTACCCCCCCCCCCCCTGCCCACTATGGGAGGTCAGGAACCCCAACCAGATAATGTGCTCTTGGAATCTACATCTGTTTCCTATTTGAACCAATTCCCCTTTGATCTTCCCTTTTCTTGGGTGCTTTGTAATTCTCGAACTTTTAATTTCCCATTTTCTTCCTTTTTACTGGCGCTTTTATGACCTTAATGTGTTACAAGCGCCATAAAACCCTTAAAAACAAAACAAAACATTAGCTGAGAGGGAGAAATGTAATCTCCCAAAACTATGACTATACATTTGACCTTTTACCTCCCAGTCAAGGACTTCGCCCTGAGCTAAGGCAAAACTAAGTTGTTCTTTTTTGGGTTTTTAAAGGGTTTTACGGCACTTGCAATACATTAAGCTCATATCAGCGCCAGTAAAAAGGAAGAAAATAGGATAGTAAAAAGTTCTAGAATTACAATTAAAGCACCCAAGAAAAGGTAAGAAAAGTTTGTTTTTTGTGTGTTTTTTTTTGTTTTTAAGGGTTTTACGGCGCTTGGAACACATTTAGGTTATATCAGCACCAGTAAAAAGGAACAAAATGGGATAGTAAAAAGTTCTAGAATTACAATTAAAGCAGCCAAGAGAAAGTAAGACAAAGGGGAACTGGGAACAAATATGGATCAGATGTAGATTCCAAGAGCATACCACCAATGTACTTAGTTTGAGATCACCTATAAGTCTCATCCGGACACAAGCACAAAATCCAACAAATGCTTACAATATACATTTAGAATAAAAAATATACATAACAGAGAGATGATTTACAGGGAAAAGAATATTATCTCCCATAACAACTATGCATTTGACTGTTTCCCTCCCAGCCAGGACTCCGGCCAGGGCAAAGACAAAGCATGTTGGAAAACAGATATTAGGGGATAGGAGACGCAGTATGTACCTCCCTGCCCACTGTGGGAGGTCAGGAGCCCCACCCTGTAATTCAAAGCACAGGTCCCCACTAAGAGGAATACAAATTTTACAAATCATACACACATAATATTAAGAAAACGTAATACAATGCATAACAGAGATGATTTACAAGGAAAAAAATATCTCCCAATACTAACTATACATTTGACTGTTTCCCTCTCAGCCAGGGCATCCCGCCAAATAATCTCATTCCTAGACAAAGACAGAAAGTACGTTGGAAACCAGATGTAGGGGAATAGAAGACAATTAGTACCCCCCTGCCCACTATGGGAGGCCAGGAACCCCACCCAGTCAAAACTAATCTCATTCCAAGACAAAGACAAAAAGCAACTCGGAAAACACATATAAGGGGATAGAAGACGCAGCGTGGCCCCTCGACCATCATGGCAGTTCAAAGACCCCACCCAGCACAATATATATTGACAGGCGTTGAAGAGTTTGTTTTGTTTTTGTTTTTGTTTTTTAAGGGTTTTACGGCGCTTGCAACACATTTAGGTTATATCAGCGCCAGTAAAAAGGAAGAAAATGGGATAGTAAAAAGTTCTAGAATTACAATTAAAGCACCCAAGAAAAAGTAAGATTTATTATTTATTTTATTTTTTAAGGGTTTTACGGCACTTGCAACACATTTAGGTCATATCAGCGCCAGTAAAAAGGAAGAAAATAAGATAGTAAAAAGTTATAGAAATACAATTAAAGTGGCCAAGAAAAGAGAAGACAAAAGGGGAATTGGTTCAAATAGGAAACAGATGTAGATTCCAAGAGCAAACTATCAAAGCACTTAGTTTGAGATTACCTAAAAGTCTCATCCAGACAAAAGCACAGGTCCCCACTAAGAGGAATAAACTCAAATGTTTTACAAATCGTATATACTATAAAGAAAACATAATACAATGCATAACAGAGAGATGATTTACAAGGAAAAAAATATCATCTCCCAAAACAATAACTATGCATTTGACTGTTTCTCTCCCAGTCAAGGTATCCGGCCAGGGCCAGGACAAAACCAAGTAATCTCATTCCAAGACAAAGACAGACAGCTAGTTGGAAAACAGATATAGGGGGATAGAAGACACAGTATGTACCTCCCTGCCCACTATGGGAGGCAGGAACCCCACCCAGAAAAAGTAAGACAAAGGGGAACTGGGAACAAATGGGGATCAGATGTAGATTCCAAGAGCATACCACCAATGTACTTAGTTTGAAATCACCTACAAGTCTCATCCAGACACAAGCACAAAATCCAACAAAGAGGAATACACTCAAATGCTTACATTATACATTCAAAATAAAAATAATAATACATAACAGAGAGATGATTTACAAGGAAAAAAAATATCATCTCCCAAAACAATAACTATGCATTTGACTGTTTCCCTCCCAGCCAGGACTCCGACCAGGGCCAGGAAAAAAAAACAAGTAATCTCATTCCAAGACAAAGGCAGAAAGCATGTTGGAAAACAGATATAAGGGTATAGAAGACACAGTATGTACCTCCCTGCCCGCTATGGGAGGTCAGGATCCCCACCCAGGGCGTTGAAGAGTCGGCAAGACTTGGTCTCAAAGGACCAAAATGGTAATCGCTGGGTTGATCCCCGCAAGGAAAATAAAACAAACCTGATGAATTGAAAAACACGAGGTTTTATTTAACAATGTTTTTTTATTTCATTTTTCATCATACCTTGTATTTGACAACTGAATAAATGGTTTAAAAAAGTCATTATAATAATCATCATATTGTATCATTTTTATGTCATCACAATACAGGATTTCCACCAAACGATTGTACGAGTTAATATGTCGAAATACAGTTTTCATTGCTCGAAAATGTCTATTAGTAAGATATGCCAGTTGGAATTGTAGAAGTGATGGAATCAGTAATGGTAGTACTACTAGCAGTAGTGGGAGTAGTTGTAGTTGTAGGGTAATATTATATATAAGTGGTATTAGTAGTATATTATTGGTATTAGTAGCTATATTATTGGTGTTAGTAGCTATATTAGTGGTGTTAGTAGCTATATTAGTGGTGTTAGTAGCTATATTAGTGGTGTTAGTAGCTATATTAGTGGTGTTAGTAGCTATATTAGTGGTGTTAGTAGCTATATTAGTGGTGTTAGTAGCTATATTAGTGGTTTTAGTCGCAGTATTAGTAGTATTAGTAGCAATATTAGTAGCAGTGTTCTTTTTGTGAGCAGTGTTGGTATCAGTATTGGTGGTAGCAGCAGCATTTGCTTAGATAATCAATTATAAGACCGATGCTAAAATGACCATTGCAATGTGCACTTATTTAAGGTCAGATAACCCTAACTGTTGCGGGCTCGTTGATTTAAGAATATTTCCATTAAAATACAAAATAACGTTTCCATTACAATGTTTAACACGCCTATACTTAAGTTTGGTTATCAGCCGTACTTTTATGTACACCTTGAGCATTGCAAGATTGAAATTTGATTTCGATTTAGTAAAAAAATGCATTTTAAAAACATTTAAAGTCTTTAAAAAGGTTAGATTAAAAATATGTTTTAAGGCCATTTACAGTACTAAGGATAATTGAACATAATGTTCCCTGCTGTTATTTTTTAAAATGATATCAGACTTGTGATTCTGTGCTTGTTAATCTTAACTTTATTTTTCAATGATTATTCCCTATTTATCACTATATCATCACATTAAAAAGAACATTCATTTATAAAGCGCAATATTCACTAAATACGCTCAAATCGCTTTACATTGTCATGCCATTCCATTGTCCTGTCATGTCATCACATTGTCCTGTCATATCATACATGGTACTGCACAACATTGTTAAAATATTCAATTCTTCTGAACAGTTTTCTTTAGTTTTAAAAAGACATTGTCCTTTAAAATGTATTCATTCATCCTTTTTCCGTTTTATTTTCTATTTCTAAAACATTTTACCGCTTATATCCCAATGATTGTTTCTTAATCTTATTTACATCTCCATTTTCGTTTTTGTTTGAAAAATCCAGGGTTTTTAAATAATCTCAACTTACTTGCACAATTTCGGTCTGTTAGCCAAACAATTAGATATGGGCTTGTTATAAACTTGTAATGGACAATATTTTGCGTTGGTTTGAGAATTATTTCCGTAACAAAAATGAACCATAATTAAATTTGGGTTAAATAAGTGCACGTCGATCTCAATCTTTATTTCAATGATTATCTTTTTTATCTTCTACATACAAATATGCACAAAATGCTCATATCAAAGCTAGATGTATCTATTTACTAAAATAGCCAATATAAGCACTATAAAATGTAAGATTATGTTATTGATTCAAGGTAATCTTTAAAGGTCTCGTCTTTCCAACATCTTTTAAATACATGTCAAGAATATTGAAAACTGAATAGACGGTTTAATTTTTAATGTACACATTTTTTTTTACATATAAACTATTTCATAGATATATTGTTTTGATTGGTTTTTGTTCAGTTTTTTTGTTTTGAAACATTTTTTTTTGTCTTTTTGCTCTTGCAACACATTTAGATAATTTTAGCGGCTGTAAAAAGTGATTTATAAACATATCGAATATCTACACATTTCGACATGTCTACACCTTTACATATTTACACATTTCGACATATCTTCGCAGTTCGACATCTCATTTATAAATTCTTACTTATCTTACATATCCACATATATTTACAAAGTTTACATATCTACATATTTCATATTTATACAATTTTACATATCTACAAATTTTACACATCTACATCTTCATATAGTGCACATACATATCTACATATTATACATACAATATTTACATATACTAATATCTACATATCTACAAAATTCACATTTATACATGTTATAAATATACAATCATATATAATTACAATTAAATCACCCAAGTAAAAGTAAGACAAAAGGAATAGGTTCAACTAGGAAACGTATGTAGATTCCAAGAGCGCACTATCAAGGTAAATAGTATAAAGATCACCCAAAAGCAAAGGTCCTACTAAAGAGAATACACTCAAATGTTTACAAACCATATATCATGTCTAGATGAAACAAAACTGTACACAACAGAGATATGACTTGCAGGGACAAAAGTATCTCCAAAACTAAATATACAGTTGACTGTTTCCCACATAGCAAGAGCATCCGGCCAGGGCGAGGACAAAACCAAGTAATCTCATTCCAAGACAGACAGAAAGCAAGTTGGAAAACTGATATAGGTGGATAGAAGACTAACTCCCTCCCTGCCCACTATTGGAGGTCAGGAACTCCACCCATGTTTTTGTTTTAATTTTGTTTTTGAGGGGTTTACGGCACTTGCAACACATTAAGGTCATATCAGCGCCAGTAAAAAGGAAGAAAATTGGATAGTAAAAAGTTCTAGAATTACAATAAAGCATCCAAGAAAAGGGAAGAGAAAGGGGAATTGGTTCAAATAAAAAACAGGTATAGATTCCAAAAGCGCTCTATCAAAGTACTTAGTTTGAGATCACTAAAAGTCTCATCCAGACACAAGCACAGGTCCCCGCTAAGAGGAACACCTCAAATATTTTACAAATCATATATAATATAAAGAAAGCGTAATACAGTGCATAACAGAGATGATTTACAATGAAAAAAATATCATCTACCAAAACTATAACTATACATTCGACTGCTTCCCTCTCAGCCAGGCCATCTGGCCAGTATCAGGACAAAACCAAGTAATCTCATTCCAAGACAGACAGAAAGCATGTTGGAAAAGAGATAAGGGGACAGAAGACAGTATGTGGCCCCCTGCCCACTATGGGAGGTCAGGAACCCCACCAAGAAAACACACAGGTAAAAAGATTAATTACATACATTGTATATACTCGATGTCTCATATACATTCCATTCATAATATATCCTAAATGTTTTATACATATAAGATTATAGACATGGTGTATACAAAACAAGTTATTTTGCGTATATAAGGTATCTTACATAGTTATCGTATATAATATATCGAACATACCTCTTGTATGTAAGATAATTTATATACATTGCATATATAAGATATAGTATATACATTACGCGTAAAAGGATTAAAATATGCTGCGTATATAATATATCACATTTACCGAGTGTAAATGCGATAATTTATATACCAGGAATATATAAGATATCTTGCATACTTGCATATATAATATATCACACATACCTTTCGTATATCCGATAATTCACATCATTGGGTATGCAAGATAACTTACATATTTTACGTATACGATATATCTCACTGACCCATGTATATAATATATCACAAACCCCTCTCGAATTTAAGATAACTTACATACATTGTATCTTCAAGCTGTCTTACATACCTCCATATATAATATATCCTATATGCCTTGTGCATTTAGGATAATTTATAAACCCGACGTATATAGACACTTCGAGTATATAAGATATCTTACATAGTTATCGTATATAATATATCGCACAAACCTTTTGTATATAAGATAATTTAGATACATTGCATATATAAGATATAGTATATACATTACGCGTAAAAGGATTAAAATATGCTGCATATATAATATATCACATTTACCTAGTGTAAATGCGATAATTTATATACCAGGAATATATAAGATATCTTGCATACTTGCATATATAATATATCACACTTACCATCGTATATGCGATAATTCATATCATTGGTTATGCTAGATAACTTACATATTTTACGTATACGATATATCCCACTGACCCATGTATATAATATATCCTAAACCCCTCTCGAATTTAAGATAACTTACATACATTGTATCTTCAAGCTGTCTTACATACTTCCATATATAATATATCCTATATGCCTTGTGCATTAGATACATTGCATATATAAGATATAGTATATACATTACGCGTAAAAGGATTAAAATATGATGCGTATATAATATATCACATTTACCTAGTGTAAATGCGATAATTTATATACCAGGAATATATAAGATATCTTGCATACTTGCATATATAATATATCACACATACCTTTCGTATATACGATAATTCATATCATTGGGTAGGCTAGATAACTTACATATTTTACGTATACGATATATCTTACTGACCCATGTATATAATATATCACAAACCCCTCTCGAATTTATGATAACTTGCATACATTGCATCTCCTAGATGTCTTACATACCTCCATATATAATATATCCTATATGCCTTGTGCATTTAGGATAATTTATAAACCCGACGTATATAGACACTTCGAGTATATAAGATATCTTACATAGTTATCGTATATAATATATCGCACAAACCTTTTGTATATAAGATAATTTAGATACATTGCATATATAAGATATAGTATATACATTACGCGTAAAAGGATTAAAATATGCTGCATATATAATATATCACATTTACCTAGTGTAAATGCGATAATTTATATACCAGGAATATATAAGATATCTTGCATACTTGCATATATAATATATCACACATACCATCGTATATGCGATAATTCGTATCATTGGGTATACTAGATAACTTACATATTTTACGTATACGATATATCCCACTGCATGTATATAATATATCACAAACCCCTCTCGAATTTATGATAACTTACATACATTGCATCTCCTGATGTCTTACATACTTCCATATATAATATACCCTATATGCCTTATGCATATAGGACAATTTATAAACATGATGTATATAGACACTTCGAGTATATAAGATATCTTACATAGTTATCGTATATAATATATCGAACAAACCTTTTGTTTGTAAGATAATTTAGTTACATTGCATATATAAGATATCGTATATACATTACGCGTAATAGGATGAAAATATGCTGCGTATATAATATATCACATTTACCTAGTGTAAATGCGATAATTTATATACAATGAATATACAAGATATCTTGTATACTTTCACATATAATATATCGCACATACCTATCGTATATGCAATAATTCATATCATTGGGTATGCAAGATAACATATTCTGCTTATTATTATCCTATTGTGTTTTGGATCACCATTTTGTTCTTGCATATCGGGGCAGGCCGAACAAGTCCCCCGTCGTAAGGCTATTTGCCCCGGTATGCACTTAAGCACTCCAACCACGACAAGGCGGTGATCCATTTGGAGTGTACACAGGATTTACAAGGCTCGCTGTGCCTACACCTTACGGCTCTGTTTCGGGAGCCACTACCTATAATGCCCTTTAGCCGACTTCTACGAACATTGCTAAAATGGAAATGAATATCAAAATGTTTCTACTTTGTTAATGTCACATTTTTTAGTAAACCATAAGAATGAAGAAAAAAACATTTCTAGTATGTAAGCATTAAAATGTCTTTTCCATCCAAAGAAAAAAATATTTAAAAATACCTCTACACTTTCGCACTTCCCCTTTAGGAGCAACACATTGGGACTATTCTGACTTTCTAGTTGAGAATCCCGCGGTACCCACACGGGGGGAAAACGAGTATTATACGCTTCAATGAATGATTCTTGTAATGTATGTGATGGTAAAATGTATAGATAAATGTGCTTTGTAAATCAACAATGTGCCACAAATATTGGCCTGAAGTGTGTCGACGATAAAAAATGAAATTTGTGATAATTGACAAGTTTGCTTGCTTTATTATGCAATGTATTTTAGCAAGTAATGAACTAAAAGCTGATAAATATTTTTGTTCCGAGTCCTGATTATTGGAAACAGTTAATTTAATACTTGTTCTGAAGTTGGTAAATTCAAGTATACTACCGCCAAACGAAACTGAAAAGCAAATCAAAAGGGACTGGTCAAAGACAGAACAAAAAATTCCACGAGCAATCCACTGAGTGTCAATTTTTACCCAAGTCTCAACCAGACACAAGCAAAAGATTCCATCATGTTTACAAACTAAAATTGCAACAGGGAAAGGAAAAACATGCTGGACAACCATGGAACGTCATAAGACTCCAGCCACATAATCCAAAATGGATACCCTCTACATTTGAGTAAACTATCCTTTTTGTAGTGGAAACCATTTAGAACATTGACATATCTTTCATCATCACGCACTGCACAGTGGACACATCTGGGTATAGACATGCCAAAACACTTCCATTTCTCTTTTTCATGTCTTTCTCTTGAGTTGGATGAGATTCAAACTTATTTTGAGTCGATGGCTACTGGACACGAGGCGTCGCCCATGTCTAAGCACGGAATGCATGTCTAATGAGAAAAGTGCTTGCTCAATTCATTCTCTTGAAAACAGTCTCATTAAGACAATTCCTGCATTGGCAGCGAGTCCTTTGATTTCAATTATTATCTTCACTTTTCTCGTTGGAATTTCCATTTCATATTCTTGTCTGCAGAACTTCGTTTCTTCCCAAATATAGGGCATTTACCAATGTTTAATCGAGATTTGCGATGTCATTTGACGTCCATTTTATTTCTTTTCTCAGAAATATCCATTTTTGGGTCTAATTTCTATCATTTAAATGATTCTTATCTGACAAAGATCCTCCGAAGAGATGCATCCGACAAAAATTAATTGAAAAGTAGGGTTGCTAAGCCTTTGTCAGGTGACTCTGTTTCGGGAGCCACCACCTTGCGTGCCCTTTAGTCGACTTTTACGAAACACGGCAGTAAAGGGAGAAGCGACAACAAATTATTAAACAAAATCTGAACTTGTATTATTTGACAATTTACTTTCGTCAAAATTGGAGAATAGGTAATAATTTCTATTTTTCTATCAATAAAAATCGTGGAATATTTAACTTTTCGTTTTCTAACCTTTAATATTCTAACCTTTCAAGAAAACTGAAACACCTGTTTTGTCGCTCCTCCCCTTAAAGGGGCAGCACGGTGGGACTATTCTTCGCCCTCTCAATTGAGGGCCCCCGGTACCCACACGGGGAATACAATATGCATCTAAATGTTTCTTGTGAGAGTGATACAAGTGATAAATGAATGTCCTTTTATGAAAAACTTGCAATCAGAGCAGAAAAGACAAGTCACATTTAAGACATGAAAACCCTGTCCCAAAGAGTACGGAAAACTCGAATTTGCCTTTACTCTACACCATTCTACTTTTGCATCTCAAGTCCCTTTTGTTTTGCTTTTCGCAGGTGATTTTAATAGTAAACTTAGAATTTCTTAATATCACTTTCTGTTCATGTCCGTATGGTTGGGAGTACGAACTATGCTCAATTTATCCTTTTTAATATGGACTAGAACAAATATAAAACATATATAAGTTGTCTATAGTATCGTTTAAGAGCCAATAGGGTTTAAAAACTTCAAAGGCTTTGTGCAACGTTCATGCATTGATAACAATTTTCAAAGATAGACGCCTTATAAAAAATCACTTTGACACATTCTGGTACATATCGCCGATATTCGATATTCGTTATAATTTTCCCAATCAACATTCATTTGACATGCCCTCTCCAACAAATTCGACTTCCAATCAATTTACAAAATGCAAATATTATCCAATATCATGGTACATTATTCGTCGAAATCAAATATTCAGTAAGATTTAATTTATCAATGGAATTCTTAAGAACATTAATGGAAATACATATTTTTTTATCTCAAACTTTAGATTATTCCATATTTCTACAAGTTCTGTGAATTACGGTATTTTTCCTTATTGACGAATTATTTCAACAAATATCTTAATCGTATCCCCTTTAATACCTCATAAACTAATTTAAGTATTAACAAAATTTAAGGAGCATTATGATCAGTGATGGTTGAAAATAACACTCAAATTCCCTGGGGGACGACGTTTGGTATGTTTTCCTAGGCCAACACGCATATGAATAAGATCACCTTTTACTTTGTCATATTAAGTGAAGGTAATTTAGATACTTTATTTCTAAACATGGAAAACACCAGGAGACGGCCTTTTGAATAGAGGAATGCTATTGGATTTTGACATCGAGATTCGGCAAAAAACAAAAAGAACACCCAACAATTATTAACAAAGGAATGTAGACAGCAAAAAGGTCTTCTTATGTGCTAACTGGTAAGAAGTGGATAGGTAATTGGTAAATATTTCAATGTTTTACGAAATAGTAAAACTTGGCATCTTCAATAATTATATTTCTGACCCCCCCCCCCACCCCCTGGCCACCCAGCATTGATTGGGTAGCTGGATTTGTTAGAACCGGTGGAAAGTACTTTGTGATAGTGTAGCGTTCTATCCAAACGATAGCAAACAATTGCTACTGTCCTTTTCACGCTAAAGAAACGGATAAACTCCTGCCCCATTGGCCTAAGAAGGACTACATATTCATTTTAAATTTTTAAGAAAACTCAATTCTGATTTATGCATGCCCTATATGCCAGTCAAGGTTTGTAAAAGTGTGTGTGCCCGCGCACGTGTTTGTGTGTGTGTGTGTGTATAGAAATAGAGAAGAGCATTGTGTGTGTGTGTGTGTGTGTGTGTTTGTGTGTTATTGCAACAACATAAAGAAGTGAGAAAATGGAATTATTTAGTAAATGTTTTGAATGAATGCTGACTGTTAAATCATAAAGCACATATGGGCACTTATGTATATAATTTGAGCACTATATCATACATTTTCTAATTAAATCGAATAAATATAAATTAGCTAATAAATGGATTATCAAATAGATTATCAGCATTATCATTGTTATCACACATCATCATCATCAACGTCTTCATCGTCACTATTAACATTTTCCAAGAATTATTATTTTAAAGTTTGGCCCCTAATTTAAAGTTTGCAAACATACTTATATGACTCAACACGAGACCAATATCAGTAGTTTATAAACTTGCCTTGTTGCTTCTACAAAAAAATAAAATGTGGGTTGTATCGATAGACATATAAATCATTGAGGACCTTCGAAAGTAGAGTAGTTAAAAGTTCGGCTAGATTTGTTCCATGCGACAAGTGTGGATAATTTTGACATTGAAATGAAATAGAATTTGGATTTCCAATCACACCATGCTCGAGACAAAACAGTCCCATAAAATATCCTATTCGATTAAGTGACGTCAAGTGAGCTGTCATTTAATTGGAGAAATATCTTGAATTCACAGCAGCATCCCAGCATACCCAGCTTCTGAAATGTTCATACACATCTAACGAATAAGATGGTCCTTGACAATTTTGAGTTGGTTACTTCCTGACAAATGTCCATTTCAATCTGACGGAGACTGGTCATTCCTCGAGTGTATAGTTACCCAAAGGAAAGATATCTGCAATGGAAAAAAGGAAACATTGAGATGAGTGTTGCTTTCGGGCAAAATCTATTTTAAAGGCCTCATGAGTAATCCTAAATAATAATCTGGGGATTCATATATATCGTGTTGATATTTTTAAATTGTTAACCAAAACATTATCATTGAAGTGTTCTCTGCACAAAGGCAAAGAATGAGACCCAAGTGAAAAAAATTGCTAAATGAAACCACATCTCCAAATCAATGGGTGATAAAATAAATTTAGAGGGGAAAAGCCTAAATATTCTTTATCCATGAAATTTAGATGATAAAAATCAACAAATAAAAATATCTCAAAAAATTTAAACCTGATTACTATTTATACGTTTTCCAACTATGTCGTTTTATTTTAAAAATACTATTGATACTTTTGCAATAGAAAAAAAAATCTAAGCAGCGCATAGTTGAGTCCTTGGAAAAGGCTCTGTACTCACATTATCACACGTACTAGGGCGTAAAATGAATACCCGACCGTTAAGTGTTGTCTATACGAAAAAATAATTTCACCTAACACATCTCACGTCCTGACCTACATGTTAAGTGTGGCTGTTGCTTAAGGGCCTCTTGTAAAGCACTTTGAGCACGTTTAGTGGAAATTGCGTGAGTGTGGCTGTTGCTTAAGGGCCTCTTGTAAAGCACTTTGAGCACGTTTAGTGGAAATTGCGTGATATGCAAGCTCAATTTTAACTTTTTTTAAAAAAGTATTCGTCTACCATTACAAACTTCAAAGAAAAAGACAAAGGGCTTATGCAAATAGAGGAAAGCAACTGCTTGGAGCAAACTATCACATGCAAATTATCACAAAGCATCATCAATTTGGCCACAATATTTTATACGCTAAGTGGTTTGCGTTAATCATTACAATGACACCGTGGGATAATGAATGAGTGACTGAGGAAAAGGAGTAAGGCGGGGGGGGGGGGGGGGGGGGGGGGGGTGAGGAGACAAAAGAAACAGAGGAAATTAATGGAAGTCCTACCTTAAAATATTAGATTCAGTCCATCTGAACAAAGGGATTTTGTAACGTCTTTTGGTGAATCTCCTTTGAAGTAGTCATGTATTGCTCATTTCATGAAGCGCGCCTTCCCATCAATGAAATGGTGGTCTCTTGTAAAATAATGTATTTATGGAAACGATCTGAAAAAAAGGGGCAAAACTGAGGTTTTAAATCTGATAAAGGAGACAAAACTAACAGAGAATGGACTACTGTATAATTATTATAATTCCATTTATTCATCCCATTGGGGAAATCTGTTTTGGGTCTATTCCGATGGAAGGTTAGAATAACCCAGGCGTTAGCTGCAGCGCAGAACCGCATATTGAGCTAGGGCGAGGTGACTTGCTAAAAGCCGCACAACGCAGCTGCGAGTGTGATCGAACTCGGTACCACTAAGGTACGAAGCAAAGACCGTACCGCTGACCCACGTTTCCCCCTTCTGTTATCTCTATCCATTTATACGTTTGCCTAAACTGAATTGGATTTTTTTTTTTTAATGTCGGGAACAAGCTGAAAGCTTGTTTCATTCGTTATGCCAATTATTTCGTAAGCACAGTAGACAATTGTTTCACATTTTGATGTTCAAAGACTATTATAGAATGCAACACAGACAAATTGTGACCAACAAATATCATGCAAAGGGTTAAAGATAGCATGTTTTGTTTCTTAACCTAAAACAAATGTTACAATTTGCTATTTCTTTTTGGTTGATTTTCTTTCAGCTATTTCCTCATAAAATCTGATTGGTGCGGCGAGTCACACTTTGATTAGCTACAATATTAAATGATAATGTACTTACCAGAGGATGATATTGTCTCCTTAGTTCCATGATCTTTTGTGTCTGTATCTGTGCCATACAGTGCCGATTATTATTCAACTGCGCCATGTTCCAAGGAGGGCACTCCCATGAGATAAGGTTCGTCAAGATGACATTGAGGTGCGTCAGATTACGGAGGAGAAAGTGATGTCTAACCTTTTGAACGATTTTTCCCATTTAAGATCTTCAAATACTTCCAATTCCGTGATATAGATGGCTGCACACTTTTATCGGGTTCATGGTATCGAGTCAATAATTGAAATTTGACTTGTTGACGTTCATGTGATGATTTTTTTTTTTGGTGTGTGTGTGTGGGGGGGGGGGGGGGGGGGGGGGGAGGAGTGCTTGGGATGTTAGCCCTAGCCACACAGTGTATGATTCCCGAAAGATGCGCAAGTTTTGGTCAAAAGTTTTTAATTTCTTTGGAATGGTTTGGGGTCTTATCAGTGCCCGTGTGCTTTGGATGTTTTGATTTCTTTTCAGTTTTTCTATCCCTGACATGATACTGGATATTTAGGATTAAGAAGAAATTAGAACGGGGGATTTTCATCATTTTGTTGATCTACTGGCATGAAAACCGAGCTGAAGTGTTTTCAAATAATATTTCTTTCTGTTGGGATCGTTTTTGGAGAGTTCCACGGTGATCTTTCAGAGCCACAAAAACTATGTATTCTTGCATTTCACGTTTATCTCCAGATAGGTTTTAGTCTCATTGGTGTTCTCTTCAATTTCAATGTTAGGCAAAGACGCTAGAAGTGGTTTGGTGTTTTCGTTATTTTGGTTTTCTGTAGTAAAATACGTTTGAATCCATTGAACTAAGGAAAGGATATAACTTGCTTCCGTGTGATGGATCTGTATTACAACGGCACTTATTACCGATTTAAGGAAAACATCACAAAGTTTATGTTGACAAAATGAATTCAAACACTGCGATGTATGGAAATTTCTTTTGCTTTTTGTGAACCGCTCCCCGGTTTATTTGGTAATATTGGTAACGTTTGGCTTTGTAAATAAACTGGTTCTTGGATCAGTCATCGAGGTCAAGCTGGTGCTTAAACGATGATTAGGGGAGGGGGGGGGGGGGGGCATTTCTTGAGATTGCTGCGTTCCACATATTTAGATTTACACCTGTGAAATAAAATTAATATTCCGGATCAAATCTGATCTTATGTGTGGTATAAATGTTAGCCATCATTATCCAATATATTTATAAATATACCCGAGCCACGTGTGACCCATTGCCTTCAGATGACGCGTCAGGCGGGACGATGCTAAAAAGTTAATATGAGTTCAAGAGATAAGAAAAACAACCTAAGCCCGAATATTTGCATTACAAATGAAATACAAAAAAAACATGGAACGTTCAAAGCAAGGCTGCTCCAATGGTCTAATTTTTCTGAATGGTTTCACAATACTTCAATTTTCCATATCAAGCCATAAGAACCAAAGTTCTATTTTATTTATCTATACAATCTGACTATTGCAGCAATAAATGAACAATTGACTTACAACAACTAATTCGCTTTTCAGTTTTTAAATTATACGTTTGACAACGATTTAAGTGTTTTCAAGACCTGAAAGTTAGATCTCACTTTTCTTTATTTTCCAATTTATTTTTATCATTGAAACATGGACACAAGTATAGCCAAGTTGGTTTTTATTTCTACAGAAAGACAAAAACATATAAATATTTTACAGGGATTTCATATCGTCCTGGGTTTATTATGGAGACGATTTAAAGACTGCATGCCTGTTACAAGACTTACAACACTAAGGTTATTTCATCGCCAGTATATAACAAAGAGGCAATAGTTTATAGTCAGGTTAATACAGTTCAGTGAGCATTACTCATAAACTCGGATGGCAAAAAACAAAAACAAAGACCTGAGTGACGTCATCCTCGAACTATCTATAAACAATAACGTGAATGAAATCGACCTCTGAACATTTTTATACCGCCAAATGGGTGACTAGTTATCGCATGATTTCCTCACCAGTTTATAAATGTTTAAGTTCACACATAGTTTTCTGGATTGATAGTGTGCGCTTGGAACGGACCAACACACAAAACTATATGTAACCTTGAACTTTTATAGTCGGGTTAATACAGTTTAGTGAACGCGGATGGCAAAAAAGTAATAAGAAAGACTAGAGTGACGTCATCTTCGTTTTATCTATTTATTGATCAAGCGGCAGAACAGTGGATATTTTACTTAGTCACATACCATCTATAGTAAAAACCTGTGTCGTTCGCTATGTTTACCAATCACTGCAATATTAACATTATGACGACTGTCCGAGAGGCGTGGTTATCTAAGTGTACAGAGGCAAACCGATTCATATACTATATATAGTATGCGCTTGGCTAAGAAGCTCATAACATTGCCATCCGGAAGTATAACAGACCAACATACAAAACTGTGTGTAACCATGAACGTTTATAGTCGGGTTAATACAGTTCAGTGAGCATTACTCATAACCGCGGATGGCAAAAAACAATAGCAAAGACCTGATTGACGTCATCTTCGATCTATCTATAGAGATAGGCTATGTGCGATGCCATCGTAAAGATATAGCCTGAAACTGACCAAAAAATGACGTCAAAATACCAGTCTTTTGACACAAAAGAAAACAAATTGTGAGTTCTATTCAACAGTTTAACCAATGAAATAACTTGTTTCCTTGAGCTCTACTAACGACAACTCACTCGATGCTACACAAATCTTTTAATGACGTCAAACTGCCAGTCCAAGAGTGTTCTTGTGTCAGGCTATAAAAGATAACGATGGCTGCGCTATGTGGCTAGGTGGTCTAGTGGTATGATACTCGTTTTCGGATCGGAAGGTCCTGGGTTCGAGCCTCGCGCTTGACGCATAGTTGAGTCCTTGGAAAAGGCTCTTTACTCACATTCTCTCACCGTACCCAGGTGTAAAATGAGTACCTGGCCGTTAACAGCGGTGTCTTTGTACGAAAAATTGTAATATCGCCTAACAGGCGGCATGTTCCGTCCTCCATGTTAAATGTTGCTGTTGATCATGGACCCCTTGTAAAGCGCTTTGAGCACATTTAGTGGATATTGCGCTATATAAAGCTATAAAAAAAGCTCAATAGAACGAAGTTGACCTCACGCAGGCCTTTATTCTTGTTTCGTTATAATATGAGTAATTCTCACTAAACTGTATTAACCAGACTATAAACGTTCAAGGTTACACATAGTTTTGTGTGTTGGTCCATTATATAGATAGTATGAGCTTGTGTAAGAAGCTCACAACATTGCAATCCGGAAGTAGAACGGACCAACACACAAATCGTTGTGTAACCTTGAACGTTTATAGTCTGGATAAATGAATAAATAAATAAATAAAATAAAATTCCCTTTATTCATCCCCAAGGGGAAATTTGTCTTTAGGGTCTATTCCAAGGGAAGACTGGAATAACATGGCGTCAGCCGCAGTGCAGCGCCGCAAAGTGAGCTAGGGCGAGGTGACTTGCTCAAGGCCACACAACGAGGCGGGTAGTCGAACTCGGTACCTTTTGGGTACGAAGCAAAGACCGTACCGCTGAGCCATGCTGCCCCTATTTTTATTTATTTATTTTAAAAAAATAATAATAATACAGTTTAGTGAGAAATACTCATAAACGCGGATGGCAAAAAGCAATTAATAACATAGACCCGAGTGACGTCAACTTCATACTATTTCCGAATGGCAATGTTGTGACTTTCTTAGCTAAGCGCATAGCAAAGTGAACTTCATTTATTCAATTACTGGCTCAACCATGATATGGCTGGTGCTTAATGCATCGTTCAGCAACGCATAGTGATTTTTCTTTTAAATAGAATGAAGTTGACGTCACTCAGGTCTTTATTGTTTTTGCCATCCACGTTTATGAGTAATTCTCACTAAAATGTATTAGCCAGACTATAAACGTTCAAGGTTACACATCGTTTTGTGTGTTGGTCTTTCCAGATGACAATGTTGTGAGTTTTTTAACCAAGGGCACAGTATCTATAAAACAGCCTGATATTTTTGTTTGTTACATCTTGTGATGCGATATATATATATATATATATATATATATATATATATATATATATATATTATATATATTATATGTACATATATATATATATACATATATATATATATATATATGTGTGTATGTGTGTGTGTGTGTGTGTGTGTGTGTGTGTGAAAGGGATACGCAAAAAATTGACACCTATCTCTCTCGCCGTCAAGGGATTACGTCTATCATTTCTTGAGCAGTCAATTGGGCATTATTTTTGTTTAATAATGACAAATAGTCTTATTGCGATAAATTTGAAAACCACATTGCTGCAATCAGCTTGAAAAAAAGGAGAACATTGTCGTTGTCTCATAAAAATTGGCTTAGAAATAACCTTTTTTGCAAAAACCTCAGGAAAGAACTTCAGGATCTCATTTAAGGACATGCGTTTTGGAGAGGCAATATCCACCCACTGGTCATTGGACATAATAGGATGGTTTGGTCTCTGTAAAGTGGTAGTCAGCCACAAACGTCTATCTGTTTGCAGGTCTAACCCGAATTATTATGGGCTCGTTGTTGTAATGGAAATACTCTTAAACCAAAGGAAAATGTCCATTGCAACAATGCTAAATCAAGCCCATAATTGCGTTTGGTTATCAGACCTGTCAATACATGCACCCATGAGAGGCCTTACAGCAACTGACTTTGTCAATATGTGTACCAACATTGACTGACGTAAAAGACAATTTTAAAAATAAAATTAAAATTGATAAAAATAACCCATTATTTTCAAAAAATAATCATGTATTTTATTCTGGAAATAAAAAAGGTGGAATACATAATTCACATCATAGATGCACGACAAAAGAAATCTTATTAAGAATCAAGAATGAAAATTCTACCATTATCATGAAATATTATCCAACCAACCACAATGGAAATCAAAGACCATGTGAATATTGTATATCTGAATACTGATTTTGAAGGACTAGTTATTACATTGATTACGGAGAAGAAATGGTCCCAAACATAAATATCAATATTACAATGTTTTGTTGCTTTTAGAGGGTTTTAAACGCTCGATCCACTATTACGTCAATTCAGCGCGAGTTAGAAGGAGGATGAGAGGAAAGTTGTAGATAGGAAGTTCAAAGCACCGAAGAAAAAAGAAGACAAGGCTACTGGGTCAAATAGGGAAAAGAAAATTCCACAAGCAATCCATCGATGAGCAAATTTTGATAATACCTAAAAGTCTTACCCGGTTACAAGCAAAGGATCCCGTTATGAATGATACACACAAATGTTTACAAAGTATAATGTACAATATACTGTATTCAAAACTAATCATTATTGTAGAAAATAACAGAAACAGAGATGATTTACATTACAAGGAAAAATATGTCATCTCTCAAAAAGGTACTATACATTTGACTGTCTCGACGTTCCCCGCCAGGACCAAGAATGTTTGTTTGTTTTTAAGGGTTTTACGGCGCTTGCAACACATTTAGGTTATATCAGCGCCAGTAAAAATGAAGAAAATGGGATAGTAAAAAGTTCTAGAATTACAATTAAAGTTGCCAAGAAAAAGTAAGACAAAGGGGAACTGGGAACAAATATGGATCATATAGATTCCAAGAGCACACCACCTATGTACTTAGTTTGAGATCACCTATAAGTCTCATCCAAACACAAGCACAAGATCCAACAAAGAGATTATACTCAAATGCTTACATTATCCATTCAAAATAACAAATATAATCATAATACATATCAATAACAGAGAGATGATTTACAAGGAAAAAAATACCATCTCTCAAAACAATAATTATGCATTTGACTGTTTCCCTCCCAGCCAGGACTCCGGCTAGGGCCAGGACAAAACCAAGTAATTTCATTCCAATACAAAGACAGAAAGCATATTGGAAAACAGGTATAAGGGGAAAGAAGACACAGTAAGTACCTCCCTGCCCACTATGGGAGGTCAGGAACCCCACCCAGCAGGACCAAGAAAAAAAAACAACAAACTAACAAACAAACCAAGCAATCTTAAACCAGAACAAAGACAGAGAGCAACATGGAAAGGAAAAACAGATATGGGGGGAGGGAGGATAGAAGACACAGCAAACGACCTCCTGCCCACTATGGGAGGTCAGAAGACCCTACCCAGTCGTATTAATTATAAATTCAAAATGACTCTCTAAATGAATTTATAAAAATTAAAAATTGTGAACTCCATCACCAGTTATTCAATACAGTCACTTTTTTTTTCTCAGAAAAGGTCCCAAATGCGAACCGATGATAACCGAAAGTTTTATGAGCTCATTATTGTTATGGAAATACTCTCAAACCAACGCGAATTAGTCTCCATTAAAATAAATGCTAAATCAGGCCCATATTGCGTTCAGTAATCAGACTACATAAACTCAAAATGACTGAAATAATAAGACCATTTAACATCATCTCCAGTTATTCGCACAATAACTTGTTCTTTCTGATTTTAGACCATGAAAAAAAGCCAACCAAACAAAACAAACAAACAAACAAACAAACAAACAAAACAACAACAAAAAAACATCAAATCGCGAGGAGGGAATGAAAGTGAGGTAGATATCATGAATGATTCCAGACAAGATGAAAATCTGATTTATGTTTAGTTAAGCTCTTAGGCAACAGAAGAAAATGTTCGCATACATGGCTTCATAAAATTGACCATAAACAAAAACAATAGCAATACAAAACAAACACAAATATATAGAAAACATAATAGAAAACAGAAAAATAATAAAAATACAGTGGTTTCAACCAAAGTAGCCCCCATGGTCGTAAAGCAAAATAAAGGGGCACATAGGCAGAACTGGCTTTCAGATGAAATTGCATCCTTAAGTTGCAAATTTCTGTGTATTTAATCAAGTCTGGTCTTTTTATCCTTCATAGATTCGTTTTATTCGCGATAAATGTCTTTTATTTGCACAATGACAATGGCAAGTATTTAGTTAATTTTTCTTTGACTATGCTTTAAAAAATCATAAATCTATTCCCTTACACCTTTTTGTCATTAATACAGGTAACAAATACACTGAAACGTTGCCAATAACAAATGAACATAGTATTCCATGTTATATGTAAACAGTAGCAGACTTTATCACGAATCGAAATTTATTGCTTTGCGTTTGTTGGCATTTTCGAAATCTCGCCCCTTCAATGCTTGAAGTTAACTTTTCTCACCGTCTCCATCCGAACTGTTCAAGAAAAAACCATATCATAATTCTAATCTACTAAGCGAGTAAAAGAAAATCAAAGATAACGCTTGCGCAATCAAGGGCCCATTTTATCTTGCCCTCTGATCCATTTTAAGTGCTTAAGTGGCCAGTTAAAACATATGGAAATGTTTTTGTTTGTTTTGAAGGGTTTTAGGGCGCTTGAAACACAGTAAGGTCATATCTCACACGAATTGACACCACAAAAAAAATGTTTTAAAATATCGGAATAACAAAAACAAAAAAAATTGTGAACAACAAACACAATTTTAAAAAATACATATCAATCATCTTTTAAGTCTAGGGAAATGTCAGTTATCCATTGTGATTAGAAAGCATTGCAAATTTCAGTTACATATAGCCCCGTCATTACCAACATGATGGGCTATCTTTTCTGTCATATACATTTACTCTTTGCATTCAAATGTCAATAGATAAAAGGTACACAGTAATTTCTTTGGCTCCACTTGCATATAATTACCTCCCTACAATTAAATTACAAGTTGCTCATGGTAATGACACTGAACATATAAGCACTTCCTTCATGTGATAAGGTGAGCTAAAGGATCCTGATCCTTAACACAGATTGTTACATAGCAATGTGATTTATTGTTATTGGTTTTGAGTTATAATGTGTCATTCTAGCTTTCATGCTTGCTACAGGCAACAAACCGGCCATATTTGTATGGAAAAATAATGCATCATAATATATTCTTTTTATCTGATAAACCATGGTCAAATTTACATTTTCCATGTTTATGAATTAAACAGTATCATATAATCCCATCCTTTAAAAAAGTCTTGAATCAAAATATAATCAACAAACAATAGTTAAGTATCACATTCACAAATTTGTTAATTTGGATTAAATCAAACAAATTACCTGGATTTTAGAAAGAGCATCTTTCGATAAAAAACAAAAAAAAACAAAAAACAAACCCCAATTAAATAAGACCTGAATTAATAGCCATAAGACGATTTCATTTTGATCAACCATATTGCTTATTGATTCAAGTCTTTGCAAAAACAAAAAAAATCAGTCTTGCAACAACAATATTCTTCACTCTATATAAGTTAATACATTTTAAAATATGTTTTAAAAATAAATGTAAAATTACATGACATTGTAAATATATGAGCATTGAAATCAACGTTTTAAAAAAACGAACATATATATCACAAAACTCTCAATCATGATGTATATAAAAAACACTAAATAAATTAATAAACGGGCACCAATGATATAATTATAATCTCTGTACATTGTTTAAAACCTCAACACCTTCCAACTATATAAGTGCATTCTGCTTTTAATCAACAAGTTCAGCACAGTACAATCAAACAATTATTTCAATTTTACAATATCAGTTAGGCTGTACACATTTTAGCTATAAAATATCTATAAATCAAAGAGGTTAGAAAATTAGAAGAGATCTTAATCTAGCTGTAAATAAATAAAATGTTTTCGGGTCAAAATGAAGAAAAAAAAGTGTTTTGCCACTGTACAGCAGAGTAAGTCATGCAGAATTTGTTAAAACAACATTCTGACCATCGTTGTTGCCATAAAAAATTTAGAAAAAAATAAATAAAAATGAAATAAAAATCCAGGACGAGATGGGGAAAATTCATGCACAAAAACAAAAAATGTTAGAAAAATCCATTCTCATGTCAAGCAGTTAATAAAACATCCAGAACACTCGCACTTGTGAGAAAAAGGAGAGAAATCGAATCTGAAATAATTAACAAAAATCCAGGACTCAAACAGGGGTAAAAAAAAAAGTGAGACAAATCCAGTCTGACAGGTAAAGAGTAAGAAAATTAAAGAGTAAGCTACTGGTCATTCATGAAAAAGACATATGCTGTATAAAAGACGCCATGCGAACGTGCTACATATTATAACGTGGAAAACCTAGTAACAATACATTTTGTGTTCAAACGCTTATTCAGCAAACAACTGAATAAAATTACTTCAAGGTTTTCTTAAAAAGAGCTTCATACATTCCATAGCTCTTGTCAAGTAAATCAAAGATTTATCTCAAGAATGGTAGAATATATAAAACATTCTTTAACACTAACATATTTCTTCAGAATTGAAAAATATAAAATAAACCACTTATTGTGAAAATGCATATTCTCACAGTTTTGTCAGAACGCATTAAAAAGAAAAGATTTTGTGTGAAAGTGTATTTGTATGTGTAGGGTGTGTGTGAGAGTGTGTGTGTGTGTCTGTGACAGACAGACAGACAGACAGACAGATAGAGTACAATTCAGTTGGTTTATTTGAAGAGGAAACGTGAATCATACAATTTAAAAAATATATTTTAAAAAAGAACATACTCCTTCAACTTTAAACTAATTGTCAATTTCAAGTGCCGATAACGAAGTATATTCAGACATAATATGGAAATTTTCAACAAACTACTGAACAACTTGCAGTTTACTCATAAATAATAAAAGCATGTTTCTGGATATAAAACATTTACACTTATGCAAAACAAATGGGAATTGAATATAATATTACAGAAAAATGGTCGAAATACCATAAAAATTAAGTATTATCCCTCATACACATTAATTATTGCTATTAATAGAGGATAAAATCCGACCTGCCTAGTCCAGTGCACTAAATTTAGTTGTGGGGTAGCGGTAGCTTGGCTCAGCGATACAGTCTTTGCTTTGCACCCGAAAGGTACCGAGTTCGATCACTGCGCTGTGTGGCCTTGAGCAAGTCACCTCACCCTAGTTCAATTTGCGGCACTGCACTGCGGCTGACACATGGGTTATTCTAGTCTTCCATTGGAATAGACCCTAGAGATAGATAGCCTACCATACATGGCAATTATGAAATTATGATCGTATCAATGATTTTACCTTGTGCAAAACACTAGAATCAGAGGCACAGTGCAAACACAATTACGTATTTCAAAGACAATCAATTTATATGATCGATGCGAGACATTCCATCCAGTTGGACAAAGGTGTGAGAGAGAGAGTCTATTTAAAAGCTCTGTATGAAGTTGTTTGATAGCTATGTCTGCAAGATATACTATTCCATTTTAAACATGATATGCGTGGCGATGAACAAAATTTTCGAACAGATTGTTTATGTTGCTCTTGTTAGTACTCGACGAAACTATATCAGGTTATTGAATGGAGATAGAGGATATCAGAGGGGAGTTTTAAATAATAGTACTTCTTTTACAGAATAACAGGTTATCAAGTAAACTGGGTTATTAAGTGATGACCACTGTATTTTGTCATTTCAACAAAAACAAACAATTTATGAAAGGTTTATCATATTTGGGTTTACAATTTATGCAGTCTTCGTAAACATCAATTTATAATATTCATATGCCAGATATGTAATCTATCTTTTCTTGTTTCACATGTGCCAGTTTTACAATCTATCTATTGTTTCATAAACATGTCAAGTTTACTTCAGACCAAAAGGCTTATATGCATTTGAAACTTGGAAGAATATTCCAATCAATGGTTGTAAGTGATGGCACTCCTTTAGAGCTTCTCAAACTTCACTTATTGGTATGAGCCATGACTGTCTTTGATAAGGGTGAATTTGTCTATGATTTTGCCGTCCTGGTGATAAAAAATAAAAATGTATGAACAATAGGTCATATGGTGGATAATGGATGGTTTCATATGATAACTGGACATAACGATTTAACAGATGTGGATTAATGAATGGACAAATAATAAATAAGTGAATATATGGATGGATAGATGGATGGATGAGAACATAAACAAATAATATAGGCTTTGGTTTTTACTTTTTGATATTCCAGAACGCCTTTATAAATATATCTACCAATGCATTGTGGCTCTTATTAACCCAAGACTCAAAAGATAAAAGGAAATGATTATATTATAATATTGCCACCTACTTGATCATCAGATACTTGTTCCACTGTCAAGTGTGTTTTGTTGAAGAACCTCATCTTTGTGTATCCATAATCGCTGGAGTGGAAGGCTGACCATGGTGCTGGATGCTTCCGGAAATATTCATGACGCTCACTGCAACCCTGAAAGAGATAAAAATAAAAATAATAGCCAAAGTTAGATAAATTTTCTCCTTTTATGTTTTTAAAAAGAATAAGATGCATTGATCTCAAAAACAAATTATAGAATGGTCCGCTAGATTCTTAAAGTAAATTCATAGCATTTTCACAAGTTTCAAGGTTGGCCCAAGTCTCAAGGTCAATAAAGTCATAAAATCATAATTCATAGCATTACACAAGATTTAAAAAAAAACTCTATAAGCAACGATTTATTATAAACATTTTTATTATACTTGGCAAGAGCTACATATTTGAAATTTTTAAAATTCGTAGACTCCAAGAGAAAAATAAAAGTTACAATAAAAATAGCTTTACAAATTATAATTTGCCCTCAGCATAGTCCTGACTATAGGTTCTCTGGAATGATACTTTCCTTTTCAATGCTATTTATTGAGTCAGACACATTTGCAGCTCTGTAGCCGCATCAATTCGTACTTCTACGAATTTTTCGTAATACCAGGCAGGTCTACTTGTGGCATCAGCAATATGTCTTGTCTTCAACATACAATGCTGAGCATGGTCAGTGACCAAATGTTTTACAAACAGATCGATAAAACTTAGCACATGGATTGTGTCCTTGAGTACAGAACTTTATACAAACTTTATATGCCCATATTTCCTCCATTAAGGTGTAAATTGGTACCTGGCTCGGGGCAGGAATGGAGATTTTATAATTGTTAACACAAAATGGGGGCCTACCGGGTGTTTGTACTGAATAAAATGAAAATGTATATCCTTGTGATCTTCCGAAGGAAAGAATGAGCATTGTGAAGTGTAGTGGACATTGTGAAACCACGAAAATGCTCCATATAAGATGCATATTTAATCATCTACTTATTTGTAACATTTACACATATTATTAATATTGTTGAAAATAATTTTTTGGGAATTGAACTGGACTATGACGAAAAGAAATAAATAAAAAGAGTTTGTGAGGCAGTTCGAGTTTGCATCAAAGACATGCTATCTGGTTAAGAAAGAAAATATGATACAGGCATCTGAATCTGTCACTACTATTTTACTAGCAACGACTTGTATACCGAGTCTGTTGGTAACACATGTTAAAAAAGTTTAAGAATCTTCCTAATAAGATTTTTGTTCATTCATGGGTATTGGCAGGTATGTCAATAAGATAAAGAGTATAACTTGCAAAGGCCAAAAAAATAAAACAACAAGCAAACGAACAAACAAACAAAAAAAACAAAAACAATTATAAATAATGTCTTACTTACAGCTGATCCAGTGATGATGTGGGTTACACCCTTAGGATTAGTGTAGGGGAATTGGTAGCTGCCATTCTTAACCTCCTTGTTGTATACCGGCCACAGTCTCTCATAAGAGTGTTCATGACCCCAAAGGGACACATCTACACCAGTATTGTAAAACAAATCCTCAAGTCCTTTGATGTGAAGGAGAGGGACTCCAACTCGAACCTTGAATTAAATTTTAAAGAATATATTATTGACTCTCTAGCGATGGGTTCCAATTTACTCTAGCATGTCATCAAGTCTTACCATATTCACACATAGAACAATAACAGTGATGATGTGCAAAGGAAGAAATTATGATTAGAAAGAAATTCAATCTCGACATTAAAAGGTTAACTGATATCAATATCGGCTGTAAGTTAATGTTCATAAATTACTTATCTAGATATTGCATGTAAAATAATTTTTAATGCATTTTTCAAGCTAAAGTAAAAAGGCAGGTAATAGAGAAGCCATGTTGTCCAGCATAAAGAGATAATAAATCTTAAAATTGATTGCAAACTTAGGAAACTAACAATTTGATGGAATTGTGATAATGAAATCACGTTCTCTCAATGACCATGTCTAGACGATGCTTTTTATATTTAAGTCTGTTAAGAAATCCTAACTTTTCTCTTGTTATGTTTGAAACCAGCAGATTATAAGGTAGGTAGCCAAGCAAGCCTGACAGGGAGATGAAGGGTAAAAGATTAAAATAAATCGCATTTAAATATCATCAAAATCTATTTCTTTTCCTTTTACAAATAGTTAATGACTCAATATGTTATTCGCTCAAGAAATATGGATTTTTGAAAATGAAACTTGTAAATCTGACATGTTCTTTGTGAAACACCAGTAAAACAAGTAAACAGAGAAGAAACACTATAAAATTGGGTTGAAATCATTTCAGAAAAAAAACAATAACAAAACAAACAAAAAACACAAAAAAACCGTAGACATTATTACAATGTCATATAGCTCACAAATGAAAAAAATATCATTTTAAGGACATCTTTCAGTCATACTACTACTACTACTACTACTACTACTACTGCTGCTGCTGCTGCTGCTGCTGCTACTGCTACAGCTACTACTACTACTACTACTACTACTACTACTACTACTACTACTACTACTACTACTACTACTACTACTACCTCTACTAATACTTTCTTATCTTATCTTATCTTACTAAAGGCTTAATAGAAATTATCCTTTAAATGCCTTATACAATAGTTTATAATTACAGAATCTCATATAGCCTGTATTGTATCATTCACAGACAGTTTTACACAACTTTGAATGTCAGGAAAAATGTATCAATCGAAAAATACTATCATAGAGTATTACTGGTAATTGAAAACTGGACAAGATCGAATGAATCATAAATGTATAAAGTTCATTGTACAATGACATATTAATGACAAAAATAACAATGAAAGCAACAACGATAATAAAGCATACATTAGTCTCTGATAAATTATGATTTTACATTGTTTCAGACGTCATGCATTTTACTGGTCAACATTTACAAACCAGTCTACAAAATCATGAAATTAATGGAAACATTTATATATCCACATGACAATTTAAAGTTTAAAAGATAAATAAATAAATGGATAAAAAACTAAAGAAACAAACAAAATAATAATAATAATAATAATAATAATAATAATAATAATAATAATAATAATAATAATAATAATAATAATAATAATAATAATAATAAAATAATAATAATAATAATATAATAATAATAATAATAATAATAATAATAATAATAATAATAATAATAATAACAATAATAATAATAATAATATGAAGGAGTGCAAAGTGATGATGGATCAGCACTCTAGCAGGAAAGGCACCACCACCATAATTATCATCATTATAGCCATCTAGTACAAAATCTACTGCAGATACTGACAACCATAAAAGTCTACACTTGTCCATCTGCCAGTTTGCACCAGATTAAAGGGATTCTTGTCTTTCTGATCAATTACAGATTTTGTGTATTGATCATTCGTTGCCATCCCATTCCTATTTTTCCAATCATCCAAATCCTGACAGTGAAATATTTTGCAAACATGGTCTAAAATTTTATTTGCCTTTGTTGACTTTTTACATTCAGTGCAGCACAAAAATCGTAAACATGTAAATCTCGACATCAAGGAACTCTCAAACAAATGTAAATTCTCAACTTTAATCCCTCTGTTTTCATTGTACTGGCAACATGAAAATCTCGAACACTATCCACTAAAACAGAAATCTCTAACAAAATGGACTTTAACTTTCGCATTTGTTGATTAAATTCTTTTGCCTCATGTTTATATTGAACAGAAACGAGAAACTGCCATCGCTCTCTATGTGGTATTATTTAATGCTTTAAGTGTACATGTGTGGCACATATGTGTGTGTGTGTGTGTGTGTGTGTGTGTGTGTGTGTAGGGGGGGCGGGGGTGCAAACCATGCTTGACAAGTGTCTGATGCACACCACGCCTCACTCTAATGTGTACCAGTACCAGCGGGGGCTAGCGAGGCTATGATGACCTGAGGCTGTTACTTTTATTATACTAAAATCAAAGAAGTGATTAGGGGTGGAATGAGAAGAAAGGCGTGAGAAAGATAAGTGAAGAGTGGTAGGGATTAGGACCTGGATTTCTAGATTAAAGACGTGGCATGCTGAGTATGTAATCAACATATTGTACACCATACCTAATGCACGACTAAATAAACCCTTACCAGACTTTCATCACTAGCACAATCATCATTGTCATTGTTAGAGCAGTACATGGGTCGGTGTCCAAATGTGACAATCCATGGGCGTCTAGTTCGGTTTTCTGGGTGGTTTGCTTCCTGAGGACATTATTATTTAATATAAAGGTTTTGTTATATTTTACTTTATACACCAATAATCTACATATTATTACCGTGATCCAAGCTCCTAAGAATAAAATAAAAGTAACTGGACAACACTTTCTAGATAATGTTTGAAAAAGAGCTCTAAATTTTAAGTTCATTTCCTATATGTCAAAGGAAAATGTTTTTTATATAGCCATTTCCAAAGGCAGATTACCAGTGCGTCTATAGGCAGGTTGCAACATTTAATGTAAAGGTAATCAAATTCAGAATCAGTTACATACAGCAGACTATAAATAGAAAAAATTAAAGGGGAATGAAAATATGCATGTGATATGGATCAAACAACTGAGCAAACTTTACCATCAAATCTTTCTCTAACCAGTCATACTGATTTAAAATGTGTTCGAGCAATTCGCATTGACAACGAGGAGCTAGAAGTCACTGATCACTTAACACTACGTGTGCAGCAACTGCAGTAGAGACTGCCATGCAAACGATTGGGCAGCTGAGTCACACCCATCGCTGCTCTCATCTAGACTGATGAGACCAAAATCACACAGAGCGCAAATCATCATTTCTTGAGACGGACGGATGCCTACTAATTTACATTTGCATACTAACGCCAATAAAACAAGGGTGTCAATGGCGAGGGGGAGGGGGGGGGGGTGATGAAAATATGCATGTGATATGGATCAAACAATTGAGCAAACTTTACCATCAAATCTTTCTCTAACCAGTCATACTGATTAAAAATCTGTTGGTAGCCGTAGTAAGGAAAGTACAAGAATTCAGTGGAGAATGATATGAAATGCACTGGGCCCATGTTGAAACTGAAATGAAAACAGGATTATTAAATTATGCATATACTTTAAAAATGCTGGATGAAGGGTAAGAGTTCAATAAAATGCCTAGGAATTGGAGATTGTCTAAAGCCTGAAATATTGAAATTACGAAATTGACAAATTGTAGAATAGAAATCTATGTATGTATGTCACTGTGAACAATGCATGCTGCGTAGTCATAATATCATCATTTTGATACCGTCCCTATTACTCTGTAAGTGAAAATAATAGGATCTGATGGCAGATTTGAGTGGTTTAAGAGTAGATTATGGCTGTATACATTTCATTACCTTTCTTTAAGTATAATAATCTATATCATAACTATGCTGTATTGTTTTGATTTTTGTCATATTTTTATTACATATTTGTCAATATCTAACCTCACTTTTAAAATAAGAAAAAAAACGAAAAAATTGGTAATTTTTTAACATTTCTTTTTGTAAATCTAAATATACTTCCTTCCTAATTATAAATATAATTATTTGATATTAAAAAGAAACGAATTACCTGTAGTACATTTTCTTGTTATCATTGGGCATGTTGAATCTGTTCCGGTAATTTGAAAAATTGCTGAAATAAAAAAGAAGAAAAGAAATCAATGTTTAAACCAGTAAAACCATTACGACTTGTGAAATTATAAAGCTATGAAGAAAATGTGAATGTGTTTTGCTATAAGACCAGATAAGATTAGTTTTACAAATTAAGTTCTGAATATCTAAAGTCAATATCAAAATTAATATGAATATTAATCTTTAAAATGTGATTCGACGAGTCAAATTCTAATTAATGGTGAGCTGCAATGAACTAGATGAAGGGAATTGAATTAAAATTTTAAATGATCAGAAATTAGGAAAAACAAAGGGTTTTTATCGGTTAAAGAAACAAAACTCCTCCCTCAAATATACCCATTAATTTTAACTCAGATGTTATATGGCAAATTTAAATTTGAACTTTAAGCTTCAGCTGTACCTCAACATTATAACATTTTGAGACAATTTCAAGAATAATAATTCTTTTTTTCCTCTCTCTCTCTTTCACAATTTATAACAAAAATGATTATTATCTACAAAATGTGGTACAAACTCAATACTTACTAATTATTTTCATGGTTGCCTACACAGGTCATGTAAGGCATATTGGCTGCCACTGGTTGAATCAGTTCCATGTAGGCATCTCCTATTTTGCCATTATCCTAGAATTAAAAGATTCAATTACAAATATTTGATATGATATTCAACCCGACTATATATTTGAAAAGAAGTCAAATGCATGAACTAGTAAATAATATTGTATACACAATTTCTTTTACTCAGATTCTTTCTCTAGTGTTCACATGAAAGAGGCATTCAAGCAAAGTTGTTTGATTTCATCCATATTGAAATTATTCTTAACATTACCCTTATAAATAATGTAGGAAGAGAAATGTTATTTTTTACACACCATCTCCAATTAAATGTCCCTATGATAATAGTCAGATTAAAGGTTTTAAATAAGACTTACAGTGTTAATAACGGATCAGAAATTTTCATAAACATTTCCTATGGAGAAAAAAAAGCAAGAAATAAAAAACCCAACAATAACAAAAAGTAACAAACACAGAAATAAAAACATCAAAAGGAATCATATCTATAAATTAAATTCTAAACTTGACATGTAATTAAAGGGCATAATTTGAGAAAAAAGTAGTAGTAGTGGAAGTAGTAGTAGTAGTAGTAGTAGTAGTAGTAGTAGTAGTAGTAGGAGGGCTCCTCCTCCTCGAGATGTTTACATCTGAAAAAAATTACATCACAATATACTCACTTTGTCCAAGTCATATGCAAAATCACCTGAAATATATTTTTAAAATGTTCTGAGAATTTGCAACTTTCAGGGGGGGAAAAATTGGGTATTAAAATGTACACATCTAAACCAATATTATATTTTTTTTTTCTAGGATAGCAAGAAGGAAATCCTAACTAATGAAAAAATAAAACAGTCGTATTTGTAGAAATTGTAAATCAAATTATAGAGTTAAAAAAGTAAGGTGTATATACATGAAATCTCTGTACAACCTCCTACAGATTACATTTTTAAATGTAAGATTACATTTTTGATAACTTATCCTTGAACATAAATGCTTATTGACTCACACTCAGATCTACATGTCACATTTTTCTAAAATCCAGTTTAGCGAAATTCTAAATACAGTCCACTCGGGATATTTGCAACTCTGTTAATCGCAATTTTCGGTTAATCACAACATTTCCCAAAAAATTGCATCAAACTTCAGTTAATCGCAACAAATTTTTGATCTTAAAAAGTGCCAAATTCAAGAAATCAAACAAAATATTATGTTTAAATTTAAACATTGGTGAAATCATGACAGGTTTAAGAATCGAGAGTGAGCGTGACTTAATGCTACAGTATTGTGTCACACTCAAAAAGAGGCAAAAGAGGCAGGGCTTTGCAGTATGGGTTTGTGATGTCATCTGTGACTATTAAATATGAGGCGAGGGGGCTGGGAATAGTCTAAACGACAGGTAGATAATGACAGTCGTAAAGAGAGACTGACCGATATCCTTTGTTTTGGGATTGACAACTGTGCATTGTGACCAACGGGTTTGGTGAGAGCTTATTGTCTCTCAACATGGCTAATCTCTTTGACTCTTACAAATGTTGAGAATGAAAGAGTGAAAGTTAATCCAATCTGAATAAGATGTCGGCTTGCATCAAAGCTGTTTTTGCTTGTCAAAATCTATACAAGGCTGCCATATGTTTTTTTGTTTTTTTCAATCAAATTGCTCAGTCTATGGCGGACTAATAACAATGTTTACAACAACTGGTTAGTGTTTACCATATATTGTAAAATGTTGTAATAGTGAACAGGAAACTCAACTTCAGTTAATTGCAACTTCGGTTAATTGCAACACTTTCGCTGATCCCAAGGTGGTGCGATTATCCGGATGAGACTGTACCTAGAACTTTAAAGCACAGAAATTATCTATTTCTTTTTTTTGATAAGACATGAATGCAATAGATTTATCTTTAGAGCTCTTTTTTCACCTTTTAATCATCTCTATCTGCTTCAAAAGTAGTTTATCTGAAAATTCGAATATAAGAATTGTACTCAAAACTCTTACATGAAAGTACCATCAATACTCACCAACATGAATCAAAGCATCATACATTCCCTTCACGGCTTCAGCCTCAATTCTGGGCCATGACTGAGCATTTGCATACCCCATATCGCCGATGACGACCAGACTAGGTCCCCAGTCCTCACCCTTTGGCATCGTCTTGAAGCCGAAAATCTCAGACCAGCCATCTGCACAACCTACAATATAGACTGAAGAGAAAGAAGTAGCTTGTCTAATAATAATATAATTAATGCAGACGATAATGCAGATTGCACTTTAAAAACTAAGTGTGTCTATCCATATAAAGGACATTTTCTTAATAGATTCTTTATTGTAAGAGCATTGTAGCCTACAATATTTCTTTTATTATTTATCACTTATATCCAGAGCCTATATTAGCATAGCTTATAATTTAACATTAGTTTGACAGTGAGAGAAGTATTATTTTATCGAACAAAGAGTGTTCCACTATTATTTGATAGTATGAGAACAAACTTAATCTTTTGGAGTTATTTTGTCAAGCAGAGAAAATGGCTATATTATCAAAACTTCTCATAACACGAAAGTGAGAAGTTTATCAAGGTTGTAAAGTGTTATATCAAAACACATCCTTAAGTTTTCTAAAAACGTTATATTAATATCATGCACTACGCCAGTCATCAGGATATAAAATTAAAAGAACACTTGACTGATGAAAGAAAATATGTGGGTCACTCAAGCATAACCAACTAACCTAAAATACAAGGTCATTAACAAGAAGAGGTTTTTTTTTTTGAACGGTTTTTCGAAAACCTGCCTGTTCGTCCCGCAGTTTAGCATCTGTTGCATTCTTAATTCTCTCTAAAATAATACGGTTGAAAACCTTTCCTGGGATAGAAAGAAGAGTGATGCCTCGATAATTATTACAATTACTGAGGTCCCCTTTCTTTGGAAGCTTGATAAGATGTCCTTCCTTCCAATCCTTTGGAATATCCCGTCATTCCAGATTCTCTCAAATAGTGGTGCAGGGCCTCAGCATTTCTTTCCGCATCAACTTTTAGAGCCTCCGGTGGAATCTGGTCTGGTCCAGCAGCTTTCCCCCTTTTCATCTTGTTAATGGCACCCACAATCTCTGCTATCGATGTGGATCACAGAGGATATAGTCCTTAATCACTTATATGTAAATAACTGTTACTTCAGTTGACAACGACCCAGGAAAGAGGATATACAGAGTAACCTGATAAATAGCAAAATGGTTAGGTTTTTGTTTGGTGCATTGTTCATCTAAATCAATTACTGGTTGCCAATAAATGTTAAGGACAGTAGAAATAATAAACAAACAAACGAAAATTTGGGATCAGCGAAAGTGTTGCAAACGAAAATTGATTTTTTTAAAATACAAAAGCTTCCAAAAGGAATAAAATGTGTGCCAAGGAACATTGAATCTTCTTCTTCATCCCCCCCCCCCCCCCCATCAACAACAACAACAATAAACAACAACAGAATTCATAGCTAATATAACAGCATGAGTTCAAAATACCATAGTCGATGTCTTCTTACATTTCGTGAAGGATAATGTGTAGAATAATGAAACACAATATGTTTCCGCAGTTATACTTGGTTGAACTGAATCTGGTCCATTAAAGATTCTGTATTTTTCCAGGAGTGACAGGAATGTATTTTCCTTAATCATTTGATTTTGTTGGACCAGAAACTTATACTTCTGGATATGTACATTGATTTTGGGAATGTATACCTATGAAAGACGAGTTATGCTTATTTATCCAAAAAATCATTATCTCTAAGTTTCAATCATCTAGTAAACACTGACAGAAGAGGAATTTATGGAAAAAATACAAGCACAAGATGAAGATGAATAAAAACAAATGAGAGATGACAGTGTATGCAATGACCTACTAGGTCGTCAACTCAAAAATTGCAAGAGGAGACTGTGACTCTATCAATGATTGGATACACTATTCAAAATACTTCAGAGTTTTCTAGGGAGAATACAAAATCTTTGTTCTGAATGAGAGACATACTATTTACAGTCTTCATTCACAAAGGATATTAAGCAAACGAGCCTTATATATACATTATGCTAATGGAGGATAAGGTCACTCGACCTCTATAAAAAGAAAACATAAAGGTTATTTTACAGTAAAAGTAAAATACTTTTCAATCAGTTTGTGAGTATAACAAATGACTTACAATAATATGCATTTGCCGTTAAGTTAGTCAACTCAACACGATGAATATATTGGACACGTTTCTCTTTGCCTCCATCAGTGAATTTAGAGCTGATTCCTGATTGTGTTTGATTGAGACCATAGATTCCATACTTGACAACAGACTGATTGGTATCTTTGACAGTGCTCCATGTGATTATCATTTTAGTCACAGCATCTGAAGAAGAAAAAAATGAAATTAAAAAAGTATATTTTTATAATGCGAATCCTTAATAATGTGATGGCTGTGGTTCACTCAAGGAATTTACCAAATGGAAACCGTACGGTGCTCTTATTGGCTAACCAACCAGCGGCCTCGATGAGAAAAATATCCGCCATTTTGTTGTTGGCTGGGAATCGCGTTACTATAGTAAACAAGCGCTGATCGGCCGTTCATGAAAACAAGTTGCTGCTCGCTCGTTTAACTCAAAATTATTCAAAACGATCTCTCTAAAATGATATAAATGTGACTTCTTAAGGTTTTCTTCACGGTCAAAACCACACAACATTCTATTAATGATTACGTCCGAGGCAAAAAGGAATATTGACAGGTCGACCGAGAGTTGAACTCGTGAGACGACAAACATCAATGCGAAGTGTAGCGAGAGTCAAGCTATTGTTTGTCTTGTCCTATTCTATATAGAGAAAAGGATAAATAGTATAGCCTCGTGTGTGAGTGGTTGCGTGTCATAGTCTTGTTTTTAAATTGTTTCTGTTGTTTATGTGTGTAGTGATGACTCTCTCACACTCAATTTCAATGCCGAAAGAGGAATTCCCGCACACAAGAAAGGGGAATTGGGGTGGTATTTGGCATACATATTGTATAGTATCTAGTTCTAAATAGATAACTGATTAGAATTATATTATGATATATAAACACAATGCCAAATACAATTCCGAAGTTTCCTTATTTCAAATGAAGCAAAGCTCCAAAACCTAATGGTAGTGATTGTAGTACTGAGTGTTAGTGAGGTGATGTGGTGTTGGTGGTGGTTGTAGTTGTAGTAGTAATAGTGATGATGATGTGGTGGTTGTGATGATTGTAGTTGTAGTAGTAGTGGTAGTGATGATGATGTGGTGGTGGTTGTAGTAGTAGTGGTAATGGTAATGATATGGTGGTGGTGGTGGTTGTAGTAGTAGTGGTCGTGATGATGATGTGGTGGTGGTGTTTGTAGTAGTAGTGGTAATGATGCGGCTATGTGGTCTAGTAGTATGACACTCGCTTCCGGATCGGAAGGACCTGGGTTCGAGCCTCGCGCTCGGCGCATAGTTGAGTGCTTGGAAAAGGCTCTTTACTCACATTCTCTCACCGTACCCAGGTGTAAAATGAGTACCTGGCCGTTAACAGAGTTGTCTTTGTCCGAAAAATTGTAATATCGCCTAACAGGCGTCATGTCCCGTCCTACATGTTAAATGTTGACCAGGGACCCCTTGTAAAGGCTTTGTGCACATTTAGTAGATATTGCACTATATAAAGCTCAATTTAAAAAAAATATATATTTCAATGATGATGATATGGTGGTGGTGGTTGCAGTAGTAGTAGTGGTAGTGATGATAATGTGGTGGTGGTTGTAGTTGTAGTAGTAGTGATAGTGATGATGATGTGGTGGTGGTTGTAGTAGTAGTGGTAGTGATGATGATGTGGTTGTGGTGGTTGTAGTAGTAGTTGTAATGGTGATGATATGGTGGTAGTGGTGGTTGCAGTAGTAGTGGTAATGGTAATGATATGGTGGTAGTGGTGGTTGTAGTAGTAGTGGTAATGGTAATGATATGGTGGTGGTTGTAGTAGTAGTGGTCGTGATGACGATGTGGTTGTGGTGGTTGTAGTAGTAGTGGTAGTGATGCTATTGTGGTGGTGGTTGTAGTAGTTGAGGTAGTGATGTGGTGGTGGTTGTAGAAGTAGTGGTGGTGGTGGTTGTGGTAGTAGTGGTAATGATGATGATATGGTGGTGGTGGTTGCAGTAGTAGTGGTAGTGATGACGATGTGGTTGTGGTGATTGTAGTAGTGGTAGTGATGATGATATGCTGCTGGTGGTGTAGTAGTAGTGGTAGTGATAATGATGTGGGGCTGGTGGTTGTAGTAGTAGTGTTAGTGATGATATTGTGGTGGTGGTTGTAGTAGTAGATGATGTGGTGGTTGGAAAACACATTACAGGTTATTATAATACATGATTACACACATTCTCTAACTTCATTTTTTGACAGCTTCGTTGTGCCATAAATATACGCAACAGTTCTGAAACATTTTATTGTGGATTTTGATATTGTTTGTTGTTTTTCTTGTGTCGTTATGTTGACATAGATACCGAATGAATGGTAATTACTACATTCTCAGCCAACAACAAAATGCTGAATGCTTTCATTGGTGGACACTTTTTAGGCTTCGTATGTATTCTCATTCGTTTAATTCTATGGGTTCACTTCAACTTTAAAAGAAGGTCCCAAGTTCAACCACAGGCTAGGCACGCACTCATGCCATGTGGGAAAAGCTACAATTATTTTCTCTCTTATTTTTTTCAAGACATTTAAAACTTAAAGATTCCTACATTCTAAAACAGTTGTATCTTTGTGAACAGTAATAAAAATGAATATAACAGCCACAAAAAAGAACAAAATACCAAACATGGACATGGAACTTTTCAGGCTCAAACTCCTTCTTCAGGCTGAATCAGCCAACAACAGAAAACAATGAAGACATGAATACAATACTTTAAAAAACCAGATCGGCAGCAGAGAAATCTTTAATCACGTCCTTCCTGTATAAAAAATCTTAGGAAATAAACAAACAGAAGTGTTCACTAGAGAGAGAGAAAGTGTGAGTTTTGTGTGAGTAAGATAGAGAGAGAGGGGGGGGGAGGAAGAGAGAGAGAGAGAGAGAGAGAGAGAGAGAGAGAGAGAGAGAGAGAGAAAGAGGAATGAATGAATGAATAGGTAAACGGTAAAAAGAACCAACAACAACAATAATAACAACCAAAAGTAATAATAACAAAAACAACGACGACAAAAATTCTTGAGTTTTTGTGGTGCAGTATCCACTAATAGTAAATTATTTTGTTTCATTCTTTTAGAAATTTATTTTCTAGACAAAAAATAACACTTTACAGGCCAGGAAATCATATAGTTATAGTCGACAGCGATGAGAGAATGTGTGTTAAAATGCCTTTTCTAAAGATTCGACTTTGTGCCGCCGATCACAGAATAAGGATCTTCTTGATTAGTGCCACCGAGAGCGGGCCTCGATCCAGGGACCCTGGATTGTCATCCCACAGGACCACACGCAGCATTCATTGGACCTAAATGGCTACTCGCCATCCCAGCCACTATTGCAGTATACAATCATGATAACAAATTATTCTCGCGGTGCTATGCAAAACATTTCCTGAATAGATAGCAAATAATATTTTAATCCCTGATCTTGCATCCTTGGGTGTGACGCTTTGCTTAGACAACCACACTCGACTCATGAGTGTCTGAAAATGAAAGAACTTGTACTGTATTAACTGAACAGGCTATTGTTTGATCCCACTGTTAATGAATAATATGGATTATGCCTGTTGAGCATCGTGAATACGAAGAAAAGCTCAAAATGAATACACATTACTTTACTCATCATATAATGAATTGAGTTTTAAATGCTTTACAAGACGCGTTCAGAATTTTATTAGAATTTTATAAGTATGTGTTTTTTGGGGGTTTTTTTTCAAGACAAAGAGAATAACTACATGATGATATTGATGACGACGACGACCTCAGGAGTGCCATTAAGCAGAGAAGCTAAAAATAGTATTTAGCACCAGCTTTCATGTGCCATCCATGTAATACCTTCCCCTTTGAGTGTTCTATGGGCTTGGGACCATGTTCAAGAATGGCCTCATTAGATATTTTTCAGTTTTTTTTTCTTTGTTTGATTGTTTTGTTTTTGGTTGTTTGTTTGTTTTTTTTTTTTTTTTGTTTTTTTTTTTGTTTTTTTTTTGGGGGGGGGATCTTGTTTTTTTAAAAATATGTTTTTCTTTTTCATGTTTTATCGACAACAAAATGTGACATTATTATTTGTAAGAATAGTAATCGTGAAGTGTTGAGCGTTTTCTATTCTGTGCAAGCTGTTTTATAAAACCTTGTCTCCAATCTCGCCAACGTTAGTAGATCATCTGTCAAGCATTCTTCTTGGATGACGCGGCATAGTTTATCAAGTTTTTCATTCATCCTGTTTTGTTGATAAAAGGGAAACCCGAAACGTTCATTTGATTTGTTTTTGTAATCAAATTGAAGCTTACATTCAATTTCACATTAATTTATTTCTTCGAGCTTAGTAGTTAATAGTAGAGCAGCAACATTTATATTCTTCAGTTTTGAGGAAACAACAGTATGATAATCAGGATTGAATGGATTATATTTGATCAGAAGGAATGAGAGAGAAAGGATTTAGATAATGTTATCTAAGTTTAGATTGTCAATTTTATGATTTTTTTTTTTTATCATGAAAAAAGTAAAAGTAAAAGTAAAAGATCCGATAACTTCTAGATAGTATAGTATAATGATATAGGAAATAACTTCAAATTGTTATCTTTATTATCATTTAGTATTTAAGCCGAGCAGTTCAACTACATTGATAATAATCCTAAGGTCTTCTTACCTCCATACGCAATGTGAACATGTTGAGGTTTCTGTGGCAGCTCAGATATGTAATTCAATGGTGATGTGATGACGACAGACACTACTACTGCTGAAAACAGCAATCCAGACGTAAAACGGGAGAACATCTTGATGGTTATTCCTACTTTTGGCTGGAAATTGTTTTAAAACTAAGACAGTATAATCTAATTGAGAGTATTAAGCGGTTAAAGATGGACATACAATGAACGGAGTGAAAGATTGACGAATAAGTCCTAGGACTCAAACTAAAAAATCCATTGCTTTGTAAACCCTAGTGTAGAGTAAGTAAACAACAACAGTCACAAGTGAAGTCATGTGATTGACTATGTAACGAGGACATTTTCTATTTTAAGAAACGAGCAGATTCTGTAAACCTTCGCAGAATTCTTTGTCATGAAATTAATATTAATTTAAAGTTCGGTTTCTGAACTCGAACATTGGTGAAGAAAAATCAATTGCACCCTACAAATCAACAATTGTCCTTGTAAATGACACGAACGACCATCCAAGCGAGATTTTTTTCCTCCCCCCCCCCTCCTTTCAACATAGCATAACGTGGCTAAAGGTTTTAATTCGAATTAAGAATGCATCCTTCAGACGTCTGATATGAATAATGCAAAGCAATTTTAAAAACTAAATAAAGCTAGAAAACAAAAACAAACAATGAAAACAACAACAAAGAAAACCCAACCCTCCCTTCCTCAATAAAGTCCTCAATGAATCAATCATTAACCCAAATGAGTAAGAAAACATTACTGGTCATAATGAAACCTTTGACGATATCGTTCTTTCATTTTCTTTTTTTTTTTTTTTTCTTTTCTTTCTTTCTTTTTTTTTTTTCTTTCTTTTTCCTGCTTTTTTTTTATTTTGCTACTTTTAAGGGGAGGGGGTGGGGACGGAAGGGAGGGTTGGGTTTTCTTTGTTGTAGTTTTCATTGTTTGTTTTTGTTTTCTAGCTTTATTTAGTTTTTAAAATTGCTTTCTTTGATTACCTTTAAAAGAAAATAATACTTGATCTCTCGGTCACACACACACACACACACACACACACACACACATACAAACACAACTCTCTCTCTCTCTCTCTCTCTCTCTCTCTCTCTCTCTCTCTCTCTCTCTCTGTCTGTCTCTGTCTCCCCCCCCCCCTTCTCTCCCCCCCCCTCTCTCTCCCTCACCCCTCCCTCACACATACCCATGTCTGGGAGATCGTACAGATATGAGTTTTACCTAAATATGCAGCCTATGTATAATGTATACGGGAGTAGCCTATTCCCAACTTTTTCGATTATATTACTGATATCTAAATAGTTATCAGTTTGCCTAATCTTGGAAAGAACCACAATGACATAACATTATTATTAACTCGACAATAATAATATACTTCCTTCCACTTGACTCAGGTTAACAAATGAGTTTAAAGTTAAATTGTGCAAACAAATAATATTATGATAATTGTGTTATTACCAATATCACTAGTTAGTAACTGGCAATATCGTTATCTTATCAATTATTATCAAAACACGATAAGCTCGATTGTTGAGTAATACAATGTGGGTTATCACGTGTCTCACGAGATGAACTTAATGGCTAGCACGTATAATTTAGTTATATAACTTTCTTTTATTGCGGTAATGTGATTGCTACTCTTCGCAGTCTCCTTACCTTTGACAGACATTTTAATGATGCAATAATAATAATAATAACAATAATAATAATAATAATAATAATAATAATAATAATAATAATAATAATAATAATAATAATAATAATAATAATAATAATAATAATAATAATAATAATAATAATAATAATAATAATAATAATAATAATAATAATAATAATAATAATAATATTAATAATAATAAAATTATAATAATAAATAATAATAATAATAATAATAATAATAATAATAATAATAATAATAATAATAATAATAATAATAATAATAATAATAATAATAATAACAATAATAGATCTTTATTGTCCATAAATATGGCAATTTGTCATTTAGTTACACTTGTTATAACGTTAAATGATAACTATAACATTGAACAGATATTTCACTCCTACTTATTTTCTCTCTCTCTCTCTCTCTCTCTCTCTCTCTCTCTCTCTCTGTCTCTCTCTCTCTCTCTCTCTCTCTCTCTCTCTCTCTCTCTCTCTCTCTCTCTCTCTCTCTCTCTCTCTTTCTTTCACACGTGCGATATACACAACATAAACATATTCATTTCGTTTTCAATTTGTTACAATTGTGGCAATTCGACACCAAAAATTATCATCATTATCAATTGGTCAATTAATCTAACATTAAATAAATTAATCAGTTTATCAGTCAACGAATCAATCCTTGGTTTTGCTGTACCATATGAAATATTCAAAGTTTTTATTGCTGATGGAACGAACGTTGATTTATACTCGTTAGTTCTACATTTAATCTGACAAAACCTTCTCCAAGATGGTAAAAGACTAAATTCATGGTATAAAATATGTTTTTTATTATTAATATCATTATTATTATTATTATTATATTATTATTATTATTATTATTATTATTATTATTATTATTATTATTATATTATCATTATTATTATTATTATTATTATTATTATTATTTATTATTATTATTATTATTATTATTATTATTATTTATTATATTATTATTATTATTATTATCATTATCATCATCATCAACATCATCACCATCGTCATCATCATTATCATCATCATCATCATCACCATCATCATCGTCGTCGTCGTCGTCAGCATTAATATCATGTACCTGTTCTTTTGTTTTTTTAAAAAAAAAAACAACCCCGCATACTTATAAAATTTCAATCAAAATTCTGAACGCGTTTGGTAAAACATTTAAAATTAAATTCATTATATAATGAATAAAGTAATGAGTATTCATTTTGAGCTTTACCACGTATTCACGATGCTCAACAAGCATAATCCATATTGTTCACTAGCAGCGGGATCAAACAATGGCTGCTCCGTTAATACAGTACAGGTTATTTCATTTTCAGACACTCATGAGTCGAGTGTGGTTGTCTAAGCAAAGCGTCATACCCAAGGATACAAGATCAGGGATTAAATTGCTTTCTATTCAGGAAATTATTTCGCATAGCACCGCTTGAATAATTTGTTATCATAATTGTATAATTGCAATAGTGGCTAAGCAGCCATAATTTAGGTCCAATGATGTGTGTGGCAGGATCGAGGCCCGCTCTCGGTGGCACTAATCAAGAAGATATCCTTATTCTTTGATCGGCGGCGCAAAGTCGAATCTTTCGAAAAGGTATTTTAACGCACATTCTCTCGTGGCTCTCGAGTGTATGATTTCCGGGCCTGTAAAGTGTTATTTCTGTCTAGAATTTTTTTTTTTTTTAATGAAAAAAAAATTGCACAAGACATGGCACCCGAATTTTACATGCTTTGAGATTAGTGGATACTGCACCACAAAAACTCAAGTATTTTTGTCGTCGTCGTCGTTGTTGTTGTTATTGTAATTATTATTTTTGTTGTTCGTTCTTTTTGCCGTTTAGTCATTCATTCATTCATTCATTCATTCACTTGACAGCCGGGTAATACCGCTAAAACGGGCGTCAGCATAAGTCACGACCATAGATCCCTAGTTATGGTCACGACCAACGACCTATTTTCTTGAATTGGATCAGCTGATCACATTCTTGCGTAAGTATCATTTCGAAAATGAGTGTGGCTTGGTTTTAATGTGTTTACCGTTTGTCAGATTGATTCAGATAGATCAATGTAACAGATTTATCGGCACATTCCCCTTGCAGCACAGGGAAACTGCAATTGTAGTTCATCATTCACGAAGAATGAAATACAATTTGGTTAAAATGATATTGGTGATAATACTTTCTATTGTGATAATGGTGACTACAATGCTGCTGCTGTTGCTTTTGATGATCATGGTGATGATGATGATGACGACGACCACGATGATGATGATGATGATGATGATGATGATGATGATGATGATGATGTTGGTGGTGGTGGTGGTGGTGATTGTGATAATGTTGTGATGATGGAGGTGTTGATGGTGATGATGATACACCAACTAAATGTGTACTTGGAACCAGAGAGTGGTGAAATGAATAAATAGTTTATAATGATAATGGTATAGGTGAATTGTGAATAAATGCATAGATAAAGAACAAATGATCAAAATGAGCTCGGGATAATATAACCTAAAATAAATTACTCTGCATAATAAAAGATATAAACTGCGATACATTATTTTAACGTAAAAGCGTAAGGGATAGAACTGCCACAAAACGGCGCGGTCTTCAATTGTTTTACAGTTTGCGACTACCTACCAGGGTTGCCAGTTTGGCATTTTAAATGCCAGATTCCAAAAATCTGGCATTTTTGAAAACCGTTTGGCATTAGAAAAATCATTTGGCATTTGGCATTTTCATTTGGCATTTTCTTTTCTTGTATATTATACTTCAAATGACACCTTTTCTTAATTATTTCATTACCCCAACAGGAAATTTAGTATAATTCAAAAAAAGAAAAGAAAAGAAAACACGCAAGCCACCAGGATATGATAGTAAATTGTCTATCAAAAGTGAGTAGTTTTCTTAGTGGGGGTGGAGTCAACAGACTTTGGCATTTTTTTGAATGTTTTGGCATTTTTTGAGTCTTCCCCTGGCATTTTGTTGAAAAATAATCTGGCAACCCTGCTATCAAGGACCAGGGTTGCCAGTTTGGCATTTTAAATGCCAGATTCCACAAATCTGGCATTTTTGAAAACCGTTTGGCATTAGAAAAATCATTTGGCATTTGGCATTTTCATTTGGCATTTTCTTTTCTTGTATATTATACTTCAAATGACACCTTTTCTTAATTATTTCTAAACGCGTAAACACAAATCTCTTCACATCGGAAAACTTTGCTATTAAAACTCGCACCCTGAACTAGCCCTGCCTCCCTCAGATATTCACTCAAATTCAGCCCTCGACAAGTATCCTCGTAAGTTTTCTGGGAATCTCCTGCAAAACTCATGTATATTTGCGTCATGGTCGCCTGTTAACTTTCACTCCACTTAGTAGTCAGTAGGTAAAAAATTACCCCAATAGGAAATTTAGTATAATTCAAAAAAAAAAAAAAAAAAAAAGACAAGAAAACACGCAAGCCACCAGGATATGATAGTAAATTGTCTATCAAAAGTGAGTAGTTTTCTTAGTGGGGGTGGGAGTCAACAGACTTTGGCATTTTTTTGAGTGTTTTGGCATTTTTTGAGTCTTCCCCTGGCATTTTGTTGAAAAATGATCTGGCAACCCTCCTACTGCAATATTTTGAGATTGGATCACTGGATCACTCTTGAAGTTGAAGTTTACGTTCTACCATATTATAGGTAATTTTCTTATTCAAAAGTATTGGTTTAATATAACGGCTAGATGGAACTAAAAGTTTGATTGTCTCCTCCCGACGAGTCATAGTAGAAGATTTGTGTACCTCCTCGGAATCAATTTTCTTGTATGAAAGGACCTCGTCCAAGACCAATAGTATAGACTTTTAATTTTGAAATGATTTTCAGTATACACAAGTCACAGACGCAAGAACCCGTTTTCATAGTTTTATGCTCATCAGATCTTGTGGTACTACCGCAAACTCGGGGACCCAAATAATTTTGGGGGTTTGGGAGGGGGGAAACTAAAAAAAAAAAAAAAAGTCTAGTAGTCAGTAGGGGGTATGGGAGGGGAGATACTTTAAAAAAAATTTCCCCCCTCCCAAAGCCCCCAAATTATTTTTAAAAAACGTTTCCCCCCCTCCCAGAACCCCAAAATTATTTGGGTCCCCGAGTTTGCGGTAGTACCCCTGAGCCAGGTTTAATTTGCTTTTACGATAACAAAAATATTCTAAAACTAAAACATTAGATAAACCAATTGCGTTCATAACTGTGATGGCATGTCACAGATAGATGTATTTAATTTTAATTATTATTAGGTGGCGTTTTTATACCTCCATTGGAGGTGTACAAAAACGCACCGTTTTTATGCACCTCCGTTGGCGGTGATGGTAAATTCATGAAAATGTTGCTTCATACGTCCATGAGGTTTAAATAGTTTTAGATTGTAGTTTAGCATGCTGCTTAGTGATTACCGATGTACATTGATTAGGCAGTTTAGTGAGCAGCAGCAGTGGCAGTCAAATTCTGACCCAACTCGCCCATAGGAAAGTTGTGACTGGAAATTGCCGTTCGCGTTTTGGGGGGTTCAATTAAAGATGCATAACTTCATTATAAAGAAGAATATCCCAGATATTTTGGTATCATTATTTTCGTCTTTCAATTTCCTTTTAAATGGTGCCAATTAAGGAAAAATCCATTAATAATTCCAGAAGTTATATGAAGTTAAAATTTGGCAATTTTCAAATGCATTTATTTTTTTTTATTTACCGCGTGTGTTTTTAAAATTTAAACGCTTGTTTTTAGAATAACATCTAAACTTTATTCATGCCAAATTTCAGGGCTCTATATCGATGCGCAGACACCTTTTAACTCTGCGCCGAAATGCCTTGTTTACATTATCTTCTCATCATGGCTGCCGGGCGATATCGATATTCATATCGATATTTTAAATTTAGTTATGTATTATGTTAAATTTAGTCCATAATATTTTCAGTACTATTATTTACTATGTTTTTATTTTGAATACATACTTTCCAACTTTATTTATAGGCATTTTATAGTTTTTGTTTTAAAAGTTTGTATATTTCTTCTCTTTGTGAAATCCGATATTAATAATATCGATATTTTAAAAATACCAATTGCTTTAATTTAATTTAATTTTACTTTGCCATCAAGTCATCAAGTTTCTTTCCCATATGTTTAGATATGTTTATCATTTGTATCCATTTTCTAAAGGCCTTAGCCTTAATAATTATTATGGTAAGAAGATCTATTAGTTTTGACACCCCCATACATTGAGAGAGAAGGGGGGGGGGGGGGGATAAAATTATATTAATTGTCAGTTCAAATCATGTAATAGCAATAAACTAAAGTGTTTAGCAGAATTTTTTAAAGTATTAAAAGCCAGAACTTTCCTTCTAATTATAATAGGGAATCTGTTTCAATTTATTTGAACTTTTTCAATCTACCATTTTATTTATATGCAATTAAATTGCCATAGGTAAAAATAAACTCATTATGTCATTACACAACATGTTTATATCTTTTCATTTAAATAGTCTCAAACCCTTTTTTATTCTCTCTATGTATTAATTAAAAGAGGGTAATTATTTGCAATTGTTTCAGTGAGATATTGGGGATAAATCCAAAAGTGATAGAGCAAATTGTTTCTTACGTCTAGCTGAGTTTTTGATTATGTAACATTTGCGACATATTATGTAATAATGTGTTAATTTGAAATGTTTATCTTCCTCTTTATTAATGTAAATGCATTGTCCTCGATAAGACGAACATTTTGGTATACAATATATGATAAGAACTCCATATTGACTGTTTTAACCATTTTTTATTAACATCACGCGATTTCGGTCACAACTTTGCAATGGTAATTTTGGGGTAAAAATCGATCTGAAATTTCAGACTTTGAACTGACGTAACTACATTTCTAATCAAGATAGAAACAAAATTCAAACTGTTTTGTAATATGTGTTGCCAGCTCTTTCATATGACACTGGTTTCAAGTGTGTGAGGTACATTTAGAATTTCTATTAAACTCCCTACATTGATAATAAATTAAAGAATAATAACAGTAATTTAAAAAATCAAAAGTAAAAAGAAACATGGCACACAAATACTGATCTCAAATAAATAAATAATTTTAGAAAATTAAAATCGAAGTTTTTTAAAAACATGATAAAAAGTTTTTGAAAAAAAAAAAAACAAAAGAAAGAGAAAAAGCAAACAAAAACAAAGTAAATCAAAAAAAAAAAAAAAAAGGCAACAATGGGAATCGAACCCGGTACTTTCAAGGTTGGAGTCTGACAGCTTGTCCACTGCGCTACGGAGCCACCTGACTGTTCATCACATTTAATAAGGTCTTTCTAAAACATTATTTTACCTTCAATGCAACTTCTATTTTCTGGTTTTATATTTCGATTTTTTAAATTATTATTATTTTTATATAAATTTATTAACAAAAACATCCTACAGATGTCACAATATAACATTCGCCATGTCCAAATACAGAAACACAATATCGCTAATAAAATTGGGTGGAATGCGCATGCGTGACGGAGGTGTATAAAAACGATCCGTTAAGATACACCGTCAACGGAGGTGCATAAAAACACTACGTTATTATTATAGTATAGGCCACCTCGAATAGTGAAAAGTGATTTCCTCTATTAGCAGTAGAACTGCTAATGGTAGATAGAGTTTGTTTTCGTTATTCGCAGTAGGACTGTGAATAGTAGATAGCATTTGTATTCGTTATTCATAGTTACTGGAATGAAACTGAAATAGTAGATATAATTCATTTCAGTTATCTGCAGTAGTACTGCAAATATGGGTTCGTTCTGTAATTGCAGTAGTAGCCTGCGCGCCTAGAGCTTTTAATAGTATGGAGGACTGGGTGCAAAATATAAACTAAATTATTATTATTTATTATTATTATTATTATTATTATTATTATTATTATTATTAAATATTATTATTATTATTATTATTATTATTATTATTATTATTATTATTATTATTATTATTATTATTATTATTATTTATTTTATTTTATTTATTTATAATAATAAGCATATTTATATAGCGCCTTTCGTCGAAACCTCAACCTTATTAGTTTTAAAAACATTTCTTTGTCATTATTTTTATTATTTTTATTAAAATTAATTTTTGAAAAATATTATTATTATCGAGCCTATTACTATTATTATTATTTTGCATTTCGTTGACGATGACAATGTGTTTGTTGTTGTGGAGTGATGGTGGTGTTGATGTTGTGTTTGTGATTGTAGTGGTGGCAGTGATTATGTAGTAGTGGTAGTGATTATGACTATAAGTTAAATAATGATGATGATGTTATGGTGGTGGCGGTTGCTGCAGTTTTGATATTGATGTGGTAGCTGTGGTAGTGGTAGTAATGATGATGATGTGATGGTTGTGGTTGTAGTAGTGGCGATGGTAGCAATGATGATGAGGAGGAGGATGATGTAAAGGTGGTGGTGGTTGCTATAGTTTTGTTAACGATGTGGAGGTTGCTGTTGGAGCAGTAGTAATGATGATGTGGTGGTGGCTGTAGTAGTAGTAGTAGTAGTAGTAGTAGTAGTAGTAGTAGTAGTAGTAGTAGTAGTAGTAGTAGTAGTAGTAGAGGTAGTTTATTGATGGTAACTTCTATTATTTGCAGGAGCACCGAGATATAAGTCATGAGCAACGACGAGAGTGTGTGTGTGTGTGTGTGTGAGGGGGAGAGAGAGAGAGAGAGAGAGAGAGAGAGAGAGAGAGAGAGAGAGAGAGAGAGAGAGAGAGAGAGAGAGAGAGAGAGATTCCTGGAACTTTATAAAATATATTTAACTAACTGTAAATAATACATTTACAAAATAAATCTAAGTCATTCTGAGGTCCTGAACAAATTTTAATGAAATAAAGAAACAATGCCCTATTCCGCCATGTGCTAGGCAGGCAGGTACAATGATCAATATGAACCAAATATAATGTAACGTCGATTGTTTCTATTTAAACCTGAAGCTCTGCCTCGATGCGGATATTTTGAAGGAATGACTCTGTGAACGCTGCTGTATTATTTTCGAAGTTGGTAAAAAGCCTCAAAGTATCGTCGTCAAATGAACTTTTGATAACGATATTTGCGTATTCGCTTTGATGGAATGATGACGAAGCAGAGAGAGTGGTAAACAAAGCGTTCATACAATCACTGAAACATTGTACGAAGCATCAGGAATATTAGGCACCGTGGACAGTAGCTTTAATGCTGTCTCTGTGTATCTGGCTGATTTTTACAATACCTTTAAAGCAGGTTTATTTTCTTGTTTCACTCCCGCGGGAGAATCGTTTACTTTCAACCAAGGAGGCAGGATAACTTTCGACACAGAGTGACGAATTTCCTCAATCCTTTTGAACACCAGCTGCACTAGCAGTGTTGGTGGCGCTACTACTGCTAACGGGACTGTTGTTACTGTCTTGATTAGATAGAGTATTCTTTTCTATTAAGGACAGCCTTTTGTCAAAACTTTTGAGGAGGTTAGTTATTGTCTCCAAATTGTGCTCTTCTTTCACTTCTGGACGAGTAACTTCTACCTTTTCTGCCATAACAGCAACGAAAATCAAATTTAATAATCAAGTCAAGTGCGTCACAACAGGATTTTAACTCTTTTCTCACCCAGGATGAGAGGTCGAATGTTTTACTATTCTCACCCAGGATGAGAGCTCGACTGTTTTTCTATTCTCACCCAGGATGAGAATAGAAGCAGCCTTGGTCGAAATTAGGTCACAGGGATGTAAATTTAAGTATTACTCTGCCTACCGTAGTTGTATGTCCAAATTCTTCTTCTTCTTCTTCTTCTTCTTCTTCTTCTTCTTTTTCTTCTTCTTCTTCTTCTTCTTCTTCTTTTTCTTCTTCTTCTTCTTCTTCTTCTTCTTCTTCTTCTTCTTCTTCTTCTTCTTCCTCTTCTTCTCTCCTTCTCCTCCTCCTCCTCACTATAAACTGTCAGAATTTGTCAAACCGAGTATTGCTATCAATATTGCACGCGTTATCTGAAAGAAATATTATTTTAATCTATTTTGATGTTATAATTCTTATGCTGAAAATACAAACTAACTTCATATACATATCTTTTTTAAATGTTTTGTTATCCCTGTTGTAAGTAATAAAATGATGTCTTTATTACACATAATCCTAAATTCAGGTCAACATGGCTTCTGCGATGCAACAATCAAGGCCAAGGGAGGAACAAGTACAAGCTGAAGATGAAACTTTTGGGCCTATGCCCCTAGCAAAACTTGAGGTAATGAACTTATATTTTATGACCTTCAAATTATATATGAAGTTATTAAGTTACCTTTTTAAAGACAAACATACAAAAAAATAAAACACAAAAATACTTTAGTCAAGATCATTCACTTGGATTTTACTTTCTCCATGAGTACGGAGGTTATGGTTGAAATAGATAACCAATTTTTATTTCATTATGTTTAATATTTTCCAACAGCCTGAACATAAGATCTTTGATTTCGTATTGACTTTTCAGGGTAATGGAATCAGTAGTGCAGATGTTAAAAAACTCGAAGATGCTGGCTTTTTCACTGTGGAATCTGTTGCTTTTGCCCCAAAGAAAATGTTATTGGCCATCAAGGGGATCAGTGAAGTCAAGGCTGATAAGATTGTGGTTTGTGAAAAGTTTCATATATTGAAATTTTTTTTTTGGAAAGGGGGGGGGGGAGGAGGAGATTAGCAATTCAAAGATAGAAGAAAAAAATAATACAACAGAAAAATAAAAATCAAATAGAATGAAGCAAAGACAAGAAATGGCTTCACCTTATATGATGAGGAAGAAAAAAAATTGTTGTGAACTTTGGATTTGATAACGAAGCTCTGTTCGATGGAAATCTTATTTTCTCTATGGTTGTTGAAGTCCTTAGTCAACAATTTAAATCAGAACATTTTATTTCGTTCGCTTAATATTTTTCACTTACATTAAAAAAAAAATCATAATGTTTAGTAATTGAAAAGAAATTAATCTTTATTTTTAGGCAGAGGCTGCCAAACTTGTCCCAATGGGTTTTACCACAGCAACAGAGTTCCATCAGAAAAGGTCTGAGATTATCCAACTTACCACTGGATCCAAAGAGCTGGATAAATTATTGCAAGGTAAATTTATTTGTTGCCATACATTCTGATTTATGATAGCCTGAATCAAGTACTTTGAAACTAATAGAGTTTAATATGCAATGCCCCTAATACTAATAGGAAGTTGTGGTTTCCCTTTGCCGTGTTTGTTCTTATTTATATAGAGATTTACTGCTTCGACCTTTACATATTTTATACCATTTTACTTGTGATATTCTTTTGTACATGATTAATTAGTGTTTACCAGTTTTTGAGAGTGATTTTTATACCAAAAGACATTTGTAAAATGGATACATCTTGACAAGCCATTATAAATTTTAATATGTCTGTATCCATAAATATCTTCATTGCACTGGCAACTAAAACAATTTTATTTTTAAAGACAAGGCAAGATTTCGGTGTTCAGAGAAAATAAAAGAAGACAAAAGTTTAACTTGGTTAGCTTTCAAAAAATGTATGACAATTCACCACATGGTCATGGACATAAATACCACGATTATTAACACCAAACCAAGTTTACAATTAACATCAAAATGTGACAATACACACACTGACAAATCTAGCAGTCTAAATCAAGGTAATCACAATTCTGCAAGACATCATTCTTTACATGAAGACATTGATAGAAAAAAATATACTTGCTGTTAAACAGTCAAAGAGGGATAGTACCATTTACTTGGAGTGGGGAGGGCATGGGTTGATGTAGCCTATATTGGAATGTCAGGAATTTTTTTTTTTTTTTGTTTTTTGAAAAACACACACACACACGAAAGAGGAAAAAAAAAATTAAACAATTTGACTTTTATGAAGCCTTGAAATCTTACACACAAATTAATGGTTAAAGCTTTACCTTTTTTCTGTTGATTTGATTTTTAAGTCCCCCACCCCCAGGGGGTCTCTGTTTAATAACCGACCACAGTTATTGAATCGAGAGGTGGGTTATTAACTCTCTCGGGTTCATATGAATGGAAAATCAAATTTGTCTGATTTTTCAATCATGGTGAACTCAAGAGAGTTGAGCATTATTACTGCACTAACGCTTTTGAAGTTTAATTTTTTGAGGATTATTTTCAAAATGCAGAGGTCGAAGAGTTCTGCATTTTCTTAAACTCTTGCTTGTATGAATAGGTTATTCTATTGATTTTGTATAAAATGTGCATATGCTGGAATCAGGTATGTCATCATAGTCATGCACACATCAGATCATGATTGTTCAAGTTTCTCCCGCATAGTACAGATAGTAACAATGACTTATCCTCTGACTATATATAAAAGTGAAAAGTTAGAGAGCAGGCACTGGTGCACAGTAAAACTAGAAAAGGTATGATGTATGAAACAATGGCACACATTGCAGAAAGAAAATTACAAGTAAAAAATTAGCCTGTGTTAATTGGGATGAAACTTCAATCCTCTTGATTACCATATCAGTGCCAAAAACAGATTACTCAGAAAAAACGCATGTTTCCTAAGTAAAGAATATAAGAAATAAATTTTACCAACTTTGATAACGTCTGTTGTGTAATAGATAATTAGGAGGCCTTATGTTTGATCCTCAGTCAATGCAAGCTGATTTTTGGTTTGAATTTTGGTAGTTTTCTTTGCTTTGTCTTGTATCATTTCATATTTTCTGATTTGTATCTCTCTGACGAGAGCACGGGTAACTGAAAAATGTTTTCCATCAGATCTTGTATCAGCTTCAGCTACCATATATCAATGGAGAGGAGGACCAAAAAAACAAAAAAGAATTTGATGGAGCATAGAATCAATTCAGGTATATTCTTTAGTTTGCAAGCGGGTTGCGTGCACAATCTCTTGAGACATTGGGCCTTCAATGTTACAACTTACATGCAAAGGGTATTGTTTTGTTTGCATCTGTTTCAACTAATTAAAATACACTTGGATCAAATATGATGAGTTACTTTTAGAATACTTTTAAAATTTAGAATGCAGCTGTTGCCTCACTGTATTAGTTTTATTCATCTGCAGGAGGAATAGAGACAGGATCCATCACAGAAATATTTGGAGAATTTCGGACTGGGAAAACACAGCTGTGTCACACATTAGCAGTTACATGCCAGGTATTTTCTCAGTTTTAATCTTAGTTATACAATGTTTTTGACAAATTGTGTGCAACATTCTCCATTTGGTGGGAAATTCTTTTATTTTGATCAATGTAAGCTGATATTTTGATTGATGGGATATAATAAGATGAATGTAACAATGTTTGTTAAATATAGAAGAAATTTAGTTTGTTCTACTCCCCTAATTTCTGTATGATACATTTTAGCAAATGATGAAACATCCAAAAATGAAATACAGAAATTCAAGAGGTGCTAATTTCTTAGAAATACAGTGATTTGTAAATGAAGAATGACACTAAGGATTATGAAATCAATGCACACCTGCCAACTCTCCTTTTTTATCGGGAAATTCCTGAAATTTGATCTCCTCGATTTCTCAAATTGCCTGCTATTTCCCCGATTTTGGAGCATTATATTAAATGAAAAAAATTTTTTAAAAAATCCCTTTATTCATCAAATAGGGGAAATTTTTATCTTGGGTCTATTCCAAGGGGCGACTGGAATAACCCAAGGGTCAGCCGCAGTGCAGCCCCACAATTGAGCTAGGGCGAAGTGACTCGCTCAAGGTCACACAATGCAGCAGCGGGTGATCGAACTTAGTACCTTCTGGGTACAAAGCAAAGACTGTACCGCTGAGCCACGCTGCCCAAAATTCCAAAAATACCCATCACCTTAACATCATCACCATCATCATCATCATCATCATCATCATCATCATCATCATCATCATCAGCATCATCATCATCATCATCATCATCATCATCATCATCATCATCATCATCATCATCATCATCATCATCATCATCATCATCATCATTATTATTATCACACCTTCATTTAAATCCCAGTTAATTAACAGCAATGCTTAACTACTGTTAAGTCATTTCTTTTCGGTGTTCAGTGAAAATTCTTGTCATTTGTTTTAAGCTTAGAGAATGTTTATGGCTGACATTGTCTGCGTAATTCAAATCCAACCTCATATTGTCTACAATTGTCAGATCTAATGTTTCATAAGGTGGAACATGTCATTAGTAACAAAAAGGTGAAAATGGAAAGGCTCAGATTGAAATAATCATATCTTTCTATTCTTCTCTTTTTGTTAGCATTTCTAACAATCCTGGGCTTCTGGCAGTCCCCACTGCTCTGGATAATGTCTTGCTTTTATCTATAATTTTTTTTTTTTTTTTTTTGGTTTGCAGCCTTTAATTACAAGAAAAGCAAGGGTTGTCATTTGAGCGAGCATATGAAGAGTCGGGAGAAACTAATGATGAATGTTTTCTAGTGTTTTTTTTTTTTGTAGTCCTGAATTAATCATGTGAATCTTCTTTTGATTTATAGCTATTTCAATGACTATAGAAGCATTTTGGCATTTAGATAAAAACTGTGGTATGTGCTTGAATATTATCATAATGAGCATGTCATACTTTTTACTATTTCGAACTCTGTTTCCCTGTTTTCATTTCCAGTTACCCATTGACAATGGAGGTGGAGAGGGCAAGGCTATGTACATAGACACAGAGGGAACATTTAGACCAGAGAGGCTGTTAGCTGTTGCAGACAGGTTGGGAGTCTTTATTTCTTAATCTCTTAACTAGACAACCATTTTTGGAAAAGAAAGAAATAATAATTTGTTGTATTGTAACAATCTTTGCATCTTGCCTCAAGCGAGATCTATGATTACCAATATTTGAAACCCACAGGCTCAAACTGGTAATGTAGTGTTGAACCGGATGCTAAAATCAAATGTAAATTTATAGTACGGCTATGTGGTCTTATAGTATGGCACTCGCCTTCATATCAGAAGGTCCTGGAAAAGGCTCTTTACTCACATTCTCTCACCATACTCAAAGTGTAAAATGAGTGCCTGGCTGTAACAGCTTGTCTCCGTAAAATACAAATGTAATATCGCTTAACAGGCATTGTATCTCATCCTATATGTTAATTATTGCTTTTGACTAGGGACCCTTGTAAAGCACATTGAGCATGTTTAGTAAATATTGCGCTATAAAAATGCTCAGGATTGTTTTTTTTTTTGTTTTTTTTTCTTTTTGTTAGTTATTCTTTTAGAAGCTATATCCATCCTACATTAAACTTTTAAACAGCAGTCTCATAATTTTGGCTAAAAAAGTCAATTTTTAACATCAAAATTATCCAATCATTATAACATTCATATAACATTTGTGGCATTGGGTCACAATTAAATTAACCTATGGTGGGATTTTTGTTTACACAAGCCATGATTCAAGTTTTTATGTCTCTTTTTTTTTCTTCCACTCATCCGAGTATAATGCATTTCTTACCTTATCGCAGATTTGTACAATTTATTAAAGTTGTCTTTAAAATGTCTTCTTCATTGACTGTTGAGCTTATTCAATATTTGGATGATCTTTTGGCATAAAATTTTAATTTTGCTGTCTCTGTGAGGTGCCCTTTTTGTCGTTCACTCTTTCCTAAAGATATATCTGTCTCTGCCTATAGCGTGTAGCAACTGCTTTTTAAAAAATACTTTAGTAAAATAGCTGCTGCTTATTTAAACTTGAGTCAACTCGTGTACTGACTTTATGTACAGTGCCATAGCCAAGATCACATCACAGGGGCCAGAGTGCTATCTTTGGCAGTGAACCATACCTTTTTTTCAACAAATCTGTGTTACATCTATGTTCACACAGATATGGTCTGTCTGGCAGTGATGTTCTAGACAACGTGGCTTATGCCAGAGCCTACAACAGTGATCACCAGAGTCAACTTCTCATTCAAGCAGCTGCAATGATGGCAGAATCAAGGTAAAATAAAACGGAGTAAAAGAGCCTTTTAAAACTTTTTCTTTTCGTATTTATGTATTTATTTATTTATTTATTTATTTATTTATTTATTTATTTATTCATTTATTTATTTATCTCTTCATTCATTTATTTATATTTCTCATGATTGGCAGATGAAGTCAACTATTACTTTTTTTCTTTAAAATTCACCTCTCTCCCCTAAAGTTATTTTCCGTCCTGTCTTGAAATGATGTGAGATCCTAAGCTGCAGGGAAACAGTTAACTGTATCATTCTTTTCACACACAAATAAAAGATACCTTTTGATAACTATTTGGAAATCAAGCTTAAATTTTGAAAAATTAAATTTAAAAACAACGTTGTGCTGCTGTACATTTTCCTTGAGTACCAGCCAAAAGCAGAGGTCATTGATAACTCAGTGCTAAGAAATAGCAAAATATGTCATAGTTTAAAATCCCATCATTATTAAATTTGCTCTTGTTTTTGCATGATGTTATAGTTTAGTATTGGACTGTATCTCAGTTTTTGCTATCGTTTTCTCTAGGTATGCTTTGTTAATAGTGGATAGTGCCACAGCTCTCTATCGTACTGATTATGCTGGCCGTGGTGAACTTTCAGCTCGTCAGATGCACCTAGCTAGATTCTTGCGCATGCTTCTACGATTGGCTGATGAGGTAAATGGTCTTTAATATAATTTGCCTTACTTTGGTTCATTTCACAACAATAGTATTAGGATGATGGAGTAAAATGCTTACAGTATATTCTGTTTGGTTATGTTCCAAAAAAAAAAAAAATATATATATATACATATAATAATAATATACAGCACTTGTATAGCGCATAACTATGACTAGGTCATGCTCTATGCGCTTCACAGTTACAAGAATGACAATATGAATAGCACTAACAATACACACACACACACACTGAGAAACAGACACACTTTCAGCTATTACTAAAAAAGAAGAAAAACATATCAAATAAATGTGAATCATTGACAGAGAGTTAATAATATGTTTTTGTAAAAAAGTAATGTTTAAGCTTTGATTTAAAAGTATCTACACTTGATGCTTCACAGATAGTCCTGGGTAGATCATTTAAATATGAAGACCAAGCGTTGACAACGATCTCCCACATAAAATGAATAATTTGATTTGTTGTTTAGTTGAAGTTTACTTGAATATCTTGTAACTCATCATATATGAGCCCTGTCTCAAAATGGTATACAGTATTATGTCAGAGTAAAACACATGTCGAAAAATGAATTTAAATTATTTAGAACTAAAAAAAATCTGACCTTTTAACTTATGTAGTTTTAGAAAATGTATACATACTCCCCATTGGAGTATTAAAAATGTGTCTTAAGTTTGACATAGGGGTCCCAATAGCTCAGTTGGTAGAGCATTCGCTTCACGCGCAAAAGAACCAGATCAATCCCGGGTGCAGTAGGATTTTTTCTGACCCCTTGTCCACCCAGCCGAGATTGGGTAGCTGAGTCTGCTAGATATGGTGGAAAGTACTTTGCAATTGACTAGCATCCTATCCAAATGGTAGCAAACAATTGCTATTGTCCATTTCATGCTATAGAAACCGGGATAAACTCTGACTCCATGGGCCAAATGGCTCTGAAGGAAGTTTGACATTTTTTGGCAATGGATTCAGTTTTTTGAATCTTGTTCCCCTGACATAATGCCGATTTGAGACTGTGGATCACATATTATAGTTTTCAATTTTGCTTCAACATTTGTAATTATTATTTCCAATTAAAAAAAAAAACCAAAAAGAACATATCTGGAGTAATTCAAATTTTGTTTTGGAAGATATGTGATACTTCATTGTGAAAATTAAAATGCATTATTTGTATTGAAATTGTTCTGTAAAACATATTCTAATATTATTTGGTTGAGTTACAGAGATCAAAAATCATTTTTTAAAAATTGAAAACAGACATACTTTTAGTTCTTATAAAAAAGAATTGTTCTGTGGAGGATTTGAGAACAAGCTAAACCAAAAGAAATATGTTTTTATTTTCCATTTTAAAAAAATAATTTAATTTGTAAATTGGCAGCTATGAGTTGATAATCTAAATGCAAACATTTCCATACAATTGCTAAAACTAAAACCAAAAGAAGTTGTCTCCACTTTACTTTTTGCAGAGTCAAAAATAGAATAGTGATTTGCATGTTTTTGATTTCACAAGTAGAATCTTTGTCACTACTCCAGTCAAGGCCCATACTTTGTAATGATAACAAATATATTACAGAAATCCTGTTGAATATATTATCTTTTTATCTTTACAATATTTTGGAGATTGCTCAATATTATCAGAGAACCATAGAAGAGGAGAAATGTACATTTCTTTTCTCCTCTTAACGTTATTAACCATGCTTAAACCAAAATAAACTAAAAGGAATAGATTATCTTGGTCCCTTGAATTTCCTTTTTTTTTTCTTTCAAAGATTACTTTACTTAATGTATAGAAATTATTTATGTCTAAACATATTTTTCAATAAATGTGAAATTAAAAGCATAATGACAAACCAAGCAATTCAAAGAAATATTTACCTCTTGTCTTTTTTAGTTTGGAGTGGCTGTCATTATGACAAACCAAGTTGTTGCTCAGGTGGACGGTGCTGCCATGTTTGCTGCTGATCCTAAGAAACCAATTGGTGGAAATATTGTTGCACACGCCTCAACTACCAGGTATTGGTATTATTATAATTATTCATTCTCATCTTTACTTAGTCTTTGCAACTTTATATCATACAATCAAAATGGTAAAATAATACACTATTGGATAATAATATGAACGAATATTAACACAATTTCATGGCATCCAATTAACTTTTTGGAATTCCATTCCTCTTCATATCTCTCTCTCTCTCTCTCTCTCTCTCTCTCTCTCTCTCTCTCTCTCTCTCTCTCTCTCTCTCCTTCTCTCTCTCTCCTCTCTCTCTCTCCTCTCTCTCTCTCTCTCTCTTCTCTCTCTCTCTCTTCTCTCTCTCTCTCTTCTCTCTCTCTCTCTCTCTCCTCTCTCTCTCTCTTCTCTCTCTCTTCTCTCTCTCTCTCTCTCTCTCTCTCTCTCTCTCTCTCTCTCTCTCTCTCTCTTCTCTCTCTCTGTCTCTCTCTCTCTTTCCTTCCTTTTTCTTTTAGGCTCTAATTTGAATGAATGACTGTGAATACAATCCGTAAAACAAATCTCCCACAAACCAACAGTAATGTTTGTATTTTTTCCCATTCCAGGTTATCTTTACGTAAGGGCCGGGGAGAGACAAGGATATGTAAAATCTATGACTCTCCTTGTTTGCCGGAGGCTGAAGCCATGTTTGCTATTAATGCTGATGGAATTGGGGATGCAAAAGATTAAAACTGATTCAAGGAAGAAATCCTTGATGTGATAGTTGTATATACACATGTAAATACTTTGAATATTGTGGAGATGGATGATGCTGTGTAAACAGTTCTTAAGTATTTCACGCTCTATTATGTGTTATGTAATTAGCTGTTTCAAATACCAAAATCATAAAGCTCTCTACAAAATGTAATCGATTATTATTGAAAACTGTTCAGTGTTTATTTCTTAAATTATATATGGATGGACTTTTAGATAACGTGAAGCTAGTTTTTTCTTCTGTTTCCTGTTTAAACTAGTCCACTTTGACTTGCAGTCTCTTGAGTGACTCTAAGTGCAGATCTGTTTTATTATTTTTGTTTTATTTTTTTTTTATATGTTATTATTATTATTATTATTATTATTATTATTATTATTATTATTATTATTATTATTATTATTATTATTATTATTATTATCTTTATTATTATTATTATTATTATTATTATTATTATCATTATTATTATTATTATTATTTATTATTATTATTATTATTATTATTATTATTATTATTATTATTATTATTATTATTATTATGGTTCTTATTATTATTCCTCTAACATGAAATATGCAAACCATTATCAGAAAGCAATGGAACTGGGCTAAACGATAAAATAGTATCAAGAAAAGGACAGGAGGTGTTTGATGATTTCCAATGACTTATATATGACAATATTAAAGAAAGGAAATTTGGCCAGCTTCCTCAAACAATGATAGGTGAATATTATATCCAATTGGAGATAACTCAATCAAAACATTAATGTTGTCATGGTTAAATGGTGTTTAGACCCATTGGATTTCGACTAAAAATTGGAGAGTAATTGAAAATATATAGATATTGAAATTTTTTAGTCGGTAATTTCTTCGTTACTGTTCAATATTGATAAGTGCGACGAAAAAAAGTTGGTTTGGTTTTCTGATATGTTTTGATAGTGGATCAAATATTTTATAAAATTATCAATATAGATAACTTGTATTAATTCTTTTCAAAAAGCCTTTTACAACATAGTGATTATGAAATACCTAAGAATCTTATATTAAGTGGTGGAATAAAGGTATTCTTTCATGGCTATGGATTCATTAAATTCAATGTTTCTAAGTGCACTTTAACACACACTTGCAAGCTTGTGGTGTTAAGAGGCGATTCAAAAGTAAGTCATTTAATGAATCCAAAGCCACGAAAGAATCCTACAATGTATATCATTATGTAAATATTGAGATACTATCATCATTGTGATTTATTATTGCATTATCATCATTATTTTGTTATTGTTTTTATTATGTTTATGTATTGTATTTTCAATTATGACCAGTTGAAATAAAACTTCATTTAAATATGAATAATGTATCATCTTATTGTCATCCTGAAGGTGTGCTTTGTCTTTGACTAGAGTCCTTGTCTGATTGGGAAGGGGGGGGGGGGGGGGGGAGTCGAATGTATAGTATTAGTATGAGTTGTGGGTGAATTTTTTTTCTGTGTTCTAAATCGTTCCCCCTTTTTTATTGTTGTTATAAATATGATAATTTATAAACATTTCTTAGTGGGATCCTTTACTTGTTTCTGTATGAGGCCTTTCGATGATCTCAAACTAAGTCCACCGATAGTCTGCTATTGGTATCTAATCTACTTCTGTACCCTGTTTGAACCAGTCCTCCTCTCATGATGGACAGGAGGTTACTTGCTATGTCTTCTATCCCCTTATATCTGTTTTCTGAGTTGCTTTCTGTCTTTGTCTTTGAATGAGATCGCTTGGTTTTGTCCTGGCCCTTGCCCAAGTCCGTAGCTGAGGGGGAAACAGTCAATTGTTAAGTATTAGTTTTTAGAGATGATATTTATTCCTTGTTAATCATCTCTCTGTTATATATTGTAGTTATGTTTTAGATATGTTCGTAAACATTTGAGTGTGTTCCTCTTAGTGGGATCCTGTGCTTGTGTCTGGATTAGACTTTTCGGTGATCTCAAACTAAGTACAGTGATAGTGTGCTCTGGAATCTCCATCTGTTTCCTATTTGAACCAGTCTTCTTTGTCTTTTTCTTTGGTACCTTTTCTTGTGATTCCAGAATTTTTTCACTATCTCATTTTCTTCCATTTTACTGGCGCTGAAATTACCTAAATGTGTCGCAAGCGCTGTAAAACTCTTAAAAAGAATAACAAGAACCAGTCCTCTTTTGACTTTTTCTTGGGTATTTTGATTATGAATCTAGAATATCCCTTTTTCATTCTTTTTACTGTCGTTGAAATGACTTAAGAGTGTCACAAGTGCCGTAAAACCCTTAAAAATAAAAACAAACATTACTGGAGACTTAGGTCTCTTATGTCGAAATCAAATATAGGCTGTCTCAAGCTACCAAAGGGATTAAAGTGGAAGTAGATTAGAAAACTGAAATTGAAGTTTTAGATTCGCTGCTGTAGATCCTTTTTAGAAATTATGGATTATACTTCTAGTTCCTTATGCATATACTCTTACTGAAAGTTTTAATCATTTTTATGACCCTAAAATATTTATATGACTGGTTTGGTGGTCGATGACATCCCTGACAAGAGTGAAGGACAAATTAACACGCACTTTCTTTCGCTGAAAAGAATACTTAGAAAAGAATACTTAGGCCGCTGTTAATGGCTCTCCACATAATGTTTGCCTTGCTTTAATTATTGCTACCAAGCTCAGACGGTAAATATGCTGGATATCTGGGTCGGGTTTTCTTGGCCATTGTCAGCAACGAGGTCACTTCTATCCCCCATTTCTGTTTTCCCTTTCTAAATTGTTCTCTGTCTTTGTTCTGGATTGAGATTGGTCCAGGTCCTGGCAAAAGTTAAATCCTTAATGGCAGGTAGACAGTAAAATGTATAATATCACTAAGATGATAATTACTTTCTTGGAAATAATTTCTTTGTTATGCACTATTATAATTAGTTTTCCATAGATGCCCTTTATCCGACTAAACCCGGAAAATCGACTGATCTTGGTTGATAATGGTCAATTGATTTTTTTTCATGCTAGAAATATTAGTTGTTTAAAGGCAACAGTTAAGGAGAAGTCAGATTGATATGTATTTCCTTTTCTATGATTTAAGAGTGATACCTTTTGACAAAGAGAAGCTTTGCATGAAATATTTTCATATATGGTCTTCTGAGAAAAGTTATCAGGCTTTTTTATTTAATTAACAAAGGGCTTCCCTGTTTTAAGACCTAGTTTTAAATGTGTCGCAGGTTGTAAACATTTAAGTGTATCCTTCATAGTAAGATTCTTTGGTTGTGCCCAGATGGGGCTGTTGGGTACTATCGAAATAGGCTTTTAACTTCAGATCAACAACTTTTCCTCTTTATTATTTTCTTTCTGTTTACTGCCGTTGACATGACCTAATAATAGTGTCGCAAGCGCTGTAAAACTTTTAAAAACAAAACATATTCTGCATACTTGCCCTGACAGTTTTGCCATGCTCTGAAAATGTTAAAAAAATAAATTTGGACAGAAAAAGAGATAAAAATCAGCTTCATCTTGTCTCAAACCTAGACTTCCTTGAAAAATTGACAGAATTGAAAATAACAGCTTCAGCACTACTTGCTATGTCGTAGAGGAACGCTTTTCAACTGGGTGTATTGTACACGCCAAGTTGTACCAATTTTTAAAAGTATAAACCACTCTACAAAAGCAACTTATGTATTGTATACACCTCGAGTGGATTAAGACATCATGTTTATTACCCCACAATGTATTTTTCCCTAATTAAGAACAATGCAATTTTAGTTTATTGTAACGACTAGGGTTTACAAGCTTTTTAAGTAAAAAGTTAAATGAGTGAGATTTCAAAAAAGTTTGACAAGCACGACCGTAGAGAAAGCAATCATTTTCGGAAGTTGTTCATTATTTAGTTATTTATTTATTTATTTATTCAAAAATATATTTTTTTTAATACGAACATCCTGTTTGTGGTCAAACTTCATTTGGATCCGATTCGTGAGGGTGTGCATCCTTTTTGAGGTGTTCCTTTTAGATTCAGAATGAGGATGTCTGGCCAATGCAAGCATGAGCAATATGTTAGATAAACTATAGGTATAGTTTATGTAAAATTTAAGACTTTTTATTTCCTTTATCTAAACCATATGTGAATCTTCCTTGGATCTTCTACCATTTGTATCAAGGAAAATGAAAAAGTGAAAGTTAGCCTTAAATCGTCCCAACTATCAGGTAACCTCTGTGGTGTTATGGATAGAACGTCTGACTGGTAACCAGGAGGTCTGAGGTTTGATCCTCAGTCGAGGCAGACTGACTTTTTGGGGATTGTTACTTTTTATATTTTATCTCAGCTTTGCATGACACAGTTCCATACACACGTTTTCAGATAATATTTACTTTCGGTAAAACAGTTGTAGGGTTGCCATATAACATCTCTTTTAAGAATCTAAAGCTCAACATACAGGGATGCACCTAACAAGGGAAGAAATAGATTTTGTGTTGGATAATAACAATCGACAATGCCAGACTGTCAAGCTCTGAATCTACGTTGTTTTCTGTATCTTCTTTGTACTACTGAACGTTGTCAGCACCATATAAATAATGATGATGATAAATCTAATGATAACAAATATAATGATAACAACAATAAGGAAATCCCAGGTTTGAGAGATTTTGCCAAGACAAATTAAATCGATCGATATTTGAAGGACGAGTTTTATGACCAAATTTTTAAATACGTAATTTTCCAGAATTGAGGTAGTTAAATGATTATACACTGAGTAGGAAGTAGAATAGTTTTGATCACTGTGACTTTAAATGTAATACTCTCTATCTTGTTCATTCGGATATCTGCCAAATTGAAAATTCAAAAATTGTTAGGAGATGAAAATAATAGTCGCTATGGTTAATTTTATAGATCAACAATTTACCGTCACAATGATTAAATAACACTTCAAAACCCATAAAATGATTTACTTTGGCATCAACTTTAATTTTCAACAAGTTTTAATGTCTTACAGATGCTTATGAAGTTCTGAAATTAGAGCCGAAATATCGTAATTTTACGAATTTCTCGTAGTAGTAGGCAGGTTTGCTATGGGATGTACCAGCAGGACAGAGTTGATGGTGATGGTGACACCCAATGGAAGAAGATTCAACATTGTTGGGCTGTCCAGTTGACATGTGGATTAGAATAGTGTCACAAACGTCTGTCGATATCTGCTTTTATTTCTACTGATCGCGGACTGTTGACGTCATTGATAGTTTGGCTTTGTGGTGTGAAACTCGCTTTTGTATCAGAAGGCCATGGGTTCGAGTCCTGCTTTAAGCGACGAATAGTTGAGTCCGTTGAAAAGGGTCTTCACTCACATTATTTCACCGTAACCAGGTGTAAAATGAGTATCTGGCCATTGACAGCGTTGTCTCTGTCGGGAAGAAAAAATTGTAATTATCCCTTAACAGATGACATGTCTCGTCCTACATGTTAAGTGTTGCTGTTGCTAGTGACCCCGTGTAATGCGCGTTGAGCACGTTTAGTGGATATTACTCTATGTAAATGCTCAGGATTTTTTCGATTTATTTTTTGTTTTGCTTTCTTATACTCTGCACTCTTGCTGTCTTTGTTTTCCTTCCTCACTTCATTTGTTGTTATGTGAACATCATTGTTGGCTATCGAGTTGACTTATGAATAAGGATAGAATAATGAACAATTGGTAGCCTACATAATCTTGCATTTTAGACATCGTGTTTTTAAACCCATTTAATTTGCCTCTTCAGAGAGAATTGAATTGAGATTGTATATTTAAAAGATTATCAGGTTGTAGTTTCCATGGGAGTTATAACAGACTCTCTCTCTCTCTCTCTCTCTCTCTCTCTCTCTCTCTCCCTCTCTCACTCTCTCTCTCTCTCTCACACACACACACACACACACTCTCTCTCTTTCTTTCTCTTTCCCTTGTTTCTATCTCGTTTGTCTCTCACTCTTTCTCTCTATCTCTCAGTTACAGACACACTTGCGATCTTCAGTTCATATAAACACAAGAATAAACTAAACCAATCATGGTTTTACGCACACACAATTTCGGATTAAGAGAGAAAAAATTGCAATTAAATTTTATAGATCATTAAAAACAACTCTCCCGACTTATTCCACCTTAGTTGATTTTATATCAAGTTTATACTTCTCTGTGTGTCCCCATAAAATCCCGACCACTTTGGTGCCTCTTTAGTTGACTCACATAAGAAGTTGACGACTCACTACCACCACCACCAGCACCACCACCGTCACTCTCTTCGTCTCTTACAACTTTAAGATTCGACGCCACTGACGTAGAGCGAGCCAAAACAACATTTTTATTATTGAAGACTACTCCACTACGAGACATCATTGCCGACAGAGGTTTTATTCGGCTATCCGCGGACTTTCTAGCTGCTCTGGGACTTCTCAGTATGGGTAATGGGGTTAGATTTGAACCTCTTCTGCTGCCGAATAAGCCCATCGGCGAAGAGAATCTTCCAGATTGCGTCGCCTTTTCTGGTCCATACATGTTGTAGAGACTTGGTAGAAAGTTGACGTTGGTTGTACCGGTCACCGGTTTATCTGATTGCAAAATACGTTTACGCTCCTCACGCTTTTTTCTGGAGAGAATCTCAAGTCGTCTGTCCTCTAGTCTTTCTTCTCTGATGCGACTCCTCACCGTGTTCGCTAATTCCCTGAATAGGAAACAAGTTGTTAAAGGTCACCAGTATGCAATTTTACTTTAGGTCAAATTGATTTACTGAAACACCTACAACAGTTGAGATGCTTTTATCGTTTTTATGAAAAGAATATAATCCTATTTTTGCCATGACAAAAGTAAATTCAAGCACGAACAAGCAATCAACGTAATAGGTTCCAATTTTTATCCAATCTAGGTGTGAAACGCCACGTTCCACTTTCTAACAACTACAATGCATTAAACGGGTTCATATATTACACCCTTTCCATTTATAATTATTTTTTTTTTATCACTACTGGATAATCTGGCGGGGAAAAATGGATCCATTTGCAAGAAATTGCGTCATACAAAACCTACCATATCTCATCTCTCTTTTATCCCTCTCCCTCCTCCCTCCTCCTCCTCCTCCTCCTCCTCCTCCTCCTCCTCCTTCTTCTTCCTCTTCTTCTTCTTCTTCTTCTTCTTCTTCTTCTTCTTCTTCTTCTTCTTCTTCTTCTTCTTCTTCTTCTTCTTCTTCTTCTTCTTCTCTTTATTCTCCTGCTCCCCACCACCACCACCACCACCACCATCATCATAATCATCATCATCATCATCATCGCTATTGGTAACATCAACATCATGGTCAGCATGGGAATCGCCGTCGTCATCATCAATAACAAAAGAACCCCCCCCCCCCCCCCCCCCCCAAAAAAAAAAAAAAAAAAAAAAAAAATAAAAATAAAATAAAATAAAATAAATAAACAACAAATAAATAACAAAAAAAAAAAAAAAAAAAACAAACAAAAAAAAAAAAAAAACAAACAAAAAAGATTTTAAAACCCGGGAAAAAAAGCATGTAACCAATCACCATTAGTGTTTATACGGCTACCGTGATATCCAGATTTTTTTTCTCTTCATGGCAGAAAAAAAAATTAAAAAAACATGCCTCGTTACCCCTGACTCATAGAGCAAAGTGGAACCAAACTCTAAAGCACTTACTGATAGCTGATGCATCCACGCTTGTTTGACTGCAGGCGTTTGGCCACTCTCAGAATGTCGTCGTCGTCCAGAGGGACGCGGACCCGCTGTAGACGGAGAAGAAGAGGAAAGGAGCAATAAAATCTGCATTGGGAATTATATGGCGGTATTTCTACAAGAAATATGCAAATGTATGATCATGCTCAGCGGTACGGTCTATGCTTCGTACCCACAAGGTACAGAGTTCGACTACCCGCCTTGTTGTTTGACCTTGAGCAAGTCACCTCATCCGAGTCACTTTGCGGCGCTGCACTGCGGTTGACGCCTGGGTTATTTCAGTCTTCCCTTTGAATAGACCCTAAAGTCAAATTTCCCCTATGGGACGAATAAAGGGAATTTTATTATTATTTATTTATTATTTAAAAGAAAACAAAAAAAAAAAAAAACAAAAAAACAACAGGGTTGGGAGTCAAAATTGTTGCGTACAGCTCTTATCAATTTTTTGTCAACGAGCATATAATTACTGGCAAATCTATATCTATATTATACAATTATTTTTTACTGCTCAATATTTGAGAAACTTGCAGACCTCTGAGTAATTATAAAACCGGTTGACTCAAATGAGATTTTATAAAACCTCATGGGATATAATGGTCAGTCCTTTGATGTTGAAAATCGCCGTCCTCTAAGCTTTGTGAGAAGTTGCCAGGCTTTGATACCAGTAAGAGGAGACACTGGGTGGCTGCGAATCGGCTTCGGTCGAGGAGCTGCCTAACAGCAAGTGCGCTTCATTAGTGGGGACTTTCCACCTGTCCAACATGTACCGGATGTGGGCAAGAACCCGAAACGGTAGAGCATCTAGTTGAACAGTGTGTTGTGACGATGCTATCGGGCGGGTTCGCGACGGTGCACGCGTGCGGACCGGACTTTGCTGATTGGGTCGATCTTCATAACATAGTAGTGTGAGAACCATAAGAGGCTGTTGCCGTCTGGTCGTCCTGTTGCCAGACTCATTTCAGCTACAAACTTTATTACTGGTTTGATATTGATAGTTGATGGCTCAAAAGATCCATCTCTGTTAATTTCGACAATACTAATACTTAAAATTTATAAGTGCCTTTTCGTAATAGCCTTTATTTCTCCGCAAACATTGCGGGTCTCCACTAGTAGTTAAAAAGATAATAGAGAACAATAGATTGGACACGTGTAGGACCTACATAGCTTCAAGTTTTTATTTCATGTTCCCAATCTGGCCACCTCTGGCACACGGACAACATAAAGCCGATAAGACAATTCTTCCTAAACACAGGTCAATGGGTTCCGTCTATTGCAACCGTTTTTCTATTTTGCATACTTTTAATATTTGCTGCAATTGGTGAAATAAAATGTCTTTAATATACTCCATGAGAAAAAAGACACAGAGAGATCTAGTAGACCACACGTTGAGGGCGGGGTCTTTGACACTTTTCCAAACCCTCTATTTCTCATTTGTGTTGATACAAGTGCCCCCCCCCCCCCTGAATTAACATCTCTTGCACAAAGCCACTGCTGGGGCAGAATTTCATTTGAGATATGCTGGAATCCCGAGATACCAATGAGATAAGGCTCCATCTTGGTGTGAAAAAAAACCCCTAGCGGTTAAATAGACGACACATCAAACTTGGATATTATGTCTTCTATCATCTTTATATTGATCCAGTCCCTTACCATGGTTTATAAATGTTAAAAAGCGTATAACTCTGTTACATTCTTTGTATACATAAAGGTTGACGAAGTTTCAGGAAACGACAGTTGAATTTAATTAAATACTAGGCTTTTATTTTAATGCAGAGTTTATCATCATCATCATCATCATCATCATCATCATCATCATCATCATTGAAAAATTATTTAGCATCTTATTACACTGCTTTAAGCAAACGTCTCCAGTCTTTTTCCTTATTCTAAACTACGACCATCCATAAAATGCTATTAAAAAATATTTGAAAATATTAGATAGATTGACGGAAGATATTCAGTCTGATATGTCCATTCAAGAATGATAAATGAGCAATAACAAATATGATTAAATTTATATTCGTAGGCTGGTCTATTTTTTTCTTTTGAATCCAGAAACAAGTATGAATCATTTACAGCATTTTTATTTTGATTGCGTAAATGAAGTTAAAAAAATACTACATTGATACATATAGATACATATATTCCTGTGATAATATAGACATCTAGGAGCAGTGCTTGTGAGTGTGATCTTAAACACAACAATCGCTTGCTAGTAAGAACATTTAAATTTATTGTACGAGAGAGACGTTTGTATACATTAAATAATTTTAAAGTCGGTATCCCTCAGACGAGCCTCTTGATGGCAGCGGAGTTATTTTTAAAATTATTGGGGGGGGGGGGGTAGCTTTGTATCTGCTAGACATTATAAGACAAGACAAATAAGCGCCTTCGGACTTGTAGGTCTCTCATTCGAGCCCCACTATGGGCGACGCAAAGGTGAATCTTTGCCCCCCCCCCCCCCCCCAAAAAAAAAAAAAAAAAAAAAACAAAAAAAAAATCCCAAAAAAACCCCCCAAAAAACAAAAAAAAAAAATCCCAAAAAAACCCCCCAAAAAACAAAAAAAAAACAAAAAAACAAAAACAAAACTGAAGTGTTGTGATGGCCAGTGAGCTTGTCAAGGCCATTCATCATTATTACGTGGCACTTTTTCAGCGTAATCCTTTTACTGTTATGACAGAAAGGAAGTTTCTTAGACACCAGTGGACACAGGCAAGAGAAAATTCACACTTAAAATTTGAAAGTCTGAATACCAATATAAACAAAGTATAGTTCTCTTTTATTCACACATGAGTCAAGCGTAGTAATGTGCCAGGAGATTTGCCCAAGGATATAATGTCGTAGCTCGTGTGACTTCTGTGGTGTAATGGTTATGCTTTGAGTTCAAATTCTTATCTAATAATATCAATCAAACTGATAAGAAAAACCAAGAAAGTCATAATTAACTTGATATGATAAGTGAATGATACTTTACGGCAATATTCATGTGACCACATCTATAAGATGTAATGAAAATAAAATGTAAGTGATGGGCTAAGACAACAATCTTGAATTGCAGCAAAAGCATGCGCTAGAGCTGCCTTCCAAATTAAAAGCGATTAACAAAAATGAATATAATACTTCAAAATATCAATTACCAAACACAGAATGTTTCGGGCTCGAAACCCTTCTACAACCACAACAAAAACATTAAAAAAACATAAATATAGAACTTTAAAAACCAGATAGATGCAGATAAATATTGAGCACATCTAAGACTGGAATAATTCCAAGATCTAAATACTTACCGAAAAGACGTGCTAGATATTCCTCTGTCGTCTATCTCGTTTTTAAAGTAAAGAATATAACATGTCTTTATTGCTTTTGTTGTTGGCTGAAGAAGGGGTTTGAGCCCGAAACGTTCCGTGTTTGGTATTTTGTTCCGTTTTGAAATTATTATATTCATTTTTGTTTACTACTTTTTACAGTCCACAGCTTTTAGCAGCTAAGTATTATGCCTACTTTGACTACAGTTAAAAGTGAGAACTTTTCTTATGACCACAAAACATATCAATTTCTTCCTGGGCAATCTGCATTTCACGTTATAATAATAAAAAAATACAAGTGTGATATTTTTAATAGGTGTACTATATGTATGTATATTTAGACAGAAAGCTTATTTATACACGGAGGTGGGAGTGGGTTATATTTATCTAATTTTAATAAGATCTCCGATTGGACGAGAATATGGGTGCATATCCAAGACATGCCATCTAGGGTTTTAGACAGGGATTAGAACTCAAATCGTTACCATTAGGCCACAAAAAGCATGGCGTTGTATTCTTGAATTAGTTATGAAAATACGAGAACTAGACAAATTGTCCCTACTTGATTCAGGAACCTCATGTAAGAGCAAATCTAAGAAGCCATTACACATTTCAAATATCATTATATTCAGTCTTAGGTACTACCTTGAGTCCCTGGATAAACTTGGCTCTTGTGACGAGAAGCTTGTTGTCCTTGTCAAACATACGAAACAGATCCATTACCCGGATTCCCATCATACTCAAGTATCGAATCAGCAACGTGAACGGATCTTCCCGGGTCGCTGCAAGAAGACAGCGAATTATCACTAATAAAGTGAACAAAGATTTTTAATCGGAAGGTCAAATAGACATGAGACTAATTCTGGATGGTAATCTCGTTTTAACTCTCTCCTCACCGGACATCTTCAGAATGTTCTCCAAAACGTCACAACTAACCAACACGGAATCAGATTATTCTTCACTCACACATCACATGTTAAGTTCTTGCTCTAGTAAAACGAGCTCTAAAACACAATGTTCAGTTTTTATAACTACAAAGAACAATTTTTTAATTGAAATTGTTTGATTTACAAAAGAAATCAGAATGAGAAAAATGTTGGCTGTATCGTAACAAATGAGATGCTTTTCCTATGGCTGGTAAGGAGAGGGTTAAAATCGCAATTTTTACACATAGGTATTCAATGTATCTAGTCCAAATTCAACTTGAGCTTGAGCTTTTATATAGCGCAATATCCACTAAACGTGCTTAAAGCGCTTTACAAGAGGTCCCTGGCCAACAGCAACACATAACATGTAGGACGAGACATGACGCCTGTCAGGCGATATTACAAATGTTTGGGACAGAGACAACGCTGTTAACGGTCAGGTACTCATTTTACACCTGAGTACGGTGAGAGAATGTGATTAAAGAGCCTTCTCCATGGACTCAACTACGCGCCGCGCGAGGCTCGAACCCAGGATCTTCCGATCCGAAAGCGAGTGTCATACCACTAGACCACATAGCCGCAAATTCACAATAGAAATTATTTTTAAAATCTTCATGTTATGAATCATTTCCTAAAACCTCACTTGAAAAATCAAATATGTCGCCCATCATCTCAAAGCGGTATATGTCGGTAAAATTCAGCTCCTGGATATTGATTTACAGCCTCGAGGGTAAAATCTGAGGTTATTATTTTCTATTTGTAATGGTGGAGAACGAATTAAATATCTTCCATTTAAAAAATACAAAGTTCATATTTCTAATTTGTTTAGATTCTAAATTCACCTTTTTATGGTTCTTATCATCCCGACTTAATACTCTTTTGAGACAGTGGGACACATATCAAGTCTTCATAACTAAATCCATAATTTTAGTTACTGGGATTGTGATTCCGTGTTTGAAAAGTTGAAAATAGTGCTTGTAATTTTATGAAGCGTTGAGCAGGTAAGGCAATTATGGGATTGTTTTGACATTATTGTAATGAAGAATGATTTTGCGAAAGTTCGAGAGTTTTTCCCTTACAACGATTTGGGTTGTCAGTTTATAAATGAGCACACTTCGGTTTAGACATTACATGTTGGTGAATATTATACAACTACTAAATTTACAAATTTATGTAATTTTCTTTTTAAAAAAATAATAAGATCAACTTGTAAACTTTCCAAAATAAGTCTCACGTTTTTTAGACCACTGGCTGATACTATGAAAAGATGAAAATGAGACCTTTTGAATAAAAATCATTTATCTTTTTTCAATAGTAGGACATTGAAGTTTATGTTAATGATGAAAGGACACTTGCAGAAGTATTCTTCTAATTTATGGAAATATAACATGGTTATACACGAAGAAAAGATTCGATCAACAAGGAAAGTTTCAATAAAATCAATGATGAGAGTTAAGGATATATCGCTTTTCGTTTGAAATTGAAGTTTCATAGAAAAATATCCAGTTTAATAATAACATTGTCTGTCGATAGGCTTTGAGGGGTAGTTTTCCGTGTGACAGGAAAGTAGGAAACAGGAATGTGTTTGATTATATTTGGGGATAGATGCATTATGATTACCCAATACAAGGCTATCTTAATGTTTCTGGCAAACACAGTTATAGATAGTGTGCGCCTGGCTAAGAATATTACCATCCGGAAGTATAACGAACCAACACACAAAACTATGTGTAACCATTAACTTTCATAGTCTGATTAATACAGTTCAGTGAGAATTACTCATAAACATGAATGGCAAGAAAGAAAGAAAAAAAAAAAAAAAACAATAACAAAGACCTGAGTGACGTCATCTTCGTTCTATCTATATAACAGGGCATTTCTTAATCATAATTGCATCATCAAATCGTGTTAATAAAACCGTTTGTTTTGCGTTTTCACGAGGGAAAAATTATGTTGGCCTTTTAAGATCTAAAGCCGAATGCACAATCTCAAACATTTGCCGAATTTTTGTTCACAATTAAGAATCAGCATAACTTTACAAATGAACGTTAATGACCGTTAAATAACGATTTGATGATATAGATGATGAAAGAAATAAACGAATGAAAATAAACCAGAAAGCATCCATGTATTGTTGACCACCCACTAGACAACTAAGACAACATCCTATCATTATTTAGTGATTTTTATAAAGAAATTTGACAAGACAACAATCACATGCAGACTACATCTTTACTACAAGTGATACGTGTTCACATGTCCACAACAGATGTTTTTCGAGGACTAAAATGCTATCTTGATTAAGAGATAAGTATACTACGAATAATTCTGCCAAGCTATAGAGTAAATAGATGAACGATCTTTAGATTTTAGCCAGCAATCCTGGTTAATGTTTTTTTTAACATCTTGTATTTTTATGTTACAAAATGAGATCAGATGGTCATAGTGGCATCGGTAGGTCAGTGGTAACGTATGCCATCCCGTAACAACAGGCAAGCAATGTTGAGGTCGGTTTATGATCAGATGGATGAGAATGATCGCAAATTTCTGATCCGACCTTGTGTTTTGGGTAAAGCATCTTGCACACCAACTCACTTGACTTAGGTATATTATATAAATACTTGCTATGGACAGTGATGGATATTGTGAGATTGTTGGTACAAAAAAAAAGAGGACGACCTAACGAAATAGAACGTTTGTTCCATCTAGCCATCTGGGGGAATCGATGAAGTATTATGAAACAAATTAAGCACGGAAAGTCCACGGAATGCGATATAAACATATTCATTATTTATTCAACAGCTCTTTATTGGAGAGGGCCGACGTTTAAAATGACCAGATAAAATGTTAGAGATTAGGATTAAAATAAATTTTGTCTCTTTGTTTACAGACCAATTTTTAACCAATGATGGTTTCCAACAAAAAAGTTAAAAAATATATAAATTTGATACAAATCTCACGCATTGTTCTTAATCGAATTGTTTTGGGTAGCTGGAAGGATCATGTAACTCTATTGGTGAAAATACACAAATGCAAATTGATATTTACTTCTCAGTATAAATTTCTCCAAACTACTAACCTCGCCCACTTAACAACATTTTGGTCACGTTGACAATATTATCTCTAGTGCCCCTAACATTCAAAGCGAATATTATTTATGGCATAACATCAATCTACCTCGATGGTTTCCTATGACGTCATTAGTTGTAAGAACTCCTCCATGGTCCATTGAAAACTCCCTAGTTTTGGCAATGTCTGTTGCCATTAGAGCAATTCTTGTGTTGATAGGAATACCCTGACAGGTGGGAAAACGAGAGAGTCAGTTGATGATATAAGATTATGCATGGTGTCGTCTTGGTTATCAAAATACATCAACTTATCGAATATTGAAATTATTTATTCATTTTTCAGGCAAAAGGGGAAAAAATCACCAAAATGATCAGCTGTATCTGTGAAATCAAGTTTCATATGATACAATTTTTCCTAACGATTAAAAGACCGAGGATGCAATGGGAAATGACAAAATATATCTTAAGATTTAACATGCGTTCTATTCAAAACAGATCAAAACAGAATTTCGACTATTTTTAAAAGTGTCTGTATCTAATTATTTTACCTTTTATTACTTATATATCTGCTTTTTGAAATAATCATACTTACAAACTCTGACAATGTTTAAGCAATATGTGGCATCTATAGTAATATGATTGCCCTGCCCCCTACCCAGATAGAATAACCTTATGACAGCCATCAACATCACTATATCAATCTGATAATTGTTTGTAACCCAAATAGTTGGGCGATCTGTCTCAATTGAATATGTTTATAAAACAAATTAGAATTATTTGATAATTGTAAAATATAATTGGAATTTAAGTAAGGTTAAAATGGATACTCACCGCAAAACTCAGTGTTCTGACGTTACTCGAAGTTCTTTTCAAGGCCTGGATGATGTCCTCACAGCCTTCCATTGATATTGGATTTTGACCAATCTGTCAATAAACAGATATCGTTAAAACAACTATTATCAATAACCACTTGTAAAATCACCACACAACCACACCACCATCCACATCAAATACCATGCGTTTGAAAACCAAGGGATGTCACATTTTGACCCCTTGAAATTAAATAATACTCGTATGACAAACCAGTTGAATCAAACTGATGAGTCAAATACCGGATCTTTTCCATCAATCACTATCTCAAAAGCTACATTTGGAAAGATCAATTTCAACTCTCTGAAAACTAGCAATGACGACATACCAATAAAACTTCCAGCGTCTTGTTCCCCATCAAAGCCTTTGTAAGATATGGAGCACAATCCCAATTTATTCTGTTATTCTCTAGATTCAGATACTTAAGTTTTCTGTTGATTCGGATGGCTTCTCCTAAAGCCAGGCTGCCCTCAAAGCCAATTCCATTCCACGACAGGTTTAGCCACTCTATACTGTTGTTTTTCTGTAGGGATAAATGAAAGCAACATGTTATGAATGTGGAAGACCGACCTGTTTACATTAATCAGTAGGAGTTGTAGGAAGCAATGACAGTGAAAATAGAGAAAGATACGATTGTAACATAATTTAACTTCATGGAACACGATAACGGCAGTGAGTTAATCTTATCTCCAACGCCAAGTAGGGCTATTTTGGCACGATTTGAACCAATAACAACCAAACATCTTTTAATTTCGTTTTACTCGGAATGTCCCATAAACTCTACTTAATGCCTGTAGTCTCAGTACCTGCTCCTCCTTCATATCATTTTGAGGATCAGTATTTAATTTTAAATTTGATACATCTAAGCAAATGCTTGTCTATGATTTCAATTCATTGCAACCTTGGGATCAGAGAAAAAAAACAACATGGGGAAAATTAATAAAACAAAAACATACCAATACAAAAAAAGAGCTAAAAAAATAATACAAAAACAAAACAAATAAAAAAACAAACAAGAAAGAAACAACTAAAAACTAGGCAAAACAAATAAACAACTAAACATGACAACAGCAATAACACTAATTTAAAAACAAGAAGAAATAACCATCATCTCCCAAGAAAAGAAAGAAAAAACATAAAAAACACAAAACTTCCTATTAACATCGCCTTAAAAATTACCTTCAGACAGTTACAGATGGCCACAGCACCTGCACCCCTTATTTGGTTCCAGCTAAGATCCAATTTCTTTATTGCATCGTTTATACCTGAAATAAGAAAGAAAGAAGTGAAAGTAAACATGAAGAAATAATATAGTTTTTGGTCGCTTGTAACTTTTTTTTTTATAAAGCAGAGATAAATAAAAATCTGTTTTATATACACTTACGATACGATACTAGTTAACATCATGATGATGTTAATTATGACAACGACGACAATGCTACTATTAGAACAACAACAATAACAACAACAACAACAACAATAACAACAACAACCACAACAACAACAACAACAACAACAACAACTACTACTACTACTACTACTACTACTAACTACTACTACTACTACTATTATTATTACTACTACTACTACTACTACTCTACTATCTACTACTACTACTACTACTACTACTACTACTACTACTACTACTACTACTACTACTACTACTACTACTAACTTACTACTACTACTACTACTACTATACTACTACTACTACTACTACTACTACTACTACTACTACTACTACTACTACTACTACTACTTCTACTACTACTACTACTACTACTACTACTACTACTACTACTACTACTACTTCTACTACTACTACTACTACTACTTCTACTACTACTACTTATGTCACTATTCTTATCATCTTTATCATTATTACAGGCATGACTATGATGATGATGATGATGATGATGATGATGCTGATAATGATGATGATGGTGATGATTATGATGACTATGATGATAATGTTATAAACCATCATCATCAATATCATTATTATTATAAAATCATCACCACTATAATCTTGTACGGTTTTGTGGTGCGGATTATATCAACCATTATAAAAGTTGACCTACCAAGACCACGCCCTAGTATAAGAGCTCCTGTTAAACCGATCTTATTCTTGGACAGTTTGAGAGTGTGTATATACCGGTTATCCTAAGGAAAAAGAAACGAACGGTAAATAAGACAATACTATTCAGCACATTCAATGTCATAAAAAGAGAGTTGACAAGAAGTAGGTTAGCACTGCTATATCTACTCTGATAGAAAAATAAACAAAAAAAAATAATTAAAAATATATTTTTAAAAATAACAATAAATTCAAATAAATTTTATTATTGTGGCTATAGTCCTTCAAGTATCACTGAGTTAAAGTCTTGGCAAAAACTCTCAAACATCAATATTCATTAAAAGTCCCAGTTTTGAGAGGTTTTGACAAGATAATGGTAATTTGAATCGGCCGATATTTGAAATGTGTTTTTTTAAATAGGAACACAGAGCAGGTCCACCATCAGAAAACCTTAATGGTTTTGATGTAACATTGTTGTGATCCTTAAGAACTATTTGGTCATGGAGCAGAAGTTTATTATATAGCATGAAACGGACAATAGCAATTGCTTGCTACTCTTTGGACAGGATGCTAGTCTACCGCAAAGTACTTCCAACCAGATCCAAGAAGACCTAGCTACCTAATCACTACTGGGTGGACAGGGAGGTCAGAAAAAATATAGATTTCACCAAGATTCGATTTTGGTTCATTTGAGTGTGAAGCCAGTATCTACCAACTGATCTATAGGGACTCTCTAACCCTCTAATGTAATGGAAAATACTTTGCTTTGGTTTGAGAGTATCATGCAACTATGAGCTCAAAACAATTTGGATTATCACACCTGCAAATAAATGCACGCCGTAAAATCGGATAAAACATGAATAATAATAACAAAAAAAAAAAAAAAAATTGAAAACAAAAAAATGAAAGCAGACAGTATGAAGTCATCTGACTACCTTTGCATGGTCACTGAGGAACCTATGTCATCATGATATGATTCATATTTATTATTTCTCTGTTGGATGAAATATAGTTATTATCACATCAAGCGAGAATCGCATTCCATTGATTGATGTGAAGAAATTTCAATTGAATTTATTACAACAGTTTTAATATTCGGCTTATTTCTTACTTGTATTCCTTGAGCTAAAATTGCAATTTCGTTGTCACCGATCATGCAGTCTGAAATAAATAAATTGAAAGGAAAAATATTTTTAAAAATGTGAACATGGATAAGTTTACAATGGAGAAGACGTAACTGACATAGATATGATCCTTTACAATGGGAGAGAAAAGTCGTGACGTCACACCTCCTACTCTTTTGTTGAAAGTGTATATGTAGCCAGTCTTTCGGAAGATTAATAATGAATATGTTATGCATTGAATGAAAAGGTGACATAACTATATTATTAGTAGCGGGATGTATAGAAAGTTACTTAGGATTACGAGAAGTAAAAGAACGAGGATGGTTGTTTTTTGTTGACGACTAGCTTTTTTTAGATTAGAAATTAAGATTCTATAACTCTGAAAACAGAAGATCAATTACACAAGGTATATATCCACTCCTCCGGAAGGGTAATTTTACACATCCAATGATATTGGAACCAGTTTTTTGAAATCACACTTTTGTTCCCTATTATCACTCATTATGCGTTTTCGTAGATAGACCTTACTGATTCGAATGTGTCAATCACAAAAAAAAAAGTTTACGACTATCTTCTCGTCATTTGATTTGCTATTTTAAATTTGTCATGTAAGCCCGATCGGATAATGAGGAAAATGATCTATTTTATAATTTTATACTTCCTGCCATAACTCACCGGAAATGTCTATATTTTTTGTGTGTTATCCAATCATTGATATTTATACTGGTTGTCATAACTCACCTGAAATGTTTAGATATGTAATCAAAACATTGTTACTTATACTGATTGTCATAACTCATTTGAAATGTCTAGATATGTAACCCAATCATCGATAGTTATACTGATTATCATCATTCACCGGAAATGTCTAGATATGTAACCCAATCATCGATAGTTATACTGATTATCATCATTCACCGGAAATGTCTAGATATGTAATCCAATCATCGATAGTTATACTGATTATCATCATTCACCGGAAATGTCTAGATATGTAATCCAATCATCGATAGTTATACTGATTCTCATAATTCACCGGAAATGTCTAGATATGTAACCCAATCATCGATAGTTATACTGATTATCATCATTCACCGGAAATGTCTAGATATGTAATCCAATCATTGTTCTTTATATTGATTGTCAAAACTCACTGGAAATGTCTAGATGTGTAATCCAATCGTTGTTATTGAGCAGTTCATTCCCCATTCTAGCACAGTCTTCACCATCCAACCTGTTACCACGAAGAACCTGAGTAAGCAATAGGAGAAGATAAAAGTAGTAGTGGGGGGTTGGTGACACATTTGATTTATAAATCCATTTTGAAAGATAAACTTATAGCATTCCTACATCATGCAATCGATAGAAAAGTAAAGAATACGTTCATGTAAAATTGTAGAATATTGTTTTGAATATTCTTTTGAATGTGATAATAATATTAGTCAATGAGATGAGCTTTTTTTAATGTACCAGTTTTGTGACAGTCATCTTGGAGGCCATGACTTCTAAAAAGCCATACATAGCATCGGCTGGCAATGAATTATGAGATATGTCAACCTCCTCAACCCTTGAGTTTATCTGAAATAGAACGCAAGTGAGAGAAAAAAAAGACAATAATATTAATTTTGACTAAATTAATAGAAAATTGGTTTGAAGAGTGTCAAAGAAAAAAATTGGAAGGTGAATTATGATATTCACAATTAATGCATCGTGGGAAATTTTTAATTATTTTGAAAAAAAAATAATCTTTATCTCAACATAAGCTGAAAGTCAAATTGTGACCAATCATCTGATTGTGATATTATGTCGGGATGAGCTGGTGCAGAAAATTGAATTTATACACACTTAAATGAAACTTTCTGTTCGTTTTGGCGGCGAATGAATAGTATGTCTTGCATTGTACAAACCACAAAAGGTCTTATTTCCTATAATTTTAGTTCAAGGTTTGTATATAGGCATAGTTTTATCCAGACATAATAGCGTTTTGACACGGTGGGTCACAATTAATTTTCCGAATTATTTGGCTTAAGTACCTAGGCCAAATTCTGGAGATTCTTCTGGCCGTGAAAAAAATGCATTGTGTAAAGTAATGAACCGGCCACACGGGACTCTAAACATCCAATTTAATTTGGGGGTAATCAAGAAATTTATGATGTATACGAAGTCATTTATTAAGACAAATTGTTTTGACTGAATTTCTGCTTCTAGCAATCACAGCAGGTCATAGGGTCAAACTATTTCATCAAATGTTTAATGTAATATAAACGAATGGTATTTTTTTAAAACCCCGAGCATTTATTAAGCGCAATATCCAATAAACGTGTTGAACGCGCTTTACGATTAGTCCCTTTCCGAAAACAACACTAAAACGTACGATGAGACACACGAAATTATAATTGTTTCGAAGAGACAACGATGATAACGACCAGGTACTCATTTTACAATGGGAATGTGAGCCTTTTCCAAGGTCTCAAGTATGCGCCGCTCAGGGCGGGACTCTAACTCTGGACCTTCTTGATCGGAGGCGAGTATCATACCACAAGACCACATAGCCACAAAGAATAAAATTGATATTGTGATTATAGTTCACAGCAGTTTTAAGCCCCCGCCACGTGTCCCTTATATCCCCAGAAGAAAAGCATTTTTCAATTTTATTTTTGTACTTATCTCTACAACTAGATATTACCCTCTTTATCTCTTTTTGTTTTGTTTTCAGATCTTTTTTGTTTCCACTAGTATAGAGAGTTTTCTTTTGGTTCAATAAAACACAATATGTTCAATTAGGGCAAAACAAATCTTCCTGTATAACTACAAATACTGGTGCTCCTCAAGGTTGTGTATTGTCCCCTGTATTATTCACAATATACACGAATGACTGTAGTGCCCTAACCAACAAAAGGACAGTATCTGGGCTGACCCAGATCCAGCCAGTTTTGCCGCAATCGACACATTTAGTTTTTTCATTCATAACTCTTTAATTCTATTACATAGTGGAAGTCTTCTAACATTAAATAATAGCTGATGATAAATTGCGTTTTTCTGTTAGTCGGCGATTTCATTGACGTAATATGTTGCGTAATATTTTGAGATACTGTTCTTTCTTGGTTAAAGCCAAGCAAATAACTCTACCTGTAACCAACAAAAGGACAGTATCTTATACGACCGTCTCACATACTGTTCACCCTGGTTAACCGCAACGCAAAATGCCTCGTCCGTATTCACCAAAAGAACAGTATCTCGGTTAAGAATATAGCAAAATACGAATAACTCGATCGACAAACGTTTCACGTCAGCGCTGCCCTAACCAACAAAAGGACAGTATCTCTCAAAAAATCATAAAATCACTTTTTTTACTAAATCGAATCTCTGGGACATAGGGAAGATTACAAAGTTGTCAGAATGATCATAACTCAAATATTTTTGAAATTAGAGGCAATTAAAAATTTGCTTGAAACAGTATCCTATTTCAACCCCATCGTTAACCAACAAAAGGACAGTATCTCCGACGGCCGTATTCCGCCCCGTAACTATTGACGGTGTCCGTGAGCATGAGATGGCGTCAACGAGTGGCGTGACGAAGATGCCGCCGTATGGCGAGCAATACCATGCGAAACTGTTGGTGACGATTTGATTGGTTGACGCATAAGTCGCCAACGCCAATGACGTCATCCGTAACATGACATAATAGAGGAGCACTGTAACTTTCTATCGCGTTGTTGTTTACATGAGAGAGAAAGAGAGAGAGAGAGAGAGAGAGAGAGAGAGAGAGAGAGAGAGAGAGAGAAACAGACTGGCATACAGAGAGAGAAACAGAGAGAGAGAGAGAGAGAAACACACACACACACACACACACACACACACACACACAGAGAGAGAGAGAGAGAGAGTCAGTAACAAACAGAGAGCGAGAGAGATGGATGCAGAGAGATATATTTTTAAAAATAAATAAATAAATAAGAGAGAGAGAGAGAGGGAGAGAGAGAGAGGGAGAGAGAGAGAGGGAGAGAGAGAGAGAGAGAGAGAGAGAGAGAGAGCGTTTTAACGTGTATTCATTGGGAATGGGAGGGAGGGTGGGGTCTTTTGAGACAATAGACAATGTGAGTGAACCATTGTCTAATATATAAGAAGTCACTGGAGTGAACCCAAAGAAAAAGGGGAGGAGAGTTTAACAGCTGACAATTGACCACAAGGGGTTATGATAACGAGTAGCAGGTCCTAAATAACTCGACGTTGCAGCTCAAACAAGAAGATTCAATTATATGATTTCATGTAAGTCATACAAATTAAGCCCAACCCGCTCCTCTTCAAGCTGTCATCTGACTCAAAATGGAAACAATGTAACACATGATTTGACCAGTCCCATTTTTTAAATTGCAATCTCATTGGTCAATATGTTTCCCATCATTGATTGACTTTGACTTCTTTTGAAACGAAGGGCTTTCTAATACTATCCTTACCTGTTCTTTGCTCCACCCCCTCCCTCCTTTTCCCCGTTTGTTTATCTACCTGTCTCGCTCGCTCTCTTTGTCTCCCTCATGTTTCTTTCACACATACAACCACACACATAAACACACACACACCGACACACGCGCACACATATTTATATCTTTATTCTATTTAGCTCCCGCCCTATACAATGCACAAGCTCTCTCTCTCTCTCTCTCTCTCTCTCTCTCTCTCTCTCTCTCTCTCTCTCTCTCTCTCTTTGTTTCTTCCCCCTCCCCACCCCCGTTCTGCCCTAACCAACAAAAGGACAGTATCTCTCAAAAAAACATAAAATCACTTTTTTTACTAAATCGAATCTCTGGGACATAGGAAAGCTTACAAAGTTGTCAGAATGATCATAACTCAAATATTTTTTAAATTAGAGGCAATTAAAAATTTGCTTGAAACAGTATCCTATTTCAACCCCATCGTTAACCAACAAAAGGACAGTATCTCCGACGGCCGTAGTACGCCCCGTAAATATTGACGGTGTCCGTGAGCATGCGGTGGCGTCAACGAGTGGCGTGACGAAGATGCCGCCGTATGGCGAGCAATACCATGCGAAACTGTTGGTGACGATTTGATTGGTTGACGCATAAGTCGCCAACGCCAATGACGTCATCCGTAACATGACATCATAGAGGAACACTGTAACTTTCTATCGCGTTGTTGTTTACATGAGAGAGAGAGAGAAGAGAGAGAGAGAGAGAGAGAGAGAGAGAGAGAGAGAGAGAGACTGGCATACAGAGAGAGAAACACACAGAGAGAGAGAAACACAGAGAGAGAGAGAGATAGAGAGAGAGAGAGAGAGAGAGAGAGAGAGAGAGAGAGAGAGAGAGAGAGAGAGAGAGAGAGAGAGAGAGAGAGAAAGTCAGTAACAAACAGAGAGCGAGAGAAATGGATGCAGAGAGATATATTTTTAAAAATAAATAAATAAATAAGAGAGAGAGAGAGAGAGAGAGAGGGAGAGAGAGAGAGAGAGAGAGAGAGAGAGAGAGAGAGCGTTTTAACGTGTATTCATTGGGAATGGGAGGGAGTGTGGGGTCTTTTGAGACAATAAACAATGTGAGTGAACCATTGTCTACTATATAAGAAGTCACTGGAGTGAACCCAAAGAAAAAGGGGAGGAGAGTTTAATAGCTGACAATTGACCACAAGGGGTTGTGATAACGAGTGGCAGGTCCGAAATAACTCGACGTTGCAACTCAAACAAGAAGATTCAATTATATGATTTCTTGTAAGTCATTACAAATTAAGCCCAACTCCTCTTCAAGCTGTCATCTGACTCAAAATGGAAACAATGCAACAAATGATTTGACCAGTCCCATTTTTTAAATTGCAATCTCATTGGTCAATATGTTTCAGATTGATTGACTTTGACTTCTTTTGAAACGAAGGGCTTTCTTATACTATCCCTACCTATTCTTTGCTCCACCCCCTCTCTTCTTTTCCCCGTTTGTTTATCTACCAATCTCGCTCGCTCTCTTTGTCTCCCTCGTGTTTCTTTCACACATACAAACACACACATAAACACACACACACACACACACACACACACATATATATATATATTTTATATCTTTATTCTATTAAGCTCCCGCCCTCTACAATGCACAAGCACTCACTCTCTCTCTCTCTCTCTCTCTCTCTCTCTCTCTCTCTCTCTCTCTCTCTCTTTCTTTCTTTCTTCTCCCCTCCCCACCCCCCGTTCGGGGCGGAGGGTCGTATAATAATAATAATAATAATAATAATAATAATAATAATAATAATAATAATAATAATAATAATAATAATAATAATAATAATAATAATAATAATAATAATGATAATAATTAATAAATAAATTACCGTGTAAAATGTCAAAAATTAACTCCCTTAGTCTAACCGCATACTCTATATAGAATCGAACTAATGACCTTCACATCCGACAGCAGTAGTGACATACCACAACGCGTGTGTTTGACCCAGCGACATCTAAGTTTGACCTCGTCCGTTGGATGTTAAAAGTGGAAATACCTGCTTTTAACAACTGTTTGGATTGCAGTTCTTATATCTTTGACAAAATTATGCGCCCGTGATTTGCAGACACTGAGTTCAAAATCCATCTAATCTATGACATAAGTTGAAATATTCACGTATTACTTTCCACCAGATCAACATATCAAGCTAGCTATTTAGTGGCTGATTGGTGGGCAGAGGGGCGTTATAAACAAGTAATAAAAATGAAAAAAATAAATAAATAAAGCAAAACCTTTACAAAACTTTATACAGCTGGCAATAAAAAACTGATCCCCTTACTTGTTGGTCGGATGCTCAACCAAACATTTAACTTAAGTATACTTATTTTTCATTCATTTCAACTAATTAGTGTGTGTGTGTGTGTGTGCGTTTGTGTGTGTGTGCGTTTGTGTGTGTATGGGTGTCGGTGTGACTGTCTGTCCAGGCGTTTTTTGTTTAGTTGTTTTTTTTTTTGTGTTTTTTTTTTGTGTGTTTTTCTTTTAATCGTCTTCATATCTCTCACTTTCCACACATCCTTCTATTTTTTGTCCAAACTTTTGGAGAAGGTAGTACTGACACAATTATTATCTCATCTTAAGAACAACAGTTCAGTCAGCCTACAAACAGCAACACAGAACTGAAACGGCGCTTCTTAAAATCTTTTGTTATATAATGCGGACGCTAACAATATCAATTTATTATGCCTTTAAGATCTTTCAGCTGCCTTTGACACCATTGACCATTACATTTTGTTAAGAAGACTAGAAAATACGTAGGCGTAAAAGGAATTGCCCTTAAAACGGTTTACATCATACAAAAATGTATTTAACAGGATCGATGGCAGACTGTCGTGGTGAATGGTATTCAGTCAGAACAAGTTTTACTAAACTTTGGAGTGCGGTCTTGGCCCTCTCCTTTTTTCTGTATATAAGCACCCCCTTTCTAGTGTGATATCCAGATTAAATCTGAGTTATCATTTTAATGCTGGTGATACGCAAATTTATGATTCAGTACTCCTAAGTAATTTACAATTCTTAATACAACGAATTTCGAGCTGTTTTAATGAGATTAAATCTTGAATGTACCATAACAAGTTAAAATTAAATTATAGTAAATGATAGTAAAACTGAGATTTTAAAGTGTGGAAGGCAAATAATTCACCTATTTCTCTCGGAAATAGCACAAAAGAATTTTCAAATAAAGCAAAAAACCTTAGCGTCATCATTGATAAACATCTTTCCATAACAAGCTGCTACGTGAATAACACCATAAATCTATGTACATAGAAATGAATAAAATAAGCAAAATTCGTAATTTTATATAGCAGAACTTTTAATTAATTCCCTTGTTTTATCTAAATTGTACTATTGTAACTCCCTGTGGGCGAAATTAGCTAAAGACAAAATAATTTTTCTGTTCATCTTATTAGCTCATAATTTCGGCACCTTTTAAATTTAGTAAGAATGGTGTCGCCTATTTCATTCAGTATAAATGTACCAACATATTTCGTTCCATTTCATGCTTTTCGTTTCCTATGACAATGAAGATATTGATTTTAAAACAAAAAGGGATTTGTGTGTGGGGGAACATACCCTATTTTCCAGCTATTCTTAGGTTTAATTCACTATCACTCACTCACCCCATATCGTTGTACAATGACAAAACCCTGATACACAATTAAAGTCTAATTTGCAAGATAGCCAAAATCATCAATACGCGTAAATTAAAGCTATGATGCTTAATAAAAATAGACATCTTGAAAAAGGAGTCAGGGTCTAAAAGATTGAGGAATAGTCTAATGTAGTAATATTATATCAGAGTCACGCCTACAAACTTGACTTGTTTGATCTCGGCAAGCGAGCGCCACAGCCGATAGATCCCCTCACGCCAGGTCAAACACACTTAGCCTTGCCTCTCACTTGTCCGTGATGGCGAGTGCTCGCCCTCGCTGACGTGAAACGTTTGTCGATCGAGTTATTCGTATTTTGCTATATTCTTAACCGAGATACTGTTCTTTTGGTGAATACGGACGAGGCATTTTGCGTTGCGGTTAACCAGGGTGAACAGTATGTGAGACGGTCGTATAAGATACTGTCCTTTTGTTGGTTACAGGTAGAGTTATTTGCTTGGCTTTAACCAAGAAAGAACAGTATCTCAAAATATTACGCAACATATTACGTCAATGAAATCGCCGACTAACAGAAAAACGCAATTTATCATCAGCTATTATTTAATGTTAGAAGACTTCCACTATGTAATAGAATTAAAGAGTTATGAATGAAAAAACTAAATGTGTCGATTGCGGCAAAACTGGCTGGATCTGGGTCAGCCCAGATACTGTCCTTTTGTTGGTTAGGGCAGAGCGAGGGCGAGCACTCGCCATCACGGACAAGTGAGAGGCAAGGCTAAGTGTGTTTGACCTGGCGTGAGGGGATCTATCGGCTGTGGCGCTCGCTTGCCGAGATCAAACAAGTCAAGTTTGTAGGCGTGACTCTGATATAATATTACTACATTAGACTATTCCTCAATCTTTTAGACCCTGACTCCTTTTTCAAGATGTCTATTTTTATTAAGCATCATAACTTTAATTTACGCGTATTGATGATTTTGGCTATCTTGCAAATTAGACTTTAATTGTGTATCAGGGTTTTGTCATTGTACAACGATATGGGGTGAGTGAGTGATAGTGAATTAAACCTAAGAATAGCTGGAAAATAGGGTATGTTCCCCCACACACAAATCCCTTTTTGTTTTAAAATCAATATCTTCATTGTCATAGGAAACGAAAAGCATGAAATGGAACGAAATATGTTGGTACATTTATACTGAATGAAATAGGCGACACCATTCTTACTAAATTTAAAAGGTGCCGAAATTATGAGCTAATAAGATGAACAGAAAAATTATTTTGTCTTTAGCTAATTTCGCCCACAGGGAGTTACAATAGTACAATTTAGATAAAACAAGGGAATTAATTAAAAGTTCTGCTATATAAAATTACGAATTTTGCTTATTTTATTCATTTCTATGTACATAGATTTATGGTGTTATTCACGTAGCAGCTTGTTATGGAAAGATGTTTATCAATGATGACGCTAAGGTTTTTTGCTTTATTTGAAAATTCTTTTGTGCTATTTCCGAGAGAAATAGGTGAATTATTTGCCTTCCACACTTTAAAATCTCAGTTTTACTATCATTTACTATAATTTAATTTTAACTTGTTATGGTACATTCAAGATTTAATCTCATTAAAACAGCTCGAAATTCGTTGTATTAAGAATTGTAAATTACTTAGGAGTACTGAATCATAAATTTGCGTATCACCAGCATTAAAATGATAACTCAGATTTAATCTGGATATCACACTAGAAAGGGGGTGCTTATATACAGAAAAAAGGAGAGGGCCAAGACCGCACTCCAAAGTTTAGTAAAACTTGTTCTGACTGAATACCATTCACCACGACAGTCTGCCATCGATCCTGTTAAATACATTTTTGTATGATGTAAACCGTTTTAAGGGCAATTCCTTTTACGCCTACGTATTTTCTAGTCTTCTTAACAAAATGTAATGGTCAATGGTGTCAAAGGCAGCTGAAAGATCTTAAAGGCATAATAAATTGATATTGTTAGCGTCCGCATTATATAACAAAAGATTTTAAGAAGCGCCGTTTCAGTTCTGTGTTGCTGTTTGTAGGCTGACTGAACTGTTGTTCTTAAGATGAGATAATAATTGTGTCAGTACTACCTTCTCCAAAAGTTTGGACAAAAAATAGAAGGATGTGTGGAAAGTGAGAGATATGAAGACGATTAAAAGAAAAACACACAAAAAAAAAAAACACAAAAAAAAAACAACTAAACAAAAAACGCCTGGACAGACAGTCACACCGACACCCATACACACACAAACGCACACACACACACAAACGCGCACACACACACACACTAATTAGTTGAAATGAATGAAAAATAAGTATACTTAAGTTAAATGTTTGGTTGAGCATCCGACCAACAAGTAAGGGGATCAGTTTTTTATTGCCAGCTGTATAAAGTTTTGTAAAGGTTTTGCTTTATTTATTTATTTTTTTCATTTTTATTACTTGTTTATAACGCCCCTCTGCCCACCAATCAGCCACTAAATAGCTAGCTTGATATGTTGATCTGGTGGAAAGTAATACGTGAATATTTCAACTTATGTCATAGATTAGATGGATTTTGAACTCAGTGTCTGCAAATCACGGGCGCATAATTTTGTCAAAGATATAAGAACTGCAATCCAAACAGTTGTTAAAAGCAGGTATTTCCACTTTTAACATCCAACGGACGAGGTCAAACTTAGATGTCGCTGGGTCAAACACACGCGTTGTGGTATGTCACTACTGCTGTCGGATGTGAAGGTCATTAGTTCGATTCTATATAGAGTATGCGGTTAGACTAAGGGAGTTAATTTTTGACATTTTACACGGTAATTTATTTATTAATTATTATCATTATTATTATTATTATTATTATTATTATTATTATTATTATTATTATTATTTATTATTATTATTATTATTATTATTATTATTATTATTATTATTATTATTATTATTATTATTATTATTATTATTATACGACCCTCCGCCCCGAACGGGGGGTGGGGAGGGGAGAAGAAAGAAAGAAAGAGAGAGGAGAGAGAGAGAGAGAGAGAGAGAGAGAGAGAGAGAGAGAGAGAGAGTGCTTGTGCATTGTAGAGGGCGGGAGCTTAATAGAATAAAGATATAAATATATATATATATGTGTGTGTGTGTGTGTGTGTGTTTATGTGTGTGTTTGTATGTGTGAAAGAAACACGAGGGAGACAAAGAGAGCGAGCGAGATTGGTAGATAAACAAACGGGGAAAAGAAGAGAGGGGGTGGAGCAAAGAATAGGTAGGGATAGTATAAGAAAGCCCTTCGTTTCAAAAGAAGTCAAAGTCAATCAATCTGAAACATATTGACCAATGAGATTGCAATTTAAAAATGGGACTGGTCAAATCATTTGTTGCATTGTTTCCATTTTGAGTCAGATGACAGCTTGAAGAGGAGTTGGGCTTAATTTGTAATGACTTACAAGAAATCATATAATTGAATCTTCTTGTTTGAGTTGCAACGTCGAGTTATTTCGGACCTGCCACTCGTTATCACAACCCCTTGTGGTCAATTGTCAGCTATTAAACTCTCCTCCCCTTTTTCTTTGGGTTCACTCCAGTGACTTCTTTATAGTAGACAATGGTTCACTCACATTGTTTATTGTCTCAAAAGACCCCACCCTCCCTCCCATTCCCAATGAATACACGTTAAAACGCTCTCTCTCTCTCTCTCTCTCTCTCTCTCTCTCTCTCTCTCTCCCTCTCTCTCTTCTCTCTCTCTTATTTATTTATTTATTTTTAAAAATATATCTCTCTGCATCCATTTCTCTCGCTCTCTGTTTGTTACTGACTTTCTCTCTCTCTCTCTCTCTCTCTCTCTCTCTCTC